>NC_137517.1:9582500-10182500 GCF_041902795.1 Electrophorus electricus
TGAAACTCTGTTCTTTACCTTTTTCACACTATGAAACAGCTTTATATTCAACTTAAACACTGCTTCAGGGCAACAGATTGTGTTTTAGACTAAAAGGGAATGCATTATAAGAAGAATCTTTACTTTGAAACTCTGTTCTTTGCCTTTTTAACACTATGAAACAGCTTTGTATTCACACTAAACACTGTTTTAGGGCAAGAGATTGTGTTTTAGACTAAAAGGGAATGCATTATAAGAAGAATCTTTACTTTGAAACTCTGTTCTTTACCTTTTTCACACTATGAAACAGCTTTATATTCAACTTAAACACTGCTTCAGGGCAACAGATTGTGTTTTATACTAAAAGGGAATGCATTATAAGAAGAATCTTTACTTTGAAACTCTGTTCTTTGCCTTTTTCACACTACGAAACAGCTTTATATTCACACTAAACACTGTTTCAGGGTAAGAGATTGTGTTTTAGACTAAAAGGGAATGCATTATAAGAAGAATCTTTACTTTGAAACTCTGTTCTTTACCTTTTTCACACTATGAAACAGCTTTATATTCAACTTAAACACTGCTTCAGGGCAACAGATTGTGTTTTAGACTAAAAGGGAATGCATTATAAGAAGAATCTTTACTTTGAAACTGTTCTTTGCCTTTTTAACACTATGAAACAGCTTTGTATTCACACTAAACACTGTTTCAGGGCAAGAGATTGTGTTTTAGACTAAAAGGGAATGCATTTTTGAAGAATCTTTACTTTGAAACTCTGTTCTTTGCCTTTTTCACACTATGAAACAGCTTTGTATTCACACTAAACACTGTTTCAGGGCAAGAGATTGTGTTTTAGACTACAAGGGAATGCATTATGAGAAGAATCTTTACTTTGAAACTCTGTTCTTTGCCTTTTTCACACTATGAAACAGCTTTGTATTCACACTAAACACTGTTTCAGGGCAAGAGATTGTGTTTTAGACTAAAAGGGAATGCATTATAAGAAGAATCTTTACTTTGAAACTCTGTTCTTTGCCTTTTTCACACTAAGAAACAGCTTTGTATTCACACTAAACACTGTTTCAGGGCAAGAGATTGTGTTTTAGACTAAAAGGGAATGCATTATAAGAAAAATCTTTACTTTGAAACTCTGTTCTTTGCCTTTTTCACACTATGAAACAGCTTTATATTCAACTTAAACACTGCTTCAGGGCAACGGATTGTGTTTTAAACTAAAAGGGAATCCATTATAAGAAGAATCTTTACTTTGAAACTCTGTTCTTTACCTTTTTCACACAATGAAACAGCTTTATATTCAACTTAAACACTGCTTCAGGGCAACAGATTGTGTTTTAGACTAAAAGGGAATGCATTATAAGAAGAATCTTTACTTTGAAACTCTGTTCTTTACCTTTTTCACACTATGAAACAGCTTTATATTCAACTTAAACACTGCTTCAGGGCAAGAGATTGTGTTTTAGACTACAAGGGAATGCATTATAAGAAGAATCTTTACTTTGAAACTCTGTTCTTTGCCTTTTTAACACTATGAAACAGCTTTGTATTCACACTAAACACTGTTTCAGGGCAAGAGATTGTGTTTTGACTAAAAGGGAATGCATTATAAGAAGAATCTTTACTTTGAAACTCTGTTCTTTGCCTTTTTCACACTATGAAACAGCTTTGTATTCACACTAAACACTGTTTCAGGGCAAGAGATTGTGTTTTAGACTACAAGGGAATGCATTATAAGAAGAATCTTTACTTTGAAACTCTGTTCTTTGCCTTTTTCACACTATGAAACAGCTTTATATTCACACTAAACACTGTTTCAGGGCAAGAGATTGTGTTTTAGACTAAAAGGGAATGCATTATAAGAAGAATCTTTACTTTGAAACTCTGTTCTTTACCTTTTTCACACTATGAAACAGCTTTATATTCAACTTAAACACTGCTTCAGGGCAACAGATTGTGTTTTAGACTAAAAGGGAATGCATTATAAGAAGAATCTTTACTTTGAAACTCTGTTCTTTGCCTTTTTAACACTATGAAACAGCTTTGTATTCACACTAAACACTGTTTTAGGGCAAGAGATTGTGTTTTAGACTAAAAGGGAATGCATTATAAGAAGAATCTTTACTTTGAAACTCTGTTCTTTACCTTTTTCACACTATGAAACAGCTTTATATTCAACTTAAACACTGCTTCAGGGCAACAGATTGTGTTTTATACTAAAAGGGAATGCATTATAAGAAGAATCTTTACTTTGAAACTCTGTTCTTTGCCTTTTTCACACTACGAAACAGCTTTATATTCACACTAAACACTGTTTCAGGGTAAGAGATTGTGTTTTAGACTAAAAGGGAATGCATTATAAGAAGAATCTTTACTTTGAAACTCTGTTCTTTACCTTTTTCACACTATGAAACAGCTTTATATTCAACTTAAACACTGCTTCAGGGCAACAGATTGTGTTTTAGACTAAAAGGGAATGCATTATAAGAAGAATCTTTACTTTGAAACTGTTCTTTGCCTTTTTAACACTATGAAACAGCTTTGTATTCACACTAAACACTGTTTCAGGGCAAGAGATTGTGTTTTAGACTAAAAGGGAATGCATTTTTGAAGAATCTTTACTTTGAAACTCTGTTCTTTGCCTTTTTCACACTATGAAACAGCTTTGTATTCACACTAAACACTGTTTCAGGGCAAGAGATTGTGTTTTAGACTACAAGGGAATGCATTATGAGAAGAATCTTTACTTTGAAACTCTGTTCTTTGCCTTTTTCACACTATGAAACAGCTTTGTATTCACACTAAACACTGTTTCAGGGCAAGAGATTGTGTTTTAGACTAAAAGGGAATGCATTATAAGAAGAATCTTTACTTTGAAACTGTTCTTTGCCTTTTTAACACTATGAAACAGTTTTGTATTCACACTAAACACTGTTTCAGGGCAAGAGATTGTGTTTTAGACTAAAAGGGAATGCATTATAAAGAATCTTTACTTTGAAACTCTGTTCTTTGCCTTTTTAACTCTATGAAACAGCTTTGTATTCACACTAAACACTGTTTCAGGGCAAGAGATTGTGTTTTAGACTAAAAGGGAATGCATTATAAGAAGAATCTTTACTTTGAAACTCTGTTCTTTGCCTTTTTCACACTAAGAAACAGCTTTGTATTCACACTAAACACTGTTTCAGGGCAAGAGATTGTGTTTTAGACTAAAAGGGAATGCATTATAAGAAAAATCTTTACTTTGAAACTCTGTTCTTTGCCTTTTTCACACTATGAAACAGCTTTATATTCAACTTAAACACTGCTTCAGGGCAACGGATTGTGTTTTAAACTAAAAGGGAATCCATTATAAGAAGAATCTTTACTTTGAAACTCTGTTCTTTACCTTTTTCACACAATGAAACAGCTTTATATTCAACTTAAACACTGCTTCAGGGCAACAGATTGTGTTTTAGACTAAAAGGGAATGCATTATAAGAAGAATCTTTACTTTGAAACTCTGTTCTTTACCTTTTTCACACTATGAAACAGCTTTATATTCAACTTAAACACTGCTTCAGGGCAAGAGATTGTGTTTTAGACTACAAGGGAATGCATTATAAGAAGAATCTTTACTTTGAAACTCTGTTCTTTGCCTTTTTAACACTATGAAACAGCTTTGTATTCACACTAAACACTGTTTCAGGGCAAGAGATTGTGTTTTAGACTAAAAGGGAATGCATTATAAGAAGAATCTTTACTTTGAAACTCTGTTCTTTGCCTTTTTCACACTATGAAACAGCTTTGTATTCACACTAAACACTGTTTCAGGGCAAGAGATTGTGTTTTAGACTACAAGGGAATGCATTATAAGAAGAATCTTTACTTTGAAACTCTGTTCTTTGCCTTTTTCACACTATGAAACAGCTTTATATTCACACTAAACACTGTTTCAGGGCAAGAGATTGTGTTTTAGACTAAAAGGGAATGCATTATAAGAAGAATCTTTACTTTGAAACTCTGTTCTTTACCTTTTTCACACTATGAAACAGCTTTATATTCAACTTAAACACTGCTTCAGGGCAACAGATTGTGTTTTAGACTAAAAGGGAATGCATTATAAGAAGAATCTTTACTTTGAAACTCTGTTCTTTGCCTTTTTAACACTATGAAACAGCTTTGTATTCACACTAAACACTGTTTCAGGGCAAGAGATTGTGTTTTAGACTAAAAGGGAATGCATTATAAGAAGAATCTTTACTTTGAAACTCTTTTCTTTACCTTTTTCACACTATGAAACAGCTTTATATTCAACTTAAACACTGCTTCAGGGCAACAGATTGTGTTTTATACTAAAAGGGAATGCATTATAAGAAGAATCTTTACTTTGAAACTCTGTTCTTTGCCTTTTTCACACTACGAAACAGCTTTATATTCACACTAAACACTGTTTCAGGGTAAGAGATTGTGTTTTAGACTAAAAGGGAATGCATTATAAGAAGAATCTTTACTTTGAAACTCTGTTCTTTACCTTTTTCACACTATGAAACAGCTTTATATTCAACTTAAACACTGCTTCAGGGCAACAGATTGTGTTTTAGACTAAAAGGGAATGCATTATAAGAAGAATCTTTACTTTGAAACTCTGTTCTTTGCCTTTTTAACACTATGAAACAGCTTTGTATTCACACTAAACACTGTTTCAGGGCAAGAGATTGTGTTTTAGACTACAAGGGAATGCATTATAAGAAGAATCTTTACTTTGAAACTCTGTTCTTTGCCTTTTTCACACTATGAAACAGCTTTATATTCAACTTAAACACTGCTTCAGGGCAACGGATTGTGTTTTAGACTAAAAGGGAATGCATTATAAGAAGAATCTTTACTTTGAAACTCTGTTCTTTGCCTTTTTCACACTATGAAACAGCTTTGTATTCACACTAAACACTGTTTCAGGGCAAGAGATTGTGTTTTAGACTACAAGGGAATGCATTATAAGAAGAATCTTTACTTTGAAACTCTGTTCTTTGCCTTTTTCACACTATGAAACAGCTTTATATTCACACTAAACACTGTTTCAGGGCAAGAGATTGTGTTTTAGACTAAAAGGGAATGCATTATAAGAAGAATCTTTACTTTGAAACTCTGTTCTTTACCTTTTTCACACTATGAAACAGCTTTATATTCAACTTAAACACTGCTTCAGGGCAACAGATTGTGTTTTAGACTAAAAGGGAATGCATTATAAGAAGAATCTTTACTTTGAAACTCTGTTCTTTGCCTTTTTAACACTATGAAACAGCTTTGTATTCACACTAAACACTGTTTCAGGGCAAGAGATTGTGTTTTAGACTAAAAGGGAATGCATTATAAGAAGAATCTTTACTTTGAAACTCTGTTCTTTACCTTTTTCACACTATGAAACAGCTTTATATTCAACTTAAACACTGCTTCAGGGCAACAGATTGTGTTTTATACTAAAAGGGAATGCATTATAAGAAGAATCTTTACTTTGAAACTCTGTTCTTTGCCTTTTTCACACTACGAAACAGCTTTATATTCACACTAAACACTGTTTCAGGGTAAGAGATTGTGTTTTAGACTAAAAGGGAATGCATTATAAGAAGAATCTTTACTTTGAAACTCTGTTCTTTACCTTTTTCACACTATGAAACAGCTTTATATTCAACTTAAACACTGCTTCAGGGCAACAGATTGTGTTTTAGACTAAAAGGGAATGCATTATAAGAAGAATCTTTACTTTGAAACTCTGTTCTTTGCCTTTTTAACACTATGAAACAGCTTTGTATTCACACTAAACACTGTTTCAGGGCAAGAGATTGTGTTTTAGACTACAAGGGAATGCATTATAAGAAGAATCTTTACTTTGAAACTCTGTTCTTTGCCTTTTTCACACTAAGAAACAGCTTTATATTCAACTTAAACACTGCTTCAGGGCAACGGATTGTGTTTTAGACTAAAAGGGAATGCATTATAAGAAGAATCTTTACTTTGAAACTGTTCTTTGCCTTTTTAACACTATGAAACAGCTTTGTATTCACACTAAACACTGTTTCAGGGCAAGAGATTGTGTTTTAGACTAAAAGGGAATGCATTTTTGAAGAATCTTTACTTTGAAACTCTGTTCTTTGCCTTTTTCACACTATGAAACAGCTTTGTATTCACACTAAACACTGTTTCAGGGCAAGAGATTGTGTTTTAGACTACAAGGGAATGCATTATGAGAAGAATCTTTACTTTGAAACTCTGTTCTTTGCCTTTTTCACACTAAGAAACAGCTTTATATTCAACTTAAACACTGCTTCAGGGCAACGGATTGTGTTTTAGACTAAAAGGGAATGCATTATAAGAAGAATCTTTACTTTGAAACTCTGTTCTTTGCCTTTTTCACACTAAGAAACAGCTTTGTATTCACACTAAACACTGTTTCAGGGCAAGAGATTGTGTTTTAGACTAAAAGGGAATGCATTATAAGAAAAATCTTTACTTTGAAACTCTGTTCTTTGCCTTTTTCACACTATGAAACAGCTTTATATTCAACTTAAACACTGCTTCAGGGCAACGGATTGTGTTTTAAACTAAAAGGGAATGCATTATAAGAAGAATCTTTACTTTGAAACTCTGTTCTTTACCTTTTTCACACAATGAAACAGCTTTATATTCAACTTAAACACTGCTTCAGGGCAACAGATTGTGTTTTAGACTAAAAGGGAATGCATTATAAGAAGAATCTTTACTTTGAAACTCTGTTCTTTACCTTTTTCACACTATGAAACAGCTTTATATTCAACTTAAACACTGCTTCAGGGCAAGAGATTGTGTTTTAGACTACAAGGGAATGCATTATAAGAAGAATCTTTACTTTGAAACTCTGTTCTTTGCCTTTTTAACACTATGAAACAGCTTTGTATTCACACTAAACACTGTTTCAGGGCAAGAGATTGTGTTTTGACTAAAAGGGAATGCATTATAAGAAGAATCTTTACTTTGAAACTCTGTTCTTTGCCTTTTTCACACTATGAAACAGCTTTGTATTCACACTAAACACTGTTTCAGGGCAAGAGATTGTGTTTTAGACTACAAGGGAATGCATTATAAGAAGAATCTTTACTTTGAAACTCTGTTCTTTGCCTTTTTCACACTATGAAACAGCTTTATATTCACACTAAACAC
Source organism: Electrophorus electricus (assembly GCF_041902795.1). Classification (NCBI taxonomy): domain Eukaryota; kingdom Metazoa; phylum Chordata; class Actinopteri; order Gymnotiformes; family Gymnotidae; genus Electrophorus; species Electrophorus electricus. The sequence continues at coordinate 9,589,671 of NC_137517.1, forward strand.
TGTTTCAGGGCAAGAGATTGTGTTTTAGACTAAAAGGGAATGCATTATAAGAAGAATCTTTACTTTGAAACTCTGTTCTTTACCTTTTTCACACTATGAAACAGCTTTATATTCAACTTAAACACTGCTTCAGGGCAACAGATTGTGTTTTAGACTAAAAGGGAATGCATTATAAGAAGAATCTTTACTTTGAAACTCTGTTCTTTGCCTTTTTAACACTATGAAACAGCTTTGTATTCACACTAAACACTGTTTTAGGGCAAGAGATTGTGTTTTAGACTAAAAGGGAATGCATTATAAGAAGAATCTTTACTTTGAAACTCTGTTCTTTACCTTTTTCACACTATGAAACAGCTTTATATTCAACTTAAACACTGCTTCAGGGCAACAGATTGTGTTTTATACTAAAAGGGAATGCATTATAAGAAGAATCTTTACTTTGAAACTCTGTTCTTTGCCTTTTTCACACTACGAAACAGCTTTATATTCACACTAAACACTGTTTCAGGGTAAGAGATTGTGTTTTAGACTAAAAGGGAATGCATTATAAGAAGAATCTTTACTTTGAAACTCTGTTCTTTACCTTTTTCACACTATGAAACAGCTTTATATTCAACTTAAACACTGCTTCAGGGCAACAGATTGTGTTTTAGACTAAAAGGGAATGCATTATAAGAAGAATCTTTACTTTGAAACTGTTCTTTGCCTTTTTAACACTATGAAACAGCTTTGTATTCACACTAAACACTGTTTCAGGGCAAGAGATTGTGTTTTAGACTAAAAGGGAATGCATTTTTGAAGAATCTTTACTTTGAAACTCTGTTCTTTGCCTTTTTCACACTATGAAACAGCTTTGTATTCACACTAAACACTGTTTCAGGGCAAGAGATTGTGTTTTAGACTAAAAGGGAATGCATTATAAGAAGAATCTTTACTTTGAAACTGTTCTTTGCCTTTTTAACACTATGAAACAGTTTTGTATTCACACTAAACACTGTTTCAGGGCAAGAGATTGTGTTTTAGACTAAAAGGGAATGCATTATAAAGAATCTTTACTTTGAAACTCTGTTCTTTGCCTTTTTAACTCTATGAAACAGCTTTGTATTCACACTAAACACTGTTTCAGGGCAAGAGATTGTGTTTTAGACTAAAAGGGAATGCATTATAAGAAGAATCTTTACTTTGAAACTCTGTTCTTTGCCTTTTTCACACTAAGAAACAGCTTTGTATTCACACTAAACACTGTTTCAGGGCAAGAGATTGTGTTTTAGACTAAAAGGGAATGCATTATAAGAAAAATCTTTACTTTGAAACTCTGTTCTTTGCCTTTTTCACACTATGAAACAGCTTTATATTCAACTTAAACACTGCTTCAGGGCAACGGATTGTGTTTTAAACTAAAAGGGAATGCATTATAAGAAGAATCTTTACTTTGAAACTCTGTTCTTTACCTTTTTCACACAATGAAACAGCTTTATATTCAACTTAAACACTGCTTCAGGGCAACAGATTGTGTTTTAGACTAAAAGGGAATGCATTATAAGAAGAATCTTTACTTTGAAACTCTGTTCTTTACCTTTTTCACACTATGAAACAGCTTTATATTCAACTTAAACACTGCTTCAGGGCAAGAGATTGTGTTTTAGACTACAAGGGAATGCATTATAAGAAGAATCTTTACTTTGAAACTCTGTTCTTTGCCTTTTTAACACTATGAAACAGCTTTGTATTCACACTAAACACTGTTTCAGGGCAAGAGATTGTGTTTTAGACTAAAAGGGAATGCATTATAAGAAGAATCTTTACTTTGAAACTCTGTTCTTTGCCTTTTTCACACTATGAAACAGCTTTGTATTCACACTAAACACTGTTTCAGGGCAAGAGATTGTGTTTTAGACTACAAGGGAATGCATTATAAGAAGAATCTTTACTTTGAAACTCTGTTCTTTGCCTTTTTCACACTATGAAACAGCTTTATATTCACACTAAACACTGTTTCAGGGCAAGAGATTGTGTTTTAGACTAAAAGGGAATGCATTATAAGAAGAATCTTTACTTTGAAACTCTGTTCTTTACCTTTTTCACACTATGAAACAGCTTTATATTCAACTTAAACACTGCTTCAGGGCAACGGATTGTGTTTTAAACTAAAAGGGAATGCATTATAAGAAGAATCTTTACTTTGAAACTCTGTTCTTTACCTTTTTCACACAATGAAACAGCTTTATATTCAACTTAAACACTGCTTCAGGGCAACAGATTGTGTTTTAGACTAAAAGGGAATGCATTATAAGAAGAATCTTTACTTTGAAACTCTGTTCTTTACCTTTTTCACACTATGAAACAGCTTTATATTCAACTTAAACACTGCTTCAGGGCAAGAGATTGTGTTTTAGACTACAAGGGAATGCATTATAAGAAGAATCTTTACTTTGAAACTCTGTTCTTTGCCTTTTTAACACTATGAAACAGCTTTGTATTCACACTAAACACTGTTTCAGGGCAAGAGATTGTGTTTTGACTAAAAGGGAATGCATTATAAGAAGAATCTTTACTTTGAAACTCTGTTCTTTGCCTTTTTCACACTATGAAACAGCTTTGTATTCACACTAAACACTGTTTCAGGGCAAGAGATTGTGTTTTAGACTACAAGGGAATGCATTATAAGAAGAATCTTTACTTTGAAACTCTGTTCTTTGCCTTTTTCACACTATGAAACAGCTTTATATTCACACTAAACACTGTTTCAGGGCAAGAGATTGTGTTTTAGACTAAAAGGGAATGCATTATAAGAAGAATCTTTACTTTGAAACTCTGTTCTTTACCTTTTTCACACTATGAAACAGCTTTATATTCAACTTAAACACTGCTTCAGGGCAACAGATTGTGTTTTAGACTAAAAGGGAATGCATTATAAGAAGAATCTTTACTTTGAAACTCTGTTCTTTGCCTTTTTAACACTATGAAACAGCTTTGTATTCACACTAAACACTGTTTTAGGGCAAGAGATTGTGTTTTAGACTAAAAGGGAATGCATTATAAGAAGAATCTTTACTTTGAAACTCTGTTCTTTACCTTTTTCACACTATGAAACAGCTTTATATTCAACTTAAACACTGCTTCAGGGCAACAGATTGTGTTTTATACTAAAAGGGAATGCATTATAAGAAGAATCTTTACTTTGAAACTCTGTTCTTTGCCTTTTTCACACTACGAAACAGCTTTATATTCACACTAAACACTGTTTCAGGGTAAGAGATTGTGTTTTAGACTAAAAGGGAATGCATTATAAGAAGAATCTTTACTTTGAAACTCTGTTCTTTACCTTTTTCACACTATGAAACAGCTTTATATTCAACTTAAACACTGCTTCAGGGCAACAGATTGTGTTTTAGACTAAAAGGGAATGCATTATAAGAAGAATCTTTACTTTGAAACTGTTCTTTGCCTTTTTAACACTATGAAACAGCTTTGTATTCACACTAAACACTGTTTCAGGGCAAGAGATTGTGTTTTAGACTAAAAGGGAATGCATTTTTGAAGAATCTTTACTTTGAAACTCTGTTCTTTGCCTTTTTCACACTATGAAACAGCTTTGTATTCACACTAAACACTGTTTCAGGGCAAGAGATTGTGTTTTAGACTAAAAGGGAATGCATTATAAGAAGAATCTTTACTTTGAAACTGTTCTTTGCCTTTTTAACACTATGAAACAGTTTTGTATTCACACTAAACACTGTTTCAGGGCAAGAGATTGTGTTTTAGACTAAAAGGGAATGCATTATAAAGAATCTTTACTTTGAAACTCTGTTCTTTGCCTTTTTAACTCTATGAAACAGCTTTGTATTCACACTAAACACTGTTTCAGGGCAAGAGATTGTGTTTTAGACTAAAAGGGAATGCATTATAAGAAGAATCTTTACTTTGAAACTCTGTTCTTTGCCTTTTTCACACTAAGAAACAGCTTTGTATTCACACTAAACACTGTTTCAGGGCAAGAGATTGTGTTTTAGACTAAAAGGGAATGCATTATAAGAAAAATCTTTACTTTGAAACTCTGTTCTTTGCCTTTTTCACACTATGAAACAGCTTTATATTCAACTTAAACACTGCTTCAGGGCAACGGATTGTGTTTTAAACTAAAAGGGAATGCATTATAAGAAGAATCTTTACTTTGAAACTCTGTTCTTTACCTTTTTCACACAATGAAACAGCTTTATATTCAACTTAAACACTGCTTCAGGGCAACAGATTGTGTTTTAGACTAAAAGGGAATGCATTATAAGAAGAATCTTTACTTTGAAACTCTGTTCTTTACCTTTTTCACACTATGAAACAGCTTTATATTCAACTTAAACACTGCTTCAGGGCAAGAGATTGTGTTTTAGACTACAAGGGAATGCATTATAAGAAGAATCTTTACTTTGAAACTCTGTTCTTTGCCTTTTTAACACTATGAAACAGCTTTGTATTCACACTAAACACTGTTTCAGGGCAAGAGATTGTGTTTTAGACTAAAAGGGAATGCATTATAAGAAGAATCTTTACTTTGAAACTCTGTTCTTTGCCTTTTTCACACTATGAAACAGCTTTGTATTCACACTAAACACTGTTTCAGGGCAAGAGATTGTGTTTTAGACTACAAGGGAATGCATTATAAGAAGAATCTTTACTTTGAAACTCTGTTCTTTGCCTTTTTCACACTATGAAACAGCTTTATATTCACACTAAACACTGTTTCAGGGCAAGAGATTGTGTTTTAGACTAAAAGGGAATGCATTATAAGAAGAATCTTTACTTTGAAACTCTGTTCTTTACCTTTTTCACACTATGAAACAGCTTTATATTCAACTTAAACACTGCTTCAGGGCAACAGATTGTGTTTTAGACTAAAAGGGAATGCATTATAAGAAGAATCTTTACTTTGAAACTCTGTTCTTTGCCTTTTTAACACTATGAAACAGCTTTGTATTCACACTAAACACTGTTTCAGGGCAAGAGATTGTGTTTTAGACTAAAAGGGAATGCATTATAAGAAGAATCTTTACTTTGAAACTCTGTTCTTTACCTTTTTCACACTATGAAACAGCTTTATATTCAACTTAAACACTGCTTCAGGGCAACAGATTGTGTTTTATACTAAAAGGGAATGCATTATAAGAAGAATCTTTACTTTGAAACTCTGTTCTTTGCCTTTTTCACACTACGAAACAGCTTTATATTCACACTAAACACTGTTTCAGGGTAAGAGATTGTGTTTTAGACTAAAAGGGAATGCATTATAAGAAGAATCTTTACTTTGAAACTCTGTTCTTTACCTTTTTCACACTATGAAACAGCTTTATATTCAACTTAAACACTGCTTCAGGGCAACAGATTGTGTTTTAGACTAAAAGGGAATGCATTATAAGAAGAATCTTTACTTTGAAACTCTGTTCTTTGCCTTTTTAACACTATGAAACAGCTTTGTATTCACACTAAACACTGTTTCAGGGCAAGAGATTGTGTTTTAGACTACAAGGGAATGCATTATAAGAAGAATCTTTACTTTGAAACTCTGTTCTTTGCCTTTTTCACACTATGAAACAGCTTTATATTCAACTTAAACACTGCTTCAGGGCAACGGATTGTGTTTTAGACTAAAAGGGAATGCATTATAAGAAGAATCTTTACTTTGAAACTGTTCTTTGCCTTTTTAACACTATGAAACAGCTTTGTATTCACACTAAACACTGTTTCAGGGCAAGAGATTGTGTTTTAGACTAAAAGGGAATGCATTTTTGAAGAATCTTTACTTTGAAACTCTGTTCTTTGCCTTTTTCACACTATGAAACAGCTTTGTATTCACACTAAACACTGTTTCAGGGCAAGAGATTGTGTTTTAGACTAAAAGGGAATGCATTATAAGAAGAATCTTTACTTTGAAACTCTGTTCTTTACCTTTTTCACACTATGAAACAGCTTTATATTCAACTTAAACACTGCTTCAGGGCAACAGATTGTGTTTTATACTAAAAGGGAATGCATTATAAGAAGAATCTTTACTTTGAAACTCTGTTCTTTGCCTTTTTCACACTACGAAACAGCTTTATATTCACACTAAACACTGTTTCAGGGTAAGAGATTGTGTTTTAGACTAAAAGGGAATGCATTATAAGAAGAATCTTTACTTTGAAACTCTGTTCTTTACCTTTTTCACACTATGAAACAGCTTTATATTCAACTTAAACACTGCTTCAGGGCAACAGATTGTGTTTTAGACTAAAAGGGAATGCATTATAAGAAGAATCTTTACTTTGAAACTCTGTTCTTTGCCTTTTTAACACTATGAAACAGCTTTGTATTCACACTAAACACTGTTTCAGGGCAAGAGATTGTGTTTTAGACTACAAGGGAATGCATTATAAGAAGAATCTTTACTTTGAAACTCTGTTCTTTGCCTTTTTCACACTATGAAACAGCTTTATATTCAACTTAAACACTGCTTCAGGGCAACGGATTGTGTTTTAGACTAAAAGGGAATGCATTATAAGAAGAATCTTTACTTTGAAACTCTGTTCTTTGCCTTTTTCACACTATGAAACAGCTTTGTATTCACACTAAACACTGTTTCAGGGCAAGAGATTGTGTTTTAGACTACAAGGGAATGCATTATAAGAAGAATCTTTACTTTGAAACTCTGTTCTTTGCCTTTTTCACACTATGAAACAGCTTTATATTCACACTAAACACTGTTTCAGGGCAAGAGATTGTGTTTTAGACTAAAAGGGAATGCATTATAAGAAGAATCTTTACTTTGAAACTCTGTTCTTTACCTTTTTCACACTATGAAACAGCTTTATATTCAACTTAAACACTGCTTCAGGGCAACAGATTGTGTTTTAGACTAAAAGGGAATGCATTATAAGAAGAATCTTTACTTTGAAACTCTGTTCTTTGCCTTTTTAACACTATGAAACAGCTTTGTATTCACACTAAACACTGTTTCAGGGCAAGAGATTGTGTTTTAGACTAAAAGGGAATGCATTATAAGAAGAATCTTTACTTTGAAACTCTGTTCTTTACCTTTTTCACACTATGAAACAGCTTTATATTCAACTTAAACACTGCTTCAGGGCAACAGATTGTGTTTTATACTAAAAGGGAATGCATTATAAGAAGAATCTTTACTTTGAAACTCTGTTCTTTGCCTTTTTCACACTACGAAACAGCTTTATATTCACACTAAACACTGTTTCAGGGTAAGAGATTGTGTTTTAGACTAAAAGGGAATGCATTATAAGAAGAATCTTTACTTTGAAACTCTGTTCTTTACCTTTTTCACACTATGAAACAGCTTTATATTCAACTTAAACACTGCTTCAGGGCAACAGATTGTGTTTTAGACTAAAAGGGAATGCATTATAAGAAGAATCTTTACTTTGAAACTCTGTTCTTTGCCTTTTTAACACTATGAAACAGCTTTGTATTCACACTAAACACTGTTTCAGGGCAAGAGATTGTGTTTTAGACTACAAGGGAATGCATTATAAGAAGAATCTTTACTTTGAAACTCTGTTCTTTGCCTTTTTCACACTAAGAAACAGCTTTATATTCAACTTAAACACTGCTTCAGGGCAACGGATTGTGTTTTAGACTAAAAGGGAATGCATTATAAGAAGAATCTTTACTTTGAAACTGTTCTTTGCCTTTTTAACACTATGAAACAGCTTTGTATTCACACTAAACACTGTTTCAGGGCAAGAGATTGTGTTTTAGACTAAAAGGGAATGCATTTTTGAAGAATCTTTACTTTGAAACTCTGTTCTTTGCCTTTTTCACACTATGAAACAGCTTTGTATTCACACTAAACACTGTTTCAGGGCAAGAGATTGTGTTTTAGACTACAAGGGAATGCATTATGAGAAGAATCTTTACTTTGAAACTCTGTTCTTTGCCTTTTTCACACTAAGAAACAGCTTTATATTCAACTTAAACACTGCTTCAGGGCAACGGATTGTGTTTTAGACTAAAAGGGAATGCATTATAAGAAGAATCTTTACTTTGAAACTCTGTTCTTTGCCTTTTTCACACTAAGAAACAGCTTTGTATTCACACTAAACACTGTTTCAGGGCAAGAGATTGTGTTTTAGACTAAAAGGGAATGCATTATAAGAAAAATCTTTACTTTGAAACTCTGTTCTTTGCCTTTTTCACACTATGAAACAGCTTTATATTCAACTTAAACACTGCTTCAGGGCAACGGATTGTGTTTTAAACTAAAAGGGAATGCATTATAAGAAGAATCTTTACTTTGAAACTCTGTTCTTTACCTTTTTCACACAATGAAACAGCTTTATATTCAACTTAAACACTGCTTCAGGGCAACAGATTGTGTTTTAGACTAAAAGGGAATGCATTATAAGAAGAATCTTTACTTTGAAACTCTGTTCTTTACCTTTTTCACACTATGAAACAGCTTTATATTCAACTTAAACACTGCTTCAGGGCAAGAGATTGTGTTTTAGACTACAAGGGAATGCATTATAAGAAGAATCTTTACTTTGAAACTCTGTTCTTTGCCTTTTTAACACTATGAAACAGCTTTGTATTCACACTAAACACTGTTTCAGGGCAAGAGATTGTGTTTTGACTAAAAGGGAATGCATTATAAGAAGAATCTTTACTTTGAAACTCTGTTCTTTGCCTTTTTCACACTATGAAACAGCTTTGTATTCACACTAAACACTGTTTCAGGGCAAGAGATTGTGTTTTAGACTACAAGGGAATGCATTATAAGAAGAATCTTTACTTTGAAACTCTGTTCTTTGCCTTTTTCACACTATGAAACAGCTTTATATTCACACTAAACACTGTTTCAGGGCAAGAGATTGTGTTTTAGACTAAAAGGGAATGCATTATAAGAAGAATCTTTACTTTGAAACTCTGTTCTTTACCTTTTTCACACTATGAAACAGCTTTATATTCAACTTAAACACTGCTTCAGGGCAACAGATTGTGTTTTAGACTAAAAGGGAATGCATTATAAGAAGAATCTTTACTTTGAAACTCTGTTCTTTGCCTTTTTAACACTATGAAACAGCTTTGTATTCACACTAAACACTGTTTTAGGGCAAGAGATTGTGTTTTAGACTAAAAGGGAATGCATTATAAGAAGAATCTTTACTTTGAAACTCTGTTCTTTACCTTTTTCACACTATGAAACAGCTTTATATTCAACTTAAACACTGCTTCAGGGCAACAGATTGTGTTTTATACTAAAAGGGAATGCATTATAAGAAGAATCTTTACTTTGAAACTCTGTTCTTTGCCTTTTTCACACTACGAAACAGCTTTATATTCACACTAAACACTGTTTCAGGGTAAGAGATTGTGTTTTAGACTAAAAGGGAATGCATTATAAGAAGAATCTTTACTTTGAAACTCTGTTCTTTACCTTTTTCACACTATGAAACAGCTTTATATTCAACTTAAACACTGCTTCAGGGCAACAGATTGTGTTTTAGACTAAAAGGGAATGCATTATAAGAAGAATCTTTACTTTGAAACTGTTCTTTGCCTTTTTCACACTATGAAACAGCTTTGTATTCACACTAAACACTGTTTCAGGGCAAGAGATTGTGTTTTAGACTAAAAGGGAATGCATTTTTGAAGAATCTTTACTTTGAAACTCTGTTCTTTGCCTTTTTCACACTATGAAACAGCTTTGTATTCACACTAAACACTGTTTCAGGGCAAGAGATTGTGTTTTAGACTACAAGGGAATGCATTATGAGAAGAATCTTTACTTTGAAACTCTGTTCTTTGCCTTTTTCACACTATGAAACAGCTTTGTATTCACACTAAACACTGTTTCAGGGCAAGAGATTGTGTTTTAGACTAAAAGGGAATGCATTATAAGAAGAATCTTTACTTTGAAACTGTTCTTTGCCTTTTTAACACTATGAAACAGTTTTGTATTCACACTAAACACTGTTTCAGGGCAAGAGATTGTGTTTTAGACTAAAAGGGAATGCATTATAAAGAATCTTTACTTTGAAACTCTGTTCTTTGCCTTTTTAACTCTATGAAACAGCTTTGTATTCACACTAAACACTGTTTCAGGGCAAGAGATTGTGTTTTAGACTAAAAGGGAATGCATTATAAGAAGAATCTTTACTTTGAAACTCTGTTCTTTGCCTTTTTCACACTAAGAAACAGCTTTGTATTCACACTAAACACTGTTTCAGGGCAAGAGATTGTGTTTTAGACTAAAAGGGAATGCATTATAAGAAAAATCTTTACTTTGAAACTCTGTTCTTTGCCTTTTTCACACTATGAAACAGCTTTATATTCAACTTAAACACTGCTTCAGGGCAACGGATTGTGTTTTAAACTAAAAGGGAATGCATTATAAGAAGAATCTTTACTTTGAAACTCTGTTCTTTACCTTTTTCACACAATGAAACAGCTTTATATTCAACTTAAACACTGCTTCAGGGCAACAGATTGTGTTTTAGACTAAAAGGGAATGCATTATAAGAAGAATCTTTACTTTGAAACTCTGTTCTTTACCTTTTTCACACTATGAAACAGCTTTATATTCAACTTAAACACTGCTTCAGGGCAAGAGATTGTGTTTTAGACTACAAGGGAATGCATTATAAGAAGAATCTTTACTTTGAAACTCTGTTCTTTGCCTTTTTAACACTATGAAACAGCTTTGTATTCACACTAAACACTGTTTCAGGGCAAGAGATTGTGTTTTGACTAAAAGGGAATGCATTATAAGAAGAATCTTTACTTTGATACTCTGTTCTTTACCTTTTTCACACTATGAAACAGCTTTATATTCAACTTAAACACTGCTTCAGGGCAACAGATTGTGTTTTATACTAAAAGGGAATGCATTATAAGAAGAATCTTTACTTTGAAACTCTGTTCTTTGCCTTTTTCACAATACGAAACAGCTTTATATTCACACTAAACACTGTTTCAGGGTAAGAGATTGTGTTTTAGACTACAAGGGAATGCATTATAAGAAGAATCTTTACTTTGAAACTCTGTTCTTTACCTTTTTCACACTATGAAACAGCTTTATATTCAACTTAAACACTGCTTCAGGGCAACAGATTGTGTTTTAGACTAAAAGGGAATGCATTATAAGAAGAATCTTTACTTTGAAACTCTGTTCTTTGCCTTTTTAACACTATGAAACAGCTTTGTATTCACACTAAACACTGTTTCAGGGCAAGAGATTGTGTTTTAGACTACAAGGGAATGCATTATAAGAAGAATCTTTACTTTGAAACTCTGTTCTTTGCCTTTTTCACACTAAGAAACAGCTTTATATTCAACTTAAACACTGCTTCAGGGCAACGGATTGTGTTTTAGACTAAAAGGGAATGCATTATAAGAAGAATCTTTACTTTGAAACTGTTCTTTGCCTTTTTAACACTATGAAACAGCTTTGTATTCACACTAAACACTGTTTCAGGGCAAGAGATTGTGTTTTAGACTAAAAGGGAATGCATTTTTGAAGAATCTTTACTTTGAAACTCTGTTCTTTGCCTTTTTCACACTATGAAACAGCTTTGTATTCACACTAAACACTGTTTCAGGGCAAGAGATTGTGTTTTAGACTACAAGGGAATGCATTATGAGAAGAATCTTTACTTTGAAACTCTGTTCTTTGCCTTTTTCACACTAAGAAACAGCTTTATATTCAACTTAAACACTGCTTCAGGGCAACGGATTGTGTTTTAGACTAAAAGGGAATGCATTATAAGAAGAATCTTTACTTTGAAACTCTGTTCTTTGCCTTTTTCACACTAAGAAACAGCTTTGTATTCACACTAAACACTGTTTCAGGGCAAGAGATTGTGTTTTAGACTAAAAGGGAATGCATTATAAGAAAAATCTTTACTTTGAAACTCTGTTCTTTGCCTTTTTCACACTATGAAACAGCTTTATATTCAACTTAAACACTGCTTCAGGGCAACGGATTGTGTTTTAAACTAAAAGGGAATGCATTATAAGAAGAATCTTTACTTTGAAACTCTGTTCTTTACCTTTTTCACACAATGAAACAGCTTTATATTCAACTTAAACACTGCTTCAGGGCAACAGATTGTGTTTTAGACTAAAAGGGAATGCATTATAAGAAGAATCTTTACTTTGAAACTCTGTTCTTTACCTTTTTCACACTATGAAACAGCTTTATATTCAACTTAAACACTGCTTCAGGGCAAGAGATTGTGTTTTAGACTACAAGGGAATGCATTATAAGAAGAATCTTTACTTTGAAACTCTGTTCTTTGCCTTTTTAACACTATGAAACAGCTTTGTATTCACACTAAACACTGTTTCAGGGCAAGAGATTGTGTTTTGACTAAAAGGGAATGCATTATAAGAAGAATCTTTACTTTGAAACTCTGTTCTTTGCCTTTTTCACACTATGAAACAGCTTTGTATTCACACTAAACACTGTTTCAGGGCAAGAGATTGTGTTTTAGACTACAAGGGAATGCATTATAAGAAGAATCTTTACTTTGAAACTCTGTTCTTTGCCTTTTTCACACTATGAAACAGCTTTATATTCACACTAAACACTGTTTCAGGGCAAGAGATTGTGTTTTAGACTAAAAGGGAATGCATTATAAGAAGAATCTTTACTTTGAAACTCTGTTCTTTACCTTTTTCACACTATGAAACAGCTTTATATTCAACTTAAACACTGCTTCAGGGCAACAGATTGTGTTTTAGACTAAAAGGGAATGCATTATAAGAAGAATCTTTACTTTGAAACTCTGTTCTTTGCCTTTTTAACACTATGAAACAGCTTTGTATTCACACTAAACACTGTTTTAGGGCAAGAGATTGTGTTTTAGACTAAAAGGGAATGCATTATAAGAAGAATCTTTACTTTGAAACTCTGTTCTTTACCTTTTTCACACTATGAAACAGCTTTATATTCAACTTAAACACTGCTTCAGGGCAACAGATTGTGTTTTATACTAAAAGGGAATGCATTATAAGAAGAATCTTTACTTTGAAACTCTGTTCTTTGCCTTTTTCACACTACGAAACAGCTTTATATTCACACTAAACACTGTTTCAGGGTAAGAGATTGTGTTTTAGACTAAAAGGGAATGCATTATAAGAAGAATCTTTACTTTGAAACTCTGTTCTTTACCTTTTTCACACTATGAAACAGCTTTATATTCAACTTAAACACTGCTTCAGGGCAACAGATTGTGTTTTAGACTAAAAGGGAATGCATTATAAGAAGAATCTTTACTTTGAAACTGTTCTTTGCCTTTTTAACACTATGAAACAGCTTTGTATTCACACTAAACACTGTTTCAGGGCAAGAGATTGTGTTTTAGACTAAAAGGGAATGCATTTTTGAAGAATCTTTACTTTGAAACTCTGTTCTTTGCCTTTTTCACACTATGAAACAGCTTTGTATTCACACTAAACACTGTTTCAGGGCAAGAGATTGTGTTTTAGACTACAAGGGAATGCATTATGAGAAGAATCTTTACTTTGAAACTCTGTTCTTTGCCTTTTTCACACTATGAAACAGCTTTGTATTCACACTAAACACTGTTTCAGGGCAAGAGATTGTGTTTTAGACTAAAAGGGAATGCATTATAAGAAGAATCTTTACTTTGAAACTGTTCTTTGCCTTTTTAACACTATGAAACAGTTTTGTATTCACACTAAACACTGTTTCAGGGCAAGAGATTGTGTTTTAGACTAAAAGGGAATGCATTATAAAGAATCTTTACTTTGAAACTCTGTTCTTTGCCTTTTTAACTCTATGAAACAGCTTTGTATTCACACTAAACACTGTTTCAGGGCAAGAGATTGTGTTTTAGACTAAAAGGGAATGCATTATAAGAAGAATCTTTACTTTGAAACTCTGTTCTTTGCCTTTTTCACACTAAGAAACAGCTTTGTATTCACACTAAACACTGTTTCAGGGCAAGAGATTGTGTTTTAGACTAAAAGGGAATGCATTATAAGAAAAATCTTTACTTTGAAACTCTGTTCTTTGCCTTTTTCACACTATGAAACAGCTTTATATTCAACTTAAACACTGCTTCAGGGCAACGGATTGTGTTTTAAACTAAAAGGGAATGCATTATAAGAAGAATCTTTACTTTGAAACTCTGTTCTTTACCTTTTTCACACAATGAAACAGCTTTATATTCAACTTAAACACTGCTTCAGGGCAACAGATTGTGTTTTAGACTAAAAGGGAATGCATTATAAGAAGAATCTTTACTTTGAAACTCTGTTCTTTACCTTTTTCACACTATGAAACAGCTTTATATTCAACTTAAACACTGCTTCAGGGCAAGAGATTGTGTTTTAGACTACAAGGGAATGCATTATAAGAAGAATCTTTACTTTGAAACTCTGTTCTTTGCCTTTTTAACACTATGAAACAGCTTTGTATTCACACTAAACACTGTTTCAGGGCAAGAGATTGTGTTTTAGACTAAAAGGGAATGCATTATAAGAAGAATCTTTACTTTGAAACTCTGTTCTTTGCCTTTTTCACACTATGAAACAGCTTTGTATTCACACTAAACACTGTTTCAGGGCAAGAGATTGTGTTTTAGACTACAAGGGAATGCATTATAAGAAGAATCTTTACTTTGAAACTCTGTTCTTTGCCTTTTTCACACTATGAAACAGCTTTATATTCACACTAAACACTGTTTCAGGGCAAGAGATTGTGTTTTAGACTAAAAGGGAATGCATTATAAGAAGAATCTTTACTTTGAAACTCTGTTCTTTACCTTTTTCACACTATGAAACAGCTTTATATTCAACTTAAACACTGCTTCAGGGCAACAGATTGTGTTTTAGACTAAAAGGGAATGCATTATAAGAAGAATCTTTACTTTGAAACTCTGTTCTTTGCCTTTTTAACACTATGAAACAGCTTTGTATTCACACTAAACACTGTTTCAGGGCAAGAGATTGTGTTTTAGACTAAAAGGGAATGCATTATAAGAAGAATCTTTACTTTGAAACTCTGTTCTTTACCTTTTTCACACTATGAAACAGCTTTATATTCAACTTAAACACTGCTTCAGGGCAACAGATTGTGTTTTATACTAAAAGGGAATGCATTATAAGAAGAATCTTTACTTTGAAACTCTGTTCTTTGCCTTTTTCACACTACGAAACAGCTTTATATTCACACTAAACACTGTTTCAGGGTAAGAGATTGTGTTTTAGACTAAAAGGGAATGCATTATAAGAAGAATCTTTACTTTGAAACTCTGTTCTTTACCTTTTTCACACTATGAAACAGCTTTATATTCAACTTAAACACTGCTTCAGGGCAACAGATTGTGTTTTAGACTAAAAGGGAATGCATTATAAGAAGAATCTTTACTTTGAAACTCTGTTCTTTACCTTTTTCACACTATGAAACAGCTTTATATTCAACTTAAACACTGCTTCAGGGCAACAGATTGTGTTTTAGACTAAAAGGGAATGCATTATAAGAAGAATCTTTACTTTGAAACTGTTCTTTGCCTTTTTAACACTATGAAACAGCTTTGTATTCACACTAAACACTGTTTCAGGGCAAGAGATTGTGTTTTAGACTAAAAGGGAATGCATTTTTGAAGAATCTTTACTTTGAAACTCTGTTCTTTGCCTTTTTCACACTATGAAACAGCTTTGTATTCACACTAAACACTGTTTCAGGGCAAGAGATTGTGTTTTAGACTACAAGGGAATGCATTATGAGAAGAATCTTTACTTTGAAACTCTGTTCTTTGCCTTTTTCACACTATGAAACAGCTTTGTATTCACACTAAACACTGTTTCAGGGCAAGAGATTGTGTTTTAGACTAAAAGGGAATGCATTATAAGAAGAATCTTTACTTTGAAACTGTTCTTTGCCTTTTTAACACTATGAAACAGTTTTGTATTCACACTAAACACTGTTTCAGGGCAAGAGATTGTGTTTTAGACTAAAAGGGAATGCATTATAAAGAATCTTTACTTTGAAACTCTGTTCTTTGCCTTTTTAACTCTATGAAACAGCTTTGTATTCACACTAAACACTGTTTCAGGGCAAGAGATTGTGTTTTAGACTAAAAGGGAATGCATTATAAGAAGAATCTTTACTTTGAAACTCTGTTCTTTGCCTTTTTCACACTAAGAAACAGCTTTGTATTCACACTAAACACTGTTTCAGGGCAAGAGATTGTGTTTTAGACTAAAAGGGAATGCATTATAAGAAAAATCTTTACTTTGAAACTCTGTTCTTTGCCTTTTTCACACTATGAAACAGCTTTATATTCAACTTAAACACTGCTTCAGGGCAACGGATTGTGTTTTAAACTAAAAGGGAATGCATTATAAGAAGAATCTTTACTTTGAAACTCTGTTCTTTACCTTTTTCACACAATGAAACAGCTTTATATTCAACTTAAACACTGCTTCAGGGCAACAGATTGTGTTTTAGACTAAAAGGGAATGCATTATAAGAAGAATCTTTACTTTGAAACTCTGTTCTTTACCTTTTTCACACTATGAAACAGCTTTATATTCAACTTAAACACTGCTTCAGGGCAAGAGATTGTGTTTTAGACTACAAGGGAATGCATTATAAGAAGAATCTTTACTTTGAAACTCTGTTCTTTGCCTTTTTAACACTATGAAACAGCTTTGTATTCACACTAAACACTGTTTCAGGGCAAGAGATTGTGTTTTGACTAAAAGGGAATGCATTATAAGAAGAATCTTTACTTTGATACTCTGTTCTTTACCTTTTTCACACTATGAAACAGCTTTATATTCAACTTAAACACTGCTTCAGGGCAACAGATTGTGTTTTATACTAAAAGGGAATGCATTATAAGAAGAATCTTTACTTTGAAACTCTGTTCTTTGCCTTTTTCACAATACGAAACAGCTTTATATTCACACTAAACACTGTTTCAGGGTAAGAGATTGTGTTTTAGACTAAAAGGGAATGCATTATAAGAAGAATCTTTACTTTGAAACTCTGTTCTTTACCTTTTTCACACTATGAAACAGCTTTATATTCAACTTAAACACTGCTTCAGGGCAACAGATTGTGTTTTAGACTAAAAGGGAATGCATTATAAGAAGAATCTTTACTTTGAAACTCTGTTCTTTGCCTTTTTAACACTATGAAACAGCTTTGTATTCACACTAAACACTGTTTCAGGGCAAGAGATTGTGTTTTAGACTACAAGGGAATGCATTATAAGAAGAATCTTTACTTTGAAACTCTGTTCTTTGCCTTTTTCACACTAAGAAACAGCTTTATATTCAACTTAAACACTGCTTCAGGGCAACGGATTGTGTTTTAGACTAAAAGGGAATGCATTATAAGAAGAATCTTTACTTTGAAACTGTTCTTTGCCTTTTTAACACTATGAAACAGCTTTGTATTCACACTAAACACTGTTTCAGGGCAAGAGATTGTGTTTTAGACTAAAAGGGAATGCATTTTTGAAGAATCTTTACTTTGAAACTCTGTTCTTTGCCTTTTTCACACTATGAAACAGCTTTGTATTCACACTAAACACTGTTTCAGGGCAAGAGATTGTGTTTTAGACTACAAGGGAATGCATTATGAGAAGAATCTTTACTTTGAAACTCTGTTCTTTGCCTTTTTCACACTAAGAAACAGCTTTATATTCAACTTAAACACTGCTTCAGGGCAACGGATTGTGTTTTAGACTAAAAGGGAATGCATTATAAGAAGAATCTTTACTTTGAAACTCTGTTCTTTGCCTTTTTCACACTAAGAAACAGCTTTGTATTCACACTAAACACTGTTTCAGGGCAAGAGATTGTGTTTTAGACTAAAAGGGAATGCATTATAAGAAAAATCTTTACTTTGAAACTCTGTTCTTTGCCTTTTTCACACTATGAAACAGCTTTATATTCAACTTAAACACTGCTTCAGGGCAACGGATTGTGTTTTAAACTAAAAGGGAATGCATTATAAGAAGAATCTTTACTTTGAAACTCTGTTCTTTACCTTTTTCACACAATGAAACAGCTTTATATTCAACTTAAACACTGCTTCAGGGCAACAGATTGTGTTTTAGACTAAAAGGGAATGCATTATAAGAAGAATCTTTACTTTGAAACTCTGTTCTTTACCTTTTTCACACTATGAAACAGCTTTATATTCAACTTAAACACTGCTTCAGGGCAAGAGATTGTGTTTTAGACTACAAGGGAATGCATTATAAGAAGAATCTTTACTTTGAAACTCTGTTCTTTGCCTTTTTAACACTATGAAACAGCTTTGTATTCACACTAAACACTGTTTCAGGGCAAGAGATTGTGTTTTGACTAAAAGGGAATGCATTATAAGAAGAATCTTTACTTTGAAACTCTGTTCTTTGCCTTTTTCACACTATGAAACAGCTTTGTATTCACACTAAACACTGTTTCAGGGCAAGAGATTGTGTTTTAGACTACAAGGGAATGCATTATAAGAAGAATCTTTACTTTGAAACTCTGTTCTTTGCCTTTTTCACACTATGAAACAGCTTTATATTCACACTAAACACTGTTTCAGGGCAAGAGATTGTGTTTTAGACTAAAAGGGAATGCATTATAAGAAGAATCTTTACTTTGAAACTCTGTTCTTTACCTTTTTCACACTATGAAACAGCTTTATATTCAACTTAAACACTGCTTCAGGGCAACAGATTGTGTTTTAGACTAAAAGGGAATGCATTATAAGAAGAATCTTTACTTTGAAACTCTGTTCTTTGCCTTTTTAACACTATGAAACAGCTTTGTATTCACACTAAACACTGTTTTAGGGCAAGAGATTGTGTTTTAGACTAAAAGGGAATGCATTATAAGAAGAATCTTTACTTTGAAACTCTGTTCTTTACCTTTTTCACACTATGAAACAGCTTTATATTCAACTTAAACACTGCTTCAGGGCAACAGATTGTGTTTTATACTAAAAGGGAATGCATTATAAGAAGAATCTTTACTTTGAAACTCTGTTCTTTGCCTTTTTCACACTACGAAACAGCTTTATATTCACACTAAACACTGTTTCAGGGTAAGAGATTGTGTTTTAGACTAAAAGGGAATGCATTATAAGAAGAATCTTTACTTTGAAACTCTGTTCTTTACCTTTTTCACACTATGAAACAGCTTTATATTCAACTTAAACACTGCTTCAGGGCAACAGATTGTGTTTTAGACTAAAAGGGAATGCATTATAAGAAGAATCTTTACTTTGAAACTGTTCTTTGCCTTTTTAACACTATGAAACAGCTTTGTATTCACACTAAACACTGTTTCAGGGCAAGAGATTGTGTTTTAGACTAAAAGGGAATGCATTTTTGAAGAATCTTTACTTTGAAACTCTGTTCTTTGCCTTTTTCACACTATGAAACAGCTTTGTATTCACACTAAACACTGTTTCAGGGCAAGAGATTGTGTTTTAGACTACAAGGGAATGCATTATGAGAAGAATCTTTACTTTGAAACTCTGTTCTTTGCCTTTTTCACACTATGAAACAGCTTTGTATTCACACTAAACACTGTTTCAGGGCAAGAGATTGTGTTTTAGACTAAAAGGGAATGCATTATAAGAAGAATCTTTACTTTGAAACTGTTCTTTGCCTTTTTAACACTATGAAACAGTTTTGTATTCACACTAAACACTGTTTCAGGGCAAGAGATTGTGTTTTAGACTAAAAGGGAATGCATTATAAAGAATCTTTACTTTGAAACTCTGTTCTTTGCCTTTTTAACTCTATGAAACAGCTTTGTATTCACACTAAACACTGTTTCAGGGCAAGAGATTGTGTTTTAGACTAAAAGGGAATGCATTATAAGAAGAATCTTTACTTTGAAACTCTGTTCTTTGCCTTTTTCACACTAAGAAACAGCTTTGTATTCACACTAAACACTGTTTCAGGGCAAGAGATTGTGTTTTAGACTAAAAGGGAATGCATTATAAGAAAAATCTTTACTTTGAAACTCTGTTCTTTGCCTTTTTCACACTATGAAACAGCTTTATATTCAACTTAAACACTGCTTCAGGGCAACGGATTGTGTTTTAAACTAAAAGGGAATGCATTATAAGAAGAATCTTTACTTTGAAACTCTGTTCTTTACCTTTTTCACACAATGAAACAGCTTTATATTCAACTTAAACACTGCTTCAGGGCAACAGATTGTGTTTTAGACTAAAAGGGAATGCATTATAAGAAGAATCTTTACTTTGAAACTCTGTTCTTTACCTTTTTCACACTATGAAACAGCTTTATATTCAACTTAAACACTGCTTCAGGGCAAGAGATTGTGTTTTAGACTACAAGGGAATGCATTATAAGAAGAATCTTTACTTTGAAACTCTGTTCTTTGCCTTTTTAACACTATGAAACAGCTTTGTATTCACACTAAACACTGTTTCAGGGCAAGAGATTGTGTTTTAGACTAAAAGGGAATGCATTATAAGAAGAATCTTTACTTTGAAACTCTGTTCTTTGCCTTTTTCACACTATGAAACAGCTTTGTATTCACACTAAACACTGTTTCAGGGCAAGAGATTGTGTTTTAGACTACAAGGGAATGCATTATAAGAAGAATCTTTACTTTGAAACTCTGTTCTTTGCCTTTTTCACACTATGAAACAGCTTTATATTCACACTAAACACTGTTTCAGGGCAAGAGATTGTGTTTTAGACTAAAAGGGAATGCATTATAAGAAGAATCTTTACTTTGAAACTCTGTTCTTTACCTTTTTCACACTATGAAACAGCTTTATATTCAACTTAAACACTGCTTCAGGGCAACAGATTGTGTTTTAGACTAAAAGGGAATGCATTATAAGAAGAATCTTTACTTTGAAACTCTGTTCTTTGCCTTTTTAACACTATGAAACAGCTTTGTATTCACACTAAACACTGTTTCAGGGCAAGAGATTGTGTTTTAGACTAAAAGGGAATGCATTATAAGAAGAATCTTTACTTTGAAACTCTGTTCTTTACCTTTTTCACACTATGAAACAGCTTTATATTCAACTTAAACACTGCTTCAGGGCAACAGATTGTGTTTTATACTAAAAGGGAATGCATTATAAGAAGAATCTTTACTTTGAAACTCTGTTCTTTGCCTTTTTCACACTACGAAACAGCTTTATATTCACACTAAACACTGTTTCAGGGTAAGAGATTGTGTTTTAGACTAAAAGGGAATGCATTATAAGAAGAATCTTTACTTTGAAACTCTGTTCTTTACCTTTTTCACACTATGAAACAGCTTTATATTCAACTTAAACACTGCTTCAGGGCAACAGATTGTGTTTTAGACTAAAAGGGAATGCATTATAAGAAGAATCTTTACTTTGAAACTCTGTTCTTTGCCTTTTTAACACTATGAAACAGCTTTGTATTCACACTAAACACTGTTTCAGGGCAAGAGATTGTGTTTTAGACTACAAGGGAATGCATTATAAGAAGAATCTTTACTTTGAAACTCTGTTCTTTGCCTTTTTCACACTATGAAACAGCTTTATATTCAACTTAAACACTGCTTCAGGGCAACGGATTGTGTTTTAGACTAAAAGGGAATGCATTATAAGAAGAATCTTTACTTTGAAACTGTTCTTTGCCTTTTTAACACTATGAAACAGCTTTGTATTCACACTAAACACTGTTTCAGGGCAAGAGATTGTGTTTTAGACTAAAAGGGAATGCATTTTTGAAGAATCTTTACTTTGAAACTCTGTTCTTTGCCTTTTTCACACTATGAAACAGCTTTGTATTCACACTAAACACTGTTTCAGGGCAAGAGATTGTGTTTTAGACTACAAGGGAATGCATTATGAGAAGAATCTTTACTTTGAAACTCTGTTCTTTGCCTTTTTCACACTATGAAACAGCTTTGTATTCACACTAAACACTGTTTCAGGGCAAGAGATTGTGTTTTAGACTAAAAGGGAATGCATTATAAGAAGAATCTTTACTTTGAAACTGTTCTTTGCCTTTTTAACACTATGAAACAGTTTTGTATTCACACTAAACACTGTTTCAGGGCAAGAGATTGTGTTTTAGACTAAAAGGGAATGCATTATAAAGAATCTTTACTTTGAAACTCTGTTCTTTGCCTTTTTAACTCTATGAAACAGCTTTGTATTCACACTAAACACTGTTTCAGGGCAAGAGATTGTGTTTTAGACTAAAAGGGAATGCATTATAAGAAGAATCTTTACTTTGAAACTCTGTTCTTTGCCTTTTTCACACTAAGAAACAGCTTTGTATTCACACTAAACACTGTTTCAGGGCAAGAGATTGTGTTTTAGACTAAAAGGGAATGCATTATAAGAAAAATCTTTACTTTGAAACTCTGTTCTTTGCCTTTTTCACACTATGAAACAGCTTTATATTCAACTTAAACACTGCTTCAGGGCAACGGATTGTGTTTTAAACTAAAAGGGAATGCATTATAAGAAGAATCTTTACTTTGAAACTCTGTTCTTTACCTTTTTCACACAATGAAACAGCTTTATATTCAACTTAAACACTGCTTCAGGGCAACAGATTGTGTTTTAGACTAAAAGGGAATGCATTATAAGAAGAATCTTTACTTTGAAACTCTGTTCTTTACCTTTTTCACACTATGAAACAGCTTTATATTCAACTTAAACACTGCTTCAGGGCAACGGATTGTGTTTTAGACTAAAAGGGAATGCATTATAAGAAGAATCTTTACTTTGAAACTCTGTTCTTTGCCTTTTTAACACTATGAAACAGCTTTGTATTCACACTAAACACTGTTTCAGGGCAAGAGATTGTGTTTTAGACTAAAAGGGAATGCATTTTTGAAGAATCTTTACTTTGAAACTCTGTTCTTTGCCTTTTTCACACTATGAAACAGCTTTGTATTCACACTAAACACTGTTTCAGGGCAAGAGATTGTGTTTTAGACTACAAGGGAATGCATTATGAGAAGAATCTTTACTTTGAAACTCTGTTCTTTGCCTTTTTCACACTATGAAACAGCTTTGTATTCACACTAAACACTGTTTCAGGGCAAGAGATTGTGTTTTAGACTAAAAGGGAATGCATTATAAGAAGAATCTTTACTTTGAAACTGTTCTTTGCCTTTTTAACACTATGAAACAGTTTTGTATTCACACTAAACACTGTTTCAGGGCAAGAGATTGTGTTTTAGACTAAAAGGGAATGCATTATAAAGAATCTTTACTTTGAAACTCTGTTCTTTGCCTTTTTAACACTATGAAACAGCTTTGTATTCACACTAAACACTGTTTCAGGGCAAGAGATTGTGTTTTAGACTAAAAGGGAATGCATTATAAGAAGAATCTACTTTGAAACTCTGTTCTTTGCCTTTTTCACACTATGAAACAGCTTTATATTCACACTAAACACTGTTTCAGGGCAAGAGATTGTGTTTTAGACTAAAAGGGAATGCATTATAAGAAGAATCTTTACTTTGAAACTCTGCAATTTGCCTTTTTCACACTATGAAACAGCTTTGTATTCACACTAAACACTGTTTCAGGGCAAGAGATTGTGTTTTAGACTAAAAGGGAATGCATTATAAGAAGAATCTTTACTTTGAAACTCTGTTCTTAGCCTTTTTAACTCTATGAAACAGCTTTGTATTCACACTAAACACTGTTTCAGGGCAAGAGATTGTGTTTTAGACTAAAAGGGAATGCATTATAAGAAGAATCTTTACTTTGAAACTCTGTTCTTTGCCTTTTTCACACTAAGAAACAGCTTTGTATTCACCTTAAACACTGTTTCAGGGCAAGAGATTGTGTTTTAGACTAAAAGGGAATGCATTATAAAGAATCTTTACTTTGAAACTCTGTTCTTTGCCTTTTTCACACTATGAAACAGCTTTGTATTCACACTAAACACTGTTTCAGGGCAAGAGATTGTGTTTTAGACTACAAGGGAATGCATTATAAGAAGAATCTTTACTTTGAAACTCTGTTCTTTACCTTTTTCTCACTATGAAACAGCTTTATGTTCATCTTAAACTGCTTCAGGGCAACAGATTGTGTTTTAGACTAAAAGGGAATGCATTATAAGAAGAATCTTTACTTTGAAACTCTGTTCTTTACCTTTTTCACACTATGAAACAGCTTTATATACAACTGAAACACTGCTTCAGGGCAACAGATTGTGTTTTAGACTAAAAGGGAATGCATTATAAGAAGAATCTTTACTTTGAAACTCTGTTCTTTGCCTTTTTCACACTATGAAACAGCTTTGTATTCACACTAAACACTGTTTCAGGGCAAGAGATTGTGTTTTAGACTACAAGGGAATGCATTATAAGAAGAATCTTTACTTTGAAACTCTGTTCTTTACCTTTTTCTCACTATGAAACAGCTTTATATTCAACTTAAACACTGTTTCAGGGCAAGAGATTGTGTTTTAGACTACAAGGAAATGCATTATAAGAAGAATCTTTACTTTGAAACTCTGTTCTTTGCCTTTTTCACACTAAGAAACAGCTTTATATTCAACTTAAACACTGCTTCAGGGCAACGGATTGTGTTTTAGACTAAAAGGGAATGCATTATAAGAAGAATCTTTACTTTGAAACTGTTCTTTGCCTTTTTCACACTATGAAACAGCTTTATATTCACACTAAACACTGTTTCAGGGCAAGAGATTGTGTTTTAGACTAAAAGGGAATGCATTATAAGAAGAATCTTTACTTTGAAACTCTGTTCTTTGCCTTTTTCACACTATGAAACAGCTTTGTATTCACACTAAACACTGTTTCAGGGCAAGAGATTGTGTTTTAGACTAAAAGGGAATGCATTATAAGAAGAATCTTTACTTTGAAACTCTGTTCTTTGCCTTTTTAACTCTATGAAACAGCTTTGTATTCACACTAAACACTGTTTCAGGGCAAGAGATTGTGTTTTAGACTAAAAGGGAATGCATTATAAAAAGAATCTTTACTTTGAAACTCTGTTCTTTGCCTTTTTCACACTATGAAACAGCTTTATATTCACACTAAACACTGTTTCAGGGCAAGAGATTGTGTTTTAGACTAAAAGGGAATGCATTATACGAAGAATCTTTACTTTGAAACTCTGCTCTTTGCCTTTTTCACACTATGAAACAGCTTTGTATTCACACTAAACACTGTTTCAGGGCAAGAGATTGTGTTTTAGACTAAAAGGGAATGCATTATAAGAAGAATCTTTACTTTGAAACTCTGTTCTTAGCCTTTTTAACTCTATGAAACAGCTTTGTATTCACACTAAACACTGTTTCAGGGCAAGAGATTGTGTTTTAGACTAAAAGGGAATGCATTATAAGAAGAATCTTTACTTTGAAACTCTGTTCTTTACCTTTTTCACACTATGAAACAGCTTTATATACAACTGAAACACTGCTTCAGGGCAACAGATTGTGTTTTAGACTAAAAGGGAATGCATTATAAGAAGAATCTTTACTTTGAAACTCTGTTCTTTGCCTTTTTCACACTATGAAACAGCTTTGTATTCACACTAAACACTGTTTCAGGGCAAGAGATTGTGTTTTAGACTACAAGGGAATGCATTATAAGAAGAATCTTTACTTTGAAACTCTGTTCTTTACCTTTTTCTCACTATGAAACAGCTTTATATTCAACTTAAACACTGTTTCAGGGCAAGAGATTGTGTTTTAGACTACAAGGGAATGCATTATAAGAAGAATCTTTACTTTGAAACTCTGTTCTTTGCCTTTTTCACACTATGAAACAGCTTTGTATTCACACTAAACACTGTTTCAGGGCAAGAGATTGTGTTTTAGACTAAAAGGGAATGCATTTTTGAAGAATCTTTACTTTGAAACTCTGTTCTTTGCCTTTTTCACACTATGAAACAGCTTTGTATTCACACTAAACACTGTTTCAGGGCAAGAGATTGTGTTTTAGACTACAAGGGAATGCATTATGAGAAGAATCTTTACTTTGAAACTCTGTTCTTTGCCTTTTTCACACTATGAAACAGCTTTGTATTCACACTAAACACTGTTTCAGGGCAAGAGATTGTGTTTTAGACTAAAAGGGAATGCATTATAAGAAGAATCTTTACTTTGAAACTGTTCTTTGCCTTTTTAACACTATGAAACAGTTTTGTATTCACACTAAACACTGTTTCAGGGCAAGAGATTGTGTTTTAGACTAAAAGGGAATGCATTATAAAGAATCTTTACTTTGAAACTCTGTTCTTTGCCTTTTTAACACTATGAAACAGCTTTGTATTCACACTAAACACTGTTTCAGGGCAAGAGATTGTGTTTTAGACTAAAAGGGAATGCATTATAAGAAGAATCTTTACTTTGAAACTCTGTTCTTTGCCTTTTTCACACTATGAAACAGCTTTATATTCACACTAAACACTGTTTCAGGGCAAGAGATTGTGTTTTAGACTAAAAGGGAATGCATTATAAGAAGAATCTTTACTTTGAAACTCTGCTCTTTGCCTTTTTCACACTATGAAACAGCTTTGTATTCACACTAAACACTGTTTCAGGGCAAGAGATTGTGTTTTAGACTAAAAGGGAATGCATTATAAGAAGAATCTTTACTTTGAAACTCTGTTCTTAGCCTTTTTAACTCTATGAAACAGCTTTGTATTCACACTAAACACTGTTTCAGGGCAAGAGATTGTGTTTTAGACTAAAAGGGAATGCATTATAAGAAGAATCTTTACTTTGAAACTCTGTTCTTTGCCTTTTTCACACTAAGAAACAGCTTTGTATTCACCTTAAACACTGTTTCAGGGCAAGAGATTGTGTTTTAGACTAAAAGGGAATGCATTATAAAGAATCTTTACTTTGAAACTCTGTTCTTTGCCTTTTTCACACTATGAAACAGCTTTGTATTCACACTAAACACTGTTTCAGGGCAAGAGATTGTGTTTTAGACTACAAGGGAATGCATTATAAGAAGAATCTTTACTTTGAAACTCTGTTCTTTACCTTTTTCTCACTATGAAACAGCTTTATGTTCATCTTAAACTGCTTCAGGGCAACAGATTGTGTTTTAGACTAAAAGGGAATGCATTATAAGAAGAATCTTTACTTTGAAACTCTGTTCTTTACCTTTTTCACACTATGAAACAGCTTTATATACAACTGAAACACTGCTTCAGGGCAACAGATTGTGTTTTAGACTAAAAGGGAATGCATTATAAGAAGAATCTTTACTTTGAAACTCTGTTCTTTGCCTTTTTCACACTATGAAACAGCTTTGTATTCACACTAAACACTGTTTCAGGGCAAGAGATTGTGTTTTAGACTACAAGGGAATGCATTATAAGAAGAATCTTTACTTTGAAACTCTGTTCTTTACCT
The DNA here is from genome assembly GCF_041902795.1 of Electrophorus electricus. Taxonomy (NCBI): domain Eukaryota; kingdom Metazoa; phylum Chordata; class Actinopteri; order Gymnotiformes; family Gymnotidae; genus Electrophorus; species Electrophorus electricus. The sequence continues at coordinate 9,617,042 of NC_137517.1, forward strand.
TTTTCTCACTATGAAACAGCTTTATATTCAACTTAAACACTGTTTCAGGGCAAGAGATTGTGTTTTAGACTACAAGGAAATGCATTATAAGAAGAATCTTTACTTTGAAACTCTGTTCTTTGCCTTTTTCACACTAAGAAACAGCTTTATATTCAACTTAAACACTGCTTCAGGGCAACGGATTGTGTTTTAGACTAAAAGGGAATGCATTATAAGAAGAATCTTTACTTTGAAACTGTTCTTTGCCTTTTTCACACTATGAAACAGCTTTATATTCACACTAAACACTGTTTCAGGGCAAGAGATTGTGTTTTAGACTAAAAGGGAATGCATTATAAGAAGAATCTTTACTTTGAAACTCTGCTCTTTGCCTTTTTCACACTATGAAACAGCTTTATATTCACACTAAACACTGTTTCAGGGCAAGAGATTGTGTTTTAGACTAAAAGGGAATGCATTATACGAAGAATCTTTACTTTGAAACTCTGCTCTTTGCCTTTTTCACACTATGAAACAGCTTTGTATTCACACTAAACACTGTTTCAGGGCAAGAGATTGTGTTTTAGACTAAAAGGGAATGCATTATAAGAAGAATCTTTACTTTGAAACTCTGTTCTTAGCCTTTTTAACTCTATGAAACAGCTTTGTATTCACACTAAACACTGTTTCAGGGCAAGAGATTGTGTTTTAGACTAAAAGGGAATGCATTATAAGAAGAATCTTTACTTTGAAACTCTGTTCTTTGCCTTTTTCACACTAAGAAACAGCTTTGTATTCACCTTAAACACTGTTTCAGAGCAAGAGATTGTGTTTTAGACTAAAAGGGAATGCATTATAAAGAATCTTTACTTTGAAACTCTGTTCTTTGCCTTTTTCACACTATGAAACAGCTTTGTATTCACACTAAACACTGTTTCAGGGCAAGAGATTGTGTTTTAGACTACAAGGGAATGCATTATATGAAGAATCTTTACTTTGAAACTCTGTTCTTTACCTTTTTCTCACTATGAAACAGCTTTATGTTCATCTTAAACTGCTTCAGGGCAACAGATTGTGTTTTAGACTAAAAGGGAATGCATTACAAGAAGAATCTTTACTTTGAAACTCTGTTCTTTACCTTTTTCACACTATGAAACAGCTTTATATACAACTGAAACACTGCTTCAGGGCAACAGATTGTGTTTTAGACTAAAAGGGAATGCATTATAAGAAGAATCTTTACTTTGAAACTCTGTTCTTTGCCTTTTTCACACTATGAAACAGCTTTGTATTCACACTAAACACTGTTTCAGGGCAAGAGATTGTGTTTTAGACTACAAGGGAATGCATTATAAGAAGAATCTTTACTTTGAAACTCTGTTCTTTACCTTTTTCTCACTATGAAACAGCTTTATATTCAACTTAAACACTGTTTCAGGGCAAGAGATTGTGTTTTAGACTACAAGGGAATGCATTATAAGAAGAATCTTTACTTTGAAACTCTGTTCTTTGCCTTTTTCACACTAAGAAACAGCTTTATAGTCAACTTAAACACTGCTTCAGGGCAACGGATTGTGTTTTAGACTAAAAGGGAATGCATTATAAGAAGAATCTTTACTTTGAAACTGTTCTTTGCCTTTTTCACACTATGAAACAGCTTTATATTCACACTAAACACTGTTTCAGGGCAAGAGATTGTGTTTTAGACTAAAAGGGAATGCATTATAAGAAGAATCTTTACTTTGAAACTCTGCTCTTTGCCTTTTTCACACTATGAAACAGCTTTGTATTCACACTAAACACTGTTTCAGGGCAAGAGATTGTGTTTTAGACTAAAAGGGAATGCATTATAAGAAGAATCTTTACTTTGAAACTCTGTTCTTTGCCTTTTTAACTCTATGAAACAGCTTTGTATTCACACTAAACACTGTTTCAGGGCAAGAGATTGTGTTTTAGACTAAAAGGGAATGCATTATAAAAAGAATCTTTACTTTGAAACTCTGTTCTTTGCCTTTTTCACACTATGAAACAGCTTTTTATTCACACTAAACACTGTTTCAGGGCAACGGATTGTGTTTTAGACTAAAAGGGAATGCATTATAAGAAGAATCCTTACTTTAAAACTGTGTTCTTTACCTTTTTCACTCTATAAAACAGCTTTGTATTCAACTTAAACACTGTTACAGAGCTAGACATCTTGTTTTTAACCAGACTGAATAACTTACAATATCCTAAGAAAACACATATTTCAAGTGAAAAGAGTTTATCCAGGGGAGAACAAGTTGTTTTAACATGGTTCTAATGTGACCCTTGAAAGTAATTGCAACTCTGTTTTTACACCTCTAACCACAAGGAGGCAACGTTTCCACGCATTACAATTGCCTTATACATAGTTTCAGAGTAAGAAATATTGTTTTTAACCAAACTGAACAACTAAAAGGGAAAGCAATATAAGAAGAATCTTTATTTTGAATCTCTGTTCTTTACCTTTTTCAATCTATAAAACAGCTTTGTATTCAACTTAAACACTGTTTCAGGGCAAGAGATTGTGTTTTAGACTACAAGGGAATGCATTATAAGAAAAATCTTTACTTTGAAACTCTGTTCTTTGCCTTTTTCACACTAAGAAACAGCTTTATATTCAACTTAAACACTGCTTCAGGGCAACGGATTGTGTTTTAGACTAAAAGGGAATGCATTATAAGAAGAATCTTTACTTTGAAACTCTGTTCTTTGCCTTTTTAACACTATGAAACAGCTTTGTATTCACACTAAACACTGTTTCAGGGCAAGAGATTGTGTTTTAGACTAAAAGGGAATGCATTTTTGAAGAATCTTTACTTTGAAACTCTGTTCTTTGCCTTTTTCACACTATGAAACAGCTTTGTATTCACACTAAACACTGTTTCAGGGCAAGAGATTGTGTTTTAGACTACAAGGGAATGCATTATGAGAAGAATCTTTACTTTGAAACTCTGTTCTTTGGCTTTTTAACACTAAGAAACAGCTTTGTATTCACACTAAACACTGTTTCAGGGCAAGAGATTGTGTTTTAGACTACAAGGGAATGCATTATAAGAAGAATCTTTACTTTGAAACTCTGTTCTTTACCTTTTTCTCACTATGAAACAGCTTTATATTCAACTTAAACACTGTTTCAGGGCAAGAGATTGTGTTTTAGACTACAAGGGAATGCATTATAAGAAGAATCTTTACTTTGAAACTCTGTTCTTTGCCTTTTTTACACTAAGAAACAGCTTTATATTCAACTTAAACACTGCTTCAGGGCAACGGATTGTGTTTTAGACTAAAAGGGAATGCATTATAAGAAGAATCTTTACTTTGAAACTCTGTTCTTTGCCCTTTTAACACTATGAAACAGCTTTGTATTCACACTAAACACTGTTTCAGGGCAAGAGATTGTGTTTTAGACTAAAAGGGAATGCATTATAAGAAGAATCTTTACTTTGAAACTCTGTTCTTTACCTTTTTCACACTATGAAACAGCTTTATATTCAACTTAAACACTGCTTCAGGGCAACAGATTGTGTTTTATACTAAAAGGGAATGCATTATAAGAAGAATCTTTACTTTGAAACTCTGTTCTTTGCCTTTTTAACTCTATGAAACAGCTTTGTATTCACACTAAACACTGTTTCAGGGCAAGAGATTGTGTTTTAGACTAAAAGGGAATGCATTATAAAAAGAATCTTTACTTTGAAACTCTGTTCTTTGCCTTTTTAACTCTATGAAACAGCTTTGTATTCACACTAAACACTGTTTCAGGGCAAGAGATTGTGTTTTAGACTAAAAGGGAATGCATTATAAGAAGAATCTTTACTTTGAAACTCTGTTCTTTACCTTTTTCACACTATGAAACAGCTTTATATTCAACTTAAACACTGCTTCAGGGCAACAGATTGTGTTTTAGACTAAAAGGGAATGCATTATAAGAAGAATCTTTACTTTGAAACTCTGTTCTTTGCCTTTTTAACACTATGAAACAGCTTTGTATTCACACTAAACACTGTTTCAGGGCAAGAGATTGTGTTTTAGACTAAAAGGGAATGCATTATAAGAAGAATCTTTACTTTGAAACTCTGTTCTTTACCTTTTTCACACTATGAAACAGCTTTATATACAACTGAAACACTGCTTCAGGGCAACAGATTGTGTTTTAGACTAAAAGGGAATGCATTATAAGAAGAATCTTTACTTTGAAACTCTGTTCTTTGCCTTTTTCACACTATGAAACAGCTTTGTATTCACACTAAACACTGTTTCAGGGCAAGAGATTGTGTTTTAGACTACAAGGGAATGCATTATAAGAAGAATCTTTACTTTGAAACTCTGTTCTTTACCTTTTTCTCACTATGAAACAGCTTTATATTCAACTTAAACACTGTTTCAGGGCAAGAGATTGTGTTTTAGACTACAAGGGAATGCATTATAAGAAGAATCTTTACTTTGAAACTCTGTTCTTTGCCTTTTTCACACTAAGAAACAGCTTTATAGTCAACTTAAACACTGCTTCAGGGCAACGGATTGTGTTTTAGACTAAAAGGGAATGCATTATAAGAAGAATCTTTACTTTGAAACTGTTCTTTGCCTTTTTCACACTATGAAACAGCTTTATATTCACACTAAACACTGTTTCAGGGCAAGAGATTGTGTTTTAGACTAAAAGGGAATGCATTATAAGAAGAATCTTTACTTTGAAACTCTGCTCTTTGCCTTTTTCACACTATGAAACAGCTTTGTATTCACACTAAACACTGTTTCAGGGCAAGAGATTGTGTTTTAGACTAAAAGGGAATGCATTATAAGAAGAATCTTTACTTTGAAACTCTGTTCTTTGCCTTTTTAACTCTATGAAACAGCTTTGTATTCACACTAAACACTGTTTCAGGGCAAGAGATTGTGTTTTAGACTAAAAGGGAATGCATTATAAAAAGAATCTTTACTTTGAAACTCTGTTCTTTGCCTTTTTCACACTATGAAACAGCTTTTTATTCACACTAAACACTGTTTCAGGGCAACGGATTGTGTTTTAGACTAAAAGGGAATGCATTATAAGAAGAATCCTTACTTTAAAACTGTGTTCTTTACCTTTTTCACTCTATAAAACAGCTTTGTATTCAACTTAAACACTGTTACAGAGCTAGACATCTTGTTTTTAACCAGACTGAATAACTTACAATATCCTAAGAAAACACATATTTCAAGTGAAAAGAGTTTATCCAGGGGAGAACAAGTTGTTTTAACATGGTTCTAATGTGACCCTTGAAAGTAATTGCAACTCTGTTTTTACACCTCTAACCACAAGGAGGCAACGTTTCCACGCATTACAATTGCCTTATACATAGTTTCAGAGTAAGAAATATTGTTTTTAACCAAACTGAACAACTAAAAGGGAAAGCAATATAAGAAGAATCTTTATTTTGAATCTCTGTTCTTTACCTTTTTCAATCTATAAAACAGCTTTGTATTCAACTTAAACACTGTTTCAGGGCAAGAGATTGTGTTTTAGACTACAAGGGAATGCATTATAAGAAAAATCTTTACTTTGAAACTCTGTTCTTTGCCTTTTTCACACTAAGAAACAGCTTTATATTCAACTTAAACACTGCTTCAGGGCAACGGATTGTGTTTTAGACTAAAAGGGAATGCATTATAAGAAGAATCTTTACTTTGAAACTCTGTTCTTTGCCTTTTTAACACTATGAAACAGCTTTGTATTCACACTAAACACTGTTTCAGGGCAAGAGATTGTGTTTTAGACTACAAGGGAATGCATTATGAGAAGAATCTTTACTTTGAAACTCTGTTCTTTGGCTTTTTAACACTAAGAAACAGCTTTGTATTCACACTAAACACTGTTTCAGGGCAAGAGATTGTGTTTTAGACTACAAGGGAATGCATTATAAGAAGAATCTTTACTTTGAAACTCTGTTCTTTACCTTTTTCTCACTATGAAACAGCTTTATATTCAACTTAAACACTGTTTCAGGGCAAGAGATTGTGTTTTAGACTACAAGGGAATGCATTATAAGAAGAATCTTTACTTTGAAACTCTGTTCTTTGCCTTTTTTACACTAAGAAACAGCTTTATATTCAACTTAAACACTGCTTCAGGGCAACGGATTGTGTTTTAGACTAAAAGGGAATGCATTATAAGAAGAATCTTTACTTTGAAACTCTGTTCTTTGCCCTTTTAACACTATGAAACAGCTTTGTATTCACACTAAACACTGTTTCAGGGCAAGAGATTGTGTTTTAGACTAAAAGGGAATGCATTATAAGAAGAATCTTTACTTTGAAACTCTGTTCTTTACCTTTTTCACACTATGAAACAGCTTTATATTCAACTTAAACACTGCTTCAGGGCAACAGATTGTGTTTTATACTAAAAGGGAATGCATTATAAGAAGAATCTTTACTTTGAAACTCTGTTCTTTGCCTTTTTAACTCTATGAAACAGCTTTGTATTCACACTAAACACTGTTTCAGGGCAAGAGATTGTGTTTTAGACTAAAAGGGAATGCATTATAAAAAGAATCTTTACTTTGAAACTCTGTTCTTTGCCTTTTTAACTCTATGAAACAGCTTTGTATTCACACTAAACACTGTTTCAGGGCAAGAGATTGTGTTTTAGACTAAAAGGGAATGCATTATAAGAAGAATCTTTACTTTGAAACTCTGTTCTTTACCTTTTTCACACTATGAAACAGCTTTATATTCAACTTAAACACTGCTTCAGGGCAACAGATTGTGTTTTAGACTAAAAGGGAATGCATTATAAGAAGAATCTTTACTTTGAAACTCTGTTCTTTGCCTTTTTAACACTATGAAACAGCTTTGTATTCACACTAAACACTGTTTCAGGGCAAGAGATTGTGTTTTAGACTAAAAGGGAATGCATTATAAGAAGAATCTTTACTTTGAAACTCTGTTCTTTACCTTTTTCACACTATGAAACAGCTTTATATTCAACTTAAACACTGCTTCAGGGCAACAGATTGTGTTTTATACTAAAAGGGAATGCATTATAAGAAGAATCTTTACTTTGAAACTCTGTTCTTTGCCTTTTTAACTCTATGAAACAGCTTTGTATTCACACTAAACACTGTTTCAGGGCAAGAGATTGTGTTTTAGACTAAAAGGGAATGCATTATAAAAAGAATCTTTACTTTGAAACTCTGTTCTTTGCCTTTTTAACTCTATGAAACAGCTTTGTATTCACACTAAACACTGTTTCAGGGCAAGAGATTGTGTTTTAGACTAAAAGGGAATGCATTATAAAAAGAATCTTTACTTTGAAACTCTGTTCTTTGCCTTTTTCACACTATGAAACAGCTTTGTATTCACACTAAACACTGTTTCAGGGCAACGGATTGTGTTTTAGACTAAAAGGGAATGCATTATAAGAAGAATCCTTACTTTAAAACTGTGTTCTTTACCAATTTCACTCTATAAAACAGCTTTGTATTCAACTTAAACACTATTTCAGGGCAAGAGATTGTGTTTTAGACTACAAGGGAATGCATTATAAGAAAAATCTTTACTTTGAAACTCTGTTCTTTGCCTTTTTCACACTATGAAACAGCTTTATATTCAACTTAAACACTGCTTCAGGGCAAAGGATTGTGTTTTAAACTAAAAGGGAATGCATTATAAGAAGAATCTTTACTTTGAAACTCTGTTCTTTACCTTTTTCACACAATGAAACAGCTTTATATTCAACTTAAACACTGCTTCAGGGCAACAGATTGTGTTTTAGACTAAAAGGGAATGCATTATAAGAAGAATCTTTACTTTGAAACTCTGTTCTTTACCTTTTTCACACTATGAAACAGCTTTATATTCAACTTAAACACTGCTTCAGGGCAACAGATTGTGTTTTAGACTAAAAGGGAATGCATTATAAGAAGAATCTTTACTTTGAAACTCTGTTCTTTGCCTTTTTAACACTATGAAACAGCTTTGTATTCACACTAAACACTGTTTCAGGGCAAGAGATTGTGTTTTAGACTAAAAGGGAATGCATTATAAGAAGAATCTTTACTTTGAAACTCTGTTCTTTACCTTTTTCACACTATTAAACAGCTTTGTATTCACCCTAAACACTGTTTCAGGGCAAGAGATTGTGTTTTAGACTACAAGGGAATGCATTATAAGAAGAATCTTTACTTTGAAACTCTGTTCTTTGCCTTTTTCACACTAAGAAACAGCTTTATATTCAACTTAAACACTGCTTCAGGGCAACGGATTGTGTTTTAGACTAAAAGGGAATGCATTATAAGAAGAATCTTTACTTTGAAACTCTGTTCTTTGCCTTTTTAACACTATGAAACAGCTTTGTATTCACACTAAACACTGTTTCAGGGCAAGAGATTGTGTTTTAGACTAAAAGGGAATGCATTTTTGAAGAATCTTTACTTTGAAACTCTGTTCTTTGCCTTTTTCACACTATGAAACAGCTTTGTATTCACACTAAACACTGTTTCAGGGCAAGAGATTGTGTTTTAGACTACAAGGGAATGCATTATGAGAAGAATCTTTACTTTGAAACTCTGTTCTTTGCCTTTTTAACACTATGAAACAGCTTTGTATTCACACTAAACACTGTTTCAGGGCAAGAGATTGTGTTTTAGACTACAAGGGAATGCATTATAAGAAGAATCTTTACTTTGAAACTCTGTTCTTTACCTTTTTCTCACTATGAAACAGCTTTATATTCAACTTAAACACTGTTTCAGGGCAAGAGATTGTGTTTTAGACTACAAGGGAATGCATTATAAGAAGAATCTTTACTTTGAAACTCTGTTCTTTGCCTTTTTCACACTAAGAAACAGCTTTATATTCAACTTAAACACTGCTTCAGGGCAACGGATTGTGTTTTAGACTAAAAGGGAATGCATTATAAGAAGAATCTATACTTTGAAACTCTGTTCTTTGCCTTTTTAACACTATGAAACAGCTTTGTATTCACACTAAACACTGTTTCAGGGCAAGAGATTGTGTTTTAGACTAAAAGGGAATGCATTATAAGAAGAATCTTTACTTTGAAACTCTGTTCTTTGCCTTTTTCACACTATGAAACAGCTTTGTATTCACACTAAACACTGTTTCAGGGCAAGAGATTGTGTTTTAGACTAAAAGGGAATGCATTATAAGAAAAATCTTTACTTTGAAACTCTGTTCTTTGCCTTTTTCACACTATGAAACAGCTTTATATTCACACTAAACACTGTTTCAGGGCAAGAGATTGTGTTTTAGACTAAAAGGGAATGCATTATAAGAAGAATCTTTACTTTGAAACTCTGTTCTTTACCTTTTTCACACTATGAAACAGCTTTATATTCAACTTAAACACTGCTTCAGGGCAAGAGATTGTGTTTTAGACTACAAGGGAATGCATTATAAGAAGAATCTTTACTTTGAAACTCTGTTCTTTGCCTTTTTTACACTAAGAAACAGCTTTATATTCAACTTAAACACTGCTTCAGGGCAACGGATTGTGTTTTAGACTAAAAGGGAATGCATTATAAGAAGAATCTTTACTTTGAAACTCTGTTCTTTGCCCTTTTAACACTATGAAACAGCTTTGTATTCACACTAAACACTGTTTCAGGGCAAGAGATTGTGTTTTAGACTAAAAGGGAATGCATTATAAGAAGAATCTTTACTTTGAAACTCTGTTCTTTACCTTTTTCACACTATGAAACAGCTTTATATTCAACTTAAACACTGCTTCAGGGCAACAGATTGTGTTTTATACTAAAAGGGAATGCATTATAAGAAGAATCTTTACTTTGAAACTCTGTTCTTTGCCTTTTTAACTCTATGAAACAGCTTTGTATTCACACTAAACACTGTTGCAGGGCAAGAGATTGTGTTTTAGACTAAAAGGGAATGCATTATAAAAAGAATCTTTACTTTGAAACTCTGTTCTTTGCCTTTTTAACTCTATGAAACAGCTTTGTATTCACACTAAACACTGTTTCAGGGCAAGAGATTGTGTTTTAGACTAAAAGGGAATGCATTATAAGAAGAATCTTTACTTTGAAACTCTGTTCTTTACCTTTTTCACACTATGAAACAGCTTTATATTCAACTTAAACACTGCTTCAGGGCAACAGATTGTGTTTTAGACTAAAAGGGAATGCATTATAAGAAGAAACTTTACTTTGAAACTCTGTTCTTTGCCTTTTTAACACTATGAAACAGCTTTGTATTCACACTAAACACTGTTTCAGGGCAAGAGATTGTGTTTTAGACTAAAAGGGAATGCATTATAAGAAGAATCTTTACTTTGAAACTCTGTTCTTTACCTTTTTCACACTATGAAACAGCTTTATATTCAACTTAAACACTGCTTCAGGGCAACAGATTGTGTTTTATACTAAAAGGGAATGCATTATAAGAAGAATCTTTACTTTGAAACTCTGTTCTTTGCCTTTTTAACTCTATGAAACAGCTTTGTATTCACACTAAACACTGTTTCAGGGCAAGAGATTGTGTTTTAGACTAAAAGGGAATGCATTATAAAAAGAATCTTTACTTTGAAACTCTGTTCTTTGCCTTTTTCACACTATGAAACAGCTTTGTATTCACACTAAACACTGTTTCAGGGCAACGGATTGTGTTTTAGACTAAAAGGGAATGCATTATAAGAAGAATCCTTACTTTAAAACTGTGTTCTTTACCAATTTCACTCTATAAAACAGCTTTGTATTCAACTTAAACACTGTTACAGATCTAGACATCTTGTTTTTAACCAGACTGAATAACTTACAATATCCTAAGAAAACACATATTTCAAGTGAAAAGAGTTTATCCAGGGGAGAACAATTTGTTTTAACATGGTTCTAATGTGACCCTTGAAAGTAATTGCAACTCTGTTTTTACACCTCTAACCACAAGGAGGCAACGTTTCCACGCATTACAATTGCCTTATACATAGTTTCAGAGTAAGAAATATTGTTTTTAACCAAACTGAACAACTAAAAGGGAATGCAATATAAGAAGAATCTTTATTTTGAATCTCTGTTCTTTACCTTTTTCAATCTATAAAACAGCTTTGTATTCAACTTAAACACTATTTCAGGGCAAGAGATTGTGTTTTAGACTACAAGGGAATGCATTATAAGAAAAATCTTTACTTTGAAACTCTGTTCTTTGCCTTTTTCACACTATGAAACAGCTTTATATTCAACTTAAACACTGCTTCAGGGCAAAGGATTGTGTTTTAAACTAAAAGGGAATGCATTATAAGAAGAATCTTTACTTTGAAACTCTGTTCTTTACCTTTTTCACACAATGAAACAGCTTTATATTCAACTTAAACACTGCTTCAGGGCAACAGATTGTGTTTTAGACTAAAAGGGAATGCATTATAAGAAGAATCTTTACTTTGAAACTCTGTTCTTTACCTTTTTCACACTATGAAACAGCTTTATATTCAACTTAAACACTGCTTCAGGGCAAGAGATTGTGTTTTAGACTAAAAGGGAATGCATTATAAGAACAATCTTTACTTTGAAACTCTGTTCTTTGCCTTTTTAACACTATGAAACAGCTTTGTATTCACACTAAACACTGTTTCAGGGCAAGAGATTGTGTTTTAGTCTAAAAGGGAATGCATTATAAGAAGAATCTTTACTTTGAAACTCTGTTCTTTACCTTTTTCACACTATTAAACAGCTTTGTATTCACCCTAAACACTGTTTCAGGGCAAGAGATTGTGTTTTAGACTTTAAGGGAATGCATTATAAGAAGAATCTTTACTTTGAAACTCTGTTCTTTGCCTTTTTCACACTAAGAAACAGCTTTATATTCAACTTAAACACTGCTTCAGGGCAACGGATTGTGTTTTAGACTAAAAGGGAATGCATTATAAGAAGAATCTTTACTTTGAAACTCTGTTCTTTGCCTTTTTAACACTATGAAACAGCTTTGTATTCACACTAAACACTGTTTCAGGGCAAGAGATTGTGTTTTAGACTAAAAGGGAATGCATTTTTGAAGAATCTTTACTTTGAAACTCTGTTCTTTGCCTTTTTCACACTATGAAACAGCTTTGTATTCACACTAAACACTGTTTCAGGGCAAGAGATTGTGTTTTAGACTACAAGGGAATGCATTATAAGAAGAATCTTTACTTTGAAACTCTGTTCTTTGCCTTTTTCACACTAAGAAACAGCTTTATATTCAACTTAAACACTGCTTCAGGGCAACGGATTGTGTTTTAGACTACAAGGGAATGCATTATGAGAAGAATCTTTACTTTGAAACTCTGTTCTTTGCCTTTTTCACACTATGAAACAGCTTTGTATTCACACTAAACACTGTTTCAGGGCAAGAGATTGTGTTTTAGACTAAAAGGGAATGCATTATAAGAAGAATCTTTACTTTGAAACTGTTCTTTGCCTTTTTAACACTATGAAACAGTTTTGTATTCACACTAAACACTGTTTCAGGGCAAGAGATTGTGTTTTAGACTAAAAGGGAATGCATTATAAAGAATCTTTACTTTGAAACTCTGTTCTTTGCCTTTTTAACACTATGAAACAGCTTTGTATTCACACTAAACACTGTTTCAGGGCAAGAGATTGTGTTTTAGACTAAAAGGGAATGCATTATAAGAAGAATCTTTACTTTGAAACTCTGTTCTTTGCCTTTTTCACACTATGAAACAGCTTTATATTCACACTAAACATTGTTTCAGGGCAAGAGATTGTGTTTTAGACTAAAAGGGAATGCATTATAAGAAGAATCTTTACTTTGAAACTCTGCTCTTTGCCTTTTTCACACTATGAAACAGCTTTGTATTCACACTAAACACTGTTTCAGGGCAAGAGATTGTGTTTTAGACTAAAAGGGAATGCATTATAAGAAGAATCTTTACTTTGAAACTCTGTTCTTAGCCTTTTTAACTCTATGAAACAGCTTTGTATTCACACTAAACACTGTTTCAGGGCAAGAGATTGTGTTTTAGACTAAAAGGGAATGCATTATAAGAAGAATCTTTACTTTGAAACTCTGTTCTTTGCCTTTTTCACACTAAGAAACAGCTTTGTATTCACCTTAAACACTGTTTCAGGGCAAGAGATTGTGTTTTAGACTAAAAGGGAATGCATTATAAAGAATCTTTACTTTGAAACTCTGTTCTTTGCCTTTTTCACACTATGAAACAGCTTTGTATTCACACTAAACACTGTTTCAGGGCAAGAGATTGTGTTTTAGACTACAAGGGAATGCATTATAAGAAGAATCTTTACTTTGAAACTCTGTTCTTTACCTTTTTCTCACTATGAAACAGCTTTATGTTCATCTTAAACTGCTTCAGGGCAACAGATTGTGTTTTAGACTAAAAGGGAATGCATTATAAGAAGAATCTTTACTTTGAAACTCTGTTCTTTACCTTTTTCACACTATGAAACAGCTTTATATACAACTGAAACACTGCTTCAGGGCAACAGATTGTGTTTTAGACTAAAAGGGAATGCATTATAAGAAGAATCTTTACTTTGAAACTCTGTTCTTTGCCTTTTTCACACTATGAAACAGCTTTGTATTCACACTAAACACTGTTTCAGGGCAAGAGATTGTGTTTTAGACTACAAGGGAATGCATTATAAGAAGAATCTTTACTTTGAAACTCTGTTCTTTACCTTTTTCTCACTATGAAACAGCTTTATATTCAACTTAAACACTGTTTCAGGGCAAGAGATTGTGTTTTAGACTACAAGGAAATGCATTATAAGAAGAATCTTTACTTTGAAACTCTGTTCTTTGCCTTTTTCACACTAAGAAACAGCTTTATATTCAACTTAAACACTGCTTCAGGGCAACGGATTGTGTTTTAGACTAAAAGGGAATGCATTATAAGAAGAATCTTTACTTTGAAACTGTTCTTTGCCTTTTTCACACTATGAAACAGCTTTATATTCACACTAAACACTGTTTCAGGGCAAGAGATTGTGTTTTAGACTAAAAGGGAATGCATTATAAGAAGAATCTTTACTTTGAAACTCTGCTCTTTGCCTTTTTCACACTATGAAACAGCTTTATATTCACACTAAACACTGTTTCAGGGCAAGAGATTGTGTTTTAGACTAAAAGGGAATGCATTATACGAAGAATCTTTACTTTGAAACTCTGCTCTTTGCCTTTTTCACACTATGAAACAGCTTTGTATTCACACTAAACACTGTTTCAGGGCAAGAGATTGTGTTTTAGACTAAAAGGGAATGCATTATAAGAAGAATCTTTACTTTGAAACTCTGTTCTTAGCCTTTTTAACTCTATGAAACAGCTTTGTATTCACACTAAACACTGTTTCAGGGCAAGAGATTGTGTTTTAGACTAAAAGGGAATGCATTATAAGAAGAATCTTTACTTTGAAACTCTGTTCTTTGCCTTTTTCACACTAAGAAACAGCTTTGTATTCACCTTAAACACTGTTTCAGAGCAAGAGATTGTGTTTTAGACTAAAAGGGAATGCATTATAAAGAATCTTTACTTTGAAACTCTGTTCTTTGCCTTTTTCACACTATGAAACAGCTTTGTATTCACACTAAACACTGTTTCAGGGCAAGAGATTGTGTTTTAGACTACAAGGGAATGCATTATATGAAGAATCTTTACTTTGAAACTCTGTTCTTTACCTTTTTCTCACTATGAAACAGCTTTATGTTCATCTTAAACTGCTTCAGGGCAACAGATTGTGTTTTAGACTAAAAGGGAATGCATTATAAGAAGAATCTTTACTTTGAAACTCTGTTCTTTACCTTTTTCACACTATGAAACAGCTTTATATACAACTGAAACACTGCTTCAGGGCAACAGATTGTGTTTTAGACTAAAAGGGAATGCATTATAAGAAGAATCTTTACTTTGAAACTCTGTTCTTTGCCTTTTTCACACTATGAAACAGCTTTGTATTCACACTAAACACTGTTTCAGGGCAAGAGATTGTGTTTTAGACTACAAGGGAATGCATTATAAGAAGAATCTTTACTTTGAAACTCTGTTCTTTACCTTTTTCTCACTATGAAACAGCTTTATATTCAACTTAAACACTGTTTCAGGGCAAGAGATTGTGTTTTAGACTACAAGGGAATGCATTATAAGAAGAATCTTTACTTTGAAACTCTGTTCTTTGCCTTTTTCACACTAAGAAACAGCTTTATAGTCAACTTAAACACTGCTTCAGGGCAACGGATTGTGTTTTAGACTAAAAGGGAATGCATTATAAGAAGAATCTTTACTTTGAAACTGTTCTTTGCCTTTTTCACACTATGAAACAGCTTTATATTCACACTAAACACTGTTTCAGGGCAAGAGATTGTGTTTTAGACTAAAAGGGAATGCATTATAAGAAGAATCTTTACTTTGAAACTCTGCTCTTTGCCTTTTTCACACTATGAAACAGCTTTGTATTCACACTAAACACTGTTTCAGGGCAAGAGATTGTGTTTTAGACTAAAAGGGAATGCATTATAAGAAGAATCTTTACTTTGAAACTCTGTTCTTTGCCTTTTTAACTCTATGAAACAGCTTTGTATTCACACTAAACACTGTTTCAGGGCAAGAGATTGTGTTTTAGACTAAAAGGGAATGCATTATAAAAAGAATCTTTACTTTGAAACTCTGTTCTTTGCCTTTTTCACACTATGAAACAGCTTTTTATTCACACTAAACACTGTTTCAGGGCAACGGATTGTGTTTTAGACTAAAAGGGAATGCATTATAAGAAGAATCCTTACTTTAAAACTGTGTTCTTTACCTTTTTCACTCTATAAAACAGCTTTGTATTCAACTTAAACACTGTTACAGAGCTAGACATCTTGTTTTTAACCAGACTGAATAACTTACAATATCCTAAGAAAACACATATTTCAAGTGAAAAGAGTTTATCCAGGGGAGAACAAGTTGTTTTAACATGGTTCTAATGTGACCCTTGAAAGTAATTGCAACTCTGTTTTTACACCTCTAACCACAAGGAGGCAACGTTTCCACGCATTACAAATGCCTTATACATAGTTTCAGAGTAAGAAATATTGTTTTTAACCAAACTGAACAACTAAAAGGGAAAGCAATATAAGAAGAATCTTTATTTTGAATCTCTGTTCTTTACCTTTTTCAATCTATAAAACAGCTTTGTATTCACACTAAACACTGTTTCAGGGCAAGAGATTGTGTTTTAGACTAAAAGGGAATGCATTATAAAAAGAATCTTTACTTTGAAACTCTGTTCTTTGCCTTTTTAACTCTATGAAACAGCTTTGTATTCACACTAAACACTGTTTCAGGGCAAGAGATTGTGTTTTAGACTAAAAGGGAATGCATTATAAGAAGAATCTTTACTTTGAAACTCTGTTCTTTACCTTTTTCACACTATGAAACAGCTTTATATTCAACTTAAACACTGCTCCAGGGCAACAGATTGTGTTTTAGACTAAAAGGGAATGCATTATAAGAAGAATCTTTACTTTGAAACTCTGTTCTTTGCCTTTTTAACACTATGAAACAGCTTTGTATTCACACTAAACACTGTTTCAGGGCAAGAGATTGTGTTTTAGACTAAAAGGGAATGCATTATAAGAAGAATCTTTACTTTGAAACTCTGTTCTTTACCTTTTTCACACTATGAAACAGCTTTATATTCAACTTAAACACTGCTTCAGGGCAACAGATTGTGTTTTATACTAAAAGGGAATGCATTATAAGAAGAATCTTTACTTTGAAACTCTGTTCTTTGCCTTTTTAACTCTATGAAACAGCTTTGTATTCACACTAAACACTGTTTCAGGGCAAGAGATTGTGTTTTAGACTAAAAGGGAATGCATTATAAAAAGAATCTTTACTTTGAAACTCTGTTCTTTGCCTTTTTAACTCTATGAAACAGCTTTGTATTCACACTAAACACTGTTTCAGGGCAAGAGATTGTGTTTTAGACTAAAAGGGAATGCATTATAAAAAGAATCTTTACTTTGAAACTCTGTTCTTTGCCTTTTTCACACTATGAAACAGCTTTGTATTCACACTAAACACTGTTTCAGGGCAACGGATTGTGTTTTAGACTAAAAGGGAATGCATTATAAGAAGAATCCTTACTTTAAAACTGTGTTCTTTACCAATTTCACTCTATAAAACAGCTTTGTATTCAACTTAAACACTATTTCAGGGCAAGAGATTGTGTTTTAGACTACAAGGGAATGCATTATAAGAAAAATCTTTACTTTGAAACTCTGTTCTTTGCCTTTTTCACACTATGAAACAGCTTTATATTCAACTTAAACACTGCTTCAGGGCAAAGGATTGTGTTTTAAACTAAAAGGGAATGCATTATAAGAAGAATCTTTACTTTGAAACTCTGTTCTTTACCTTTTTCACACAATGAAACAGCTTTATATTCAACTTAAACACTGCTTCAGGGCAACAGATTGTGTTTTAGACTAAAAGGGAATGCATTATAAGAAGAATCTTTACTTTGAAACTCTGTTCTTTACCTTTTTCACACTATGAAACAGCTTTATATTCAACTTAAACACTGCTTCAGGGCAACAGATTGTGTTTTAGACTAAAAGGGAATGCATTATAAGAAGAATCTTTACTTTGAAACTCTGTTCTTTGCCTTTTTAACACTATGAAACAGCTTTGTATTCACACTAAACACTGTTTCAGGGCAAGAGATTGTGTTTTAGACTAAAAGGGAATGCATTATAAGAAGAATCTTTACTTTGAAACTCTGTTCTTTACCTTTTTCACACTATTAAACAGCTTTGTATTCACCCTAAACACTGTTTCAGGGCAAGAGATTGTGTTTTAGACTACAAGGGAATGCATTATAAGAAGAATCTTTACTTTGAAACTCTGTTCTTTGCCTTTTTCACACTAAGAAACAGCTTTATATTCAACTTAAACACTGCTTCAGGGCAACGGATTGTGTTTTAGACTAAAAGGGAATGCATTATAAGAAGAATCTTTACTTTGAAACTCTGTTCTTTGCCTTTTTAACACTATGAAACAGCTTTGTATTCACACTAAACACTGTTTCAGGGCAAGAGATTGTGTTTTAGACTAAAAGGGAATGCATTTTTGAAGAATCTTTACTTTGAAACTCTGTTCTTTGCCTTTTTCACACTATGAAACAGCTTTGTATTCACACTAAACACTGTTTCAGGGCAAGAGATTGTGTTTTAGACTACAAGGGAATGCATTATGAGAAGAATCTTTACTTTGAAACTCTGTTCTTTGCCTTTTTAACACTATGAAACAGCTTTGTATTCACACTAAACACTGTTTCAGGGCAAGAGATTGTGTTTTAGACTACAAGGGAATGCATTATAAGAAGAATCTTTACTTTGAAACTCTGTTCTTTACCTTTTTCTCACTATGAAACAGCTTTATATTCAACTTAAACACTGTTTCAGGGCAAGAGATTGTGTTTTAGACTACAAGGGAATGCATTATAAGAAGAATCTTTACTTTGAAACTCTGTTCTTTGCCTTTTTCACACTAAGAAACAGCTTTATATTCAACTTAAACACTGCTTCAGGGCAACGGATTGTGTTTTAGACTAAAAGGGAATGCATTATAAGAAGAATCTATACTTTGAAACTCTGTTCTTTGCCTTTTTAACACTATGAAACAGCTTTGTATTCACACTAAACACTGTTTCAGGGCAAGAGATTGTGTTTTAGACTAAAAGGGAATGCATTATAAGAAGAATCTTTACTTTGAAACTCTGTTCTTTGCCTTTTTCACACTATGAAACAGCTTTGTATTCACACTAAACACTGTTTCAGGGCAAGAGATTGTGTTTTAGACTACAAGGGAATGCATTATAAGAAAAATCTTTACTTTGAAACTCTGTTCTTTGCCTTTTTCACACTATGAAACAGCTTTATATTCACACTAAACACTGTTTCAGGGCAAGAGATTGTGTTTTAGACTAAAAGGGAATGCATTATAAGAAGAATCTTTACTTTGAAACTCTGTTCTTTACCTTTTTCACACTATGAAACAGCTTTATATTCAACTTAAACACTGCTTCAGGGCAACAGATTGTGTTTTAGACTAAAAGGGAATGCATTATAAGAAGAATCTTTACTTTGAAACTCTGTTCTTTGCCTTTTTAACACTATGAAACAGCTTTGTATTCACACTAAACACTGTTTCAGGGCAAAAGATTGTGTTTTAGTCTAAAAGGGAATGCATTTTTGAAGAATCTTTACTTTGAAACTCTGTTCTTTGCCTTTTTCACACTATGAAACAGCTTTGTATTCACACTAAACACTGTTTCAGGGCAAGAGATTGTGTTTTAGACTACAAGGGAATGCATTATGAGAAGAATCTTTACTTTGAAACTCTGTTCTTTGCCTTTTTAACACTAAGAAACAGCTTTGTATTCACACTAAACACTGTTTCAGGGCAAGAGATTGTGTTTTAGACTAAAAGGGAATGCATTATAAGAAGAATCTTTACTTTGAAACTCTGTTCTTTACCTTTTTCACACTATGAAACAGCTTTATATTCAACTTAAACACTGCTTCAGGGCAACAGATTGTGTTTTAGACTAAAAGGGAATGCATTATAAGAAGAATCTTTACTTTGAAACTCTGTTCTTTGCCTTTTTAACACTATGAAACAGCTTTGTATTCACACTAAACACTGTTTCAGGGCAAAAGATTGTGTTTTAGTCTAAAAGGGAATGCATTTTTGAAGAATCTTTACTTTGAAACTCTGTTCTTTGCCTTTTTCACACTATGAAACAGCTTTGTATTCACACTAAACACTGTTTCAGGGCAAGAGATTGTGTTTTAGACTACAAGGGAATGCATTATGAGAAGAATCTTTACTTTGAAACTCTGTTCTTTGCCTTTTTAACACTAAGAAACAGCTTTGTATTCACACTAAACACTGTTTCAGGGCAAGAGATTGTGTTTTAGACTACAAGGGAATGCATTATAAGAAGAATCTTTACTTTGAAACTCTGTTCTTTACCTTTTTCTCACTATGAAACAGCTTTATATTCAACTTAAACACTGTTTCAGGGCAAGAGATTGTGTTTTAGACTACAAGGGAATGCATTATAAGAAGAATCTTTACTTTGAAACTCTGTTCTTTGCCTTTTTTACACTAAGAAACAGCTTTATATTCAACTTAAACACTGCTTCAGGGCAACGGATTGTGTTTTAGACTAAAAGGGAATGCATTATAAGAAGAATCTTTACTTTGAAACTCTGTTCTTTGCCCTTTTAACACTATGAAACAGCTTTGTATTCACACTAAACACTGTTTCAGGGCAAGAGATTGTGTTTTAGACTAAAAGGGAATGCATTATAAGAAGAATCTTTACTTTGAAACTCTGTTCTTTACCTTTTTCACACTATGAAACAGCTTTATATTCAACTTAAACACTGCTTCAGGGCAACAGATTGTGTTTTATACTAAAAGGGAATGCATTATAAGAAGAATCTTTACTTTGAAACTCTGTTCTTTGCCTTTTTAACTCTATGAAACAGCTTTGTATTCACACTAAACACTGTTGCAGGGCAAGAGATTGTGTTTTAGACTAAAAGGGAATGCATTATAAAAAGAATCTTTACTTTGAAACTCTGTTCTTTGCCTTTTTAACTCTATGAAACAGCTTTGTATTCACACTAAACACTGTTTCAGGGCAAGAGATTGTGTTTTAGACTAAAAGGGAATGCATTATAAGAAGAATCTTTACTTTGAAACTCTGTTCTTTACCTTTTTCACACTATGAAACAGCTTTATATTCAACTTAAACACTGCTTCAGGGCAACAGATTGTGTTTTAGACTAAAAGGGAATGCATTATAAGAAGAAACTTTACTTTGAAACTCTGTTCTTTGCCTTTTTAACACTATGAAACAGCTTTGTATTCACACTAAACACTGTTTCAGGGCAAGAGATTGTGTTTTAGACTAAAAGGGAATGCATTATAAGAAGAATCTTTACTTTGAAACTCTGTTCTTTACCTTTTTCACACTATGAAACAGCTTTATATTCAACTTAAACACTGCTTCAGGGCAACAGATTGTGTTTTATACTAAAAGGGAATGCATTATAAGAAGAATCTTTACTTTGAAACTCTGTTCTTTGCCTTTTTAACTCTATGAAACAGCTTTGTATTCACACTAAACACTGTTTCAGGGCAAGAGATTGTGTTTTAGACTAAAAGGGAATGCATTATAAAAAGAATCTTTACTTTGAAACTCTGTTCTTTGCCTTTTTAACTCTATGAAACAGCTTTGTATTCACACTAAACACTGTTTCAGGGCAAGAGATTGTGTTTTAGACTAAAAGGGAATGCATTATAAAAAGAATCTTTACTTTGAAACTCTGTTCTTTGCCTTTTTCACACTATGAAACAGCTTTGTATTCACACTAAACACTGTTTCAGGGCAACGGATTGTGTTTTAGACTAAAAGGGAATGCATTATAAGAAGAATCCTTACTTTAAAACTGTGTTCTTTACCAATTTCACTCTATAAAACAGCTTTGTATTCAACTTAAACACTGTTACAGATCTAGACATCTTGTTTTTAACCAGACTGAATAACTTACAATATCCTAAGAAAACACATATTTCAAGTGAAAAGAGTTTATCCAGGGGAGAACAATTTGTTTTAACATGGTTCTAATGTGACCCTTGAAAGTAATTGCAACTCTGTTTTTACACCTCTAACCACAAGGAGGCAACGTTTCCACGCATTACAATTGCCTTATACATAGTTTCAGAGTAAGAAATATTGTTTTTAACCAAACTGAACAACTAAAAGGGAATGCAATATAAGAAGAATCTTTATTTTGAATCTCTGTTCTTTACCTTTTTCAATCTATAAAACAGCTTTGTATTCAACTTAAACACTATTTCAGGGCAAGAGATTGTGTTTTAGACTACAAGGGAATGCATTATAAGAAAAATCTTTACTTTGAAACTCTGTTCTTTGCCTTTTTCACACTATGAAACAGCTTTATATTCAACTTAAACACTGCTTCAGGGCAAAGGATTGTGTTTTAAACTAAAAGGGAATGCATTATAAGAAGAATCTTTACTTTGAAACTCTGTTCTTTACCTTTTTCACACAATGAAACAGCTTTATATTCAACTTAAACACTGCTTCAGGGCAACAGATTGTGTTTTAGACTAAAAGGGAATGCATTATAAGAAGAATCTTTACTTTGAAACTCTGTTCTTTACCTTTTTCACACTATGAAACAGCTTTATATTCAACTTAAACACTGCTTCAGGGCAAGAGATTGTGTTTTAGACTAAAAGGGAATGCATTATAAGAACAATCTTTACTTTGAAACTCTGTTCTTTGCCTTTTTAACACTATGAAACAGCTTTGTATTCACACTAAACACTGTTTCAGGGCAAGAGATTGTGTTTTAGTCTAAAAGGGAATGCATTATAAGAAGAATCTTTACTTTGAAACTCTGTTCTTTACCTTTTTCACACTATTAAACAGCTTTGTATTCACCCTAAACACTGTTTCAGGGCAAGAGATTGTGTTTTAGACTTTAAGGGAATGCATTATAAGAAGAATCTTTACTTTGAAACTCTGTTCTTTGCCTTTTTCACACTAAGAAACAGCTTTATATTCAACTTAAACACTGCTTCAGGGCAACGGATTGTGTTTTAGACTAAAAGGGAATGCATTATAAGAAGAATCTTTACTTTGAAACTCTGTTCTTTGCCTTTTTAACACTATGAAACAGCTTTGTATTCACACTAAACACTGTTTCAGGGCAAGAGATTGTGTTTTAGACTAAAAGGGAATGCATTTTTGAAGAATCTTTACTTTGAAACTCTGTTCTTTGCCTTTTTCACACTATGAAACAGCTTTGTATTCACACTAAACACTGTTTCAGGGCAAGAGATTGTGTTTTAGACTACAAGGGAATGCATTATAAGAAGAATCTTTACTTTGAAACTCTGTTCTTTACCTTTTTCTCACTATGAAACAGTTTTATATTCAACTTAAACACTGTTTCAGGGCAAGAGATTGTGTTTTAGACTACAAGGGAATGCATTATAAGAAGAATCTTTACTTTGAAACTCTGTTCTTTGCCTTTTTCACACTAAGAAACAGCTTTATATTCAACTTAAACACTGCTTCAGGGCAACGGATTGTGTTTTAGACTACAAGGGAATGCATTATGAGAAGAATCTTTACTTTGAAACTCTGTTCTTTGCCTTTTTCACACTATGAAACAGCTTTGTATTCACACTAAACACTGTTTCAGGGCAAGAGATTGTGTTTTAGACTAAAAGGGAATGCATTATAAGAAGAATCTTTACTTTGAAACTGTTCTTTGCCTTTTTAACACTATGAAACAGTTTTGTATTCACACTAAACACTGTTTCAGGGCAAGAGATTGTGTTTTAGACTAAAAGGGAATGCATTATAAAGAATCTTTACTTTGAAACTCTGTTCTTTGCCTTTTTAACACTATGAAACAGCTTTGTATTCACACTAAACACTGTTTCAGGGCAAGAGATTGTGTTTTAGACTAAAAGGGAATGCATTATAAGAAGAATCTTTACTTTGAAACTCTGTTCTTTGCCTTTTTCACACTATGAAACAGCTTTATATTCACACTAAACACTGTTTCAGGGCAAGAGATTGTGTTTTAGACTAAAAGGGAATGCATTATAAGAAGAATCTTTACTTTGAAACTCTGCTCTTTGCCTTTTTCACACTATGAAACAGCTTTGTATTCACACTAAACACTGTTTCAGGGCAAGAGATTGTGTTTTAGACTAAAAGGGAATGCATTATAAGAAGAATCTTTACTTTGAAACTCTGTTCTTAGCCTTTTTAACTCTATGAAACAGCTTTGTATTCACACTAAACACTGTTTCAGGGCAAGAGATTGTGTTTTAGACTAAAAGGGAATGCATTATAAGAAGAATCTTTACTTTGAAACTCTGTTCTTTGCCTTTTTCACACTAAGAAACAGCTTTGTATTCACCTTAAACACTGTTTCAGGGCAAGAGATTGTGTTTTAGACTAAAAGGGAATGCATTATAAAGAATCTTTACTTTGAAACTCTGTTCTTTGCCTTTTTCACACTATGAAACAGCTTTGTATTCACACTAAACACTGTTTCAGGGCAAGAGATTGTGTTTTAGACTACAAGGGAATGCATTATAAGAAGAATCTTTACTTTGAAACTCTGTTCTTTACCTTTTTCTCACTATGAAACAGCTTTATGTTCATCTTAAACTGCTTCAGGGCAACAGATTGTGTTTTAGACTAAAAGGGAATGCATTATAAGAAGAATCTTTACTTTGAAACTCTGTTCTTTACCTTTTTCACACTATGAAACAGCTTTATATACAACTGAAACACTGCTTCAGGGCAACAGATTGTGTTTTAGACTAAAAGGGAATGCATTATAAGAAGAATCTTTACTTTGAAACTCTGTTCTTTGCCTTTTTCACACTATGAAACAGCTTTGTATTCACACTAAACACTGTTTCAGGGCAAGAGATTGTGTTTTAGACTACAAGGGAATGCATTATAAGAAGAATCTTTACTTTGAAACTCTGTTCTTTACCTTTTTCTCACTATGAAACAGCTTTATATTCACACTAAACACTGTTTCAGGGCAAGAGATTGTGTTTTAGACTAAAAGGGAATGCATTATAAGAAGAATCTTTACTTTGAAACTCTGCTCTTTGCCTTTTTCACACTATGAAACAGCTTTATATTCACACTAAACACTGTTTCAGGGCAAGAGATTGTGTTTTAGACTAAAAGGGAATGCATTATACGAAGAATCTTTACTTTGAAACTCTGCTCTTTGCCTTTTTCACACTATGAAACAGCTTTGTATTCACACTAAACACTGTTTCAGGGCAAGAGATTGTGTTTTAGACTAAAAGGGAATGCATTATAAGAAGAATCTTTACTTTGAAACTCTGTTCTTAGCCTTTTTAACTCTATGAAACAGCTTTGTATTCACACTAAACACTGTTTCAGGGCAAGAGATTGTGTTTTAGACTAAAAGGGAATGCATTATAAGAAGAATCTTTACTTTGAAACTCTGTTCTTTGCCTTTTTCACACTAAGAAACAGCTTTGTATTCACCTTAAACACTGTTTCAGAGCAAGAGATTGTGTTTTAGACTAAAAGGGAATGCATTATAAAGAATCTTTACTTTGAAACTCTGTTCTTTGCCTTTTTCACACTATGAAACAGCTTTGTATTCACACTAAACACTGTTTCAGGGCAAGAGATTGTGTTTTAGACTACAAGGGAATGCATTATATGAAGAATCTTTACTTTGAAACTCTGTTCTTTACCTTTTTCTCACTATGAAACAGCTTTATGTTCATCTTAAACTGCTTCAGGGCAACAGATTGTGTTTTAGACTAAAAGGGAATGCATTATAAGAAGAATCTTTACTTTGAAACTCTGTTCTTTACCTTTTTCACACTATGAAACAGCTTTATATACAACTGAAACACTGCTTCAGGGCAACAGATTGTGTTTTAGACTAAAAGGGAATGCATTATAAGAAGAATCTTTACTTTGAAACTCTGTTCTTTGCCTTTTTCACACTATGAAACAGCTTTGTATTCACACTAAACACTGTTTCAGGGCAAGAGATTGTGTTTTAGACTACAAGGGAATGCATTATAAGAAGAATCTTTACTTTGAAACTCTGTTCTTTACCTTTTTCTCACTATGAAACAGCTTTATATTCAACTTAAACACTGTTTCAGTGCAAGAGATTGTGTTTTAGACTACAAGGGAATGCATTATAAGAAGAATCTTTACTTTGAAACTCTGTTCTTTGCCTTTTTCACACTAAGAAACAGCTTTATAGTCAACTTAAACACTGCTTCAGGGCAACGGATTGTGTTTTAGACTAAAAGGGAATGCATTATAAGAAGAATCTTTACTTTGAAACTGTTCTTTGCCTTTTTCACACTATGAAACAGCTTTATATTCACACTAAACACTGTTTCAGGGCAAGAGATTGTGTTTTAGACTAAAAGGGAATGCATTATAAGAAGAATCTTTACTTTGAAACTCTGCTCTTTGCCTTTTTCACACTATGAAACAGCTTTGTATTCACACTAAACACTGTTTCAGGGCAAGAGATTGTGTTTTAGACTAAAAGGGAATGCATTATAAGAAGAATCTTTACTTTGAAACTCTGTTCTTTGCCTTTTTAACTCTATGAAACAGCTTTGTATTCACACTAAACACTGTTTCAGGGCAAGAGATTGTGTTTTAGACTAAAAGGGAATGCATTATAAAAAGAATCTTTACTTTGAAACTCTGTTCTTTGCCTTTTTCACACTATGAAACAGCTTTTTATTCACACTAAACACTGTTTCAGGGCAACGGATTGTGTTTTAGACTAAAAGGGAATGCATTATAAGAAGAATCCTTACTTTAAAACTGTGTTCTTTACCTTTTTCACTCTATAAAACAGCTTTGTATTCAACTTAAACACTGTTACAGAGCTAGACATCTTGTTTTTAACCAGACTGAATAACTTACAATATCCTAAGAAAACACATATTTCAAGTGAAAAGAGTTTATCCAGGGGAGAACAAGTTGTTTTAACATGGTTCTAATGTGACCCTTGAAAGTAATTGCAACTCTGTTTTTACACCTCTAACCACAAGGAGGCAACGTTTCCACGCATTACAATTGCCTTATACATAGTTTCAGAGTAAGAAATATTGTTTTTAACCAAACTGAACAACTAAAAGGGAAAGCAATATAAGAAGAATCTTTATTTTGAATCTCTGTTCTTTACCTTTTTCAATCTATAAAACAGCTTTGTATTCAACTTAAACACTGTTTCAGGGCAAGAGATTGTGTTTTAGACTACAAGGGAATGCATTATAAGAAAAATCTTTACTTTGAAACTCTGTTCTTTGCCTTTTTCACACTAAGAAACAGCTTTATATTCAACTTAAACACTGCTTCAGGGCAACGGATTGTGTTTTAGACTAAAAGGGAATGCATTATAAGAAGAATCTTTACTTTGAAACTCTGTTCTTTGCCTTTTTAACACTATGAAACAGCTTTGTATTCACACTAAACACTGTTTCAGGGCAAGAGATTGTGTTTTAGACTAAAAGGGAATGCATTTTTGAAGAATCTTTACTTTGAAACTCTGTTCTTTGCCTTTTTCACACTATGAAACAGCTTTGTATTCACACTAAACACTGTTTCAGGGCAAGAGATTGTGTTTTAGACTACAAGGGAATGCATTATGAGAAGAATCTTTACTTTGAAACTCTGTTCTTTGGCTTTTTAACACTAAGAAACAGCTTTGTATTCACACTAAACACTGTTTCAGGGCAAGAGATTGTGTTTTAGACTACAAGGGAATGCATTATAAGAAGAATCTTTACTTTGAAACTCTGTTCTTTACCTTTTTCTCACTATGAAACAGCTTTATATTCAACTTAAACACTGTTTCAGGGCAAGAGATTGTGTTTTAGACTACAAGGGAATGCATTATAAGAAGAATCTTTACTTTGAAACTCTGTTCTTTGCCTTTTTTACACTAAGAAACAGCTTTATATTCAACTTAAACACTGCTTCAGGGCAACGGATTGTGTTTTAGACTAAAAGGGAATGCATTATAAGAAGAATCTTTACTTTGAAACTCTGTTCTTTGCCCTTTTAACACTATGAAACAGCTTTGTATTCACACTAAACACTGTTTCAGGGCAAGAGATTGTGTTTTAGACTAAAAGGGAATGCATTATAAGAAGAATCTTTACTTTGAAACTCTGTTCTTTACCTTTTTCACACTATGAAACAGCTTTATATTCAACTTAAACACTGCTTCAGGGCAACAGATTGTGTTTTATACTAAAAGGGAATGCATTATAAGAAGAATCTTTACTTTGAAACTCTGTTCTTTGCCTTTTTAACTCTATGAAACAGCTTTGTATTCACACTAAACACTGTTTCAGGGCAAGAGATTGTGTTTTAGACTAAAAGGGAATGCATTATAAAAAGAATCTTTACTTTGAAACTCTGTTCTTTGCCTTTTTAACTCTATGAAACAGCTTTGTATTCACACTAAACACTGTTTCAGGGCAAGAGATTGTGTTTTAGACTAAAAGGGAATGCATTATAAGAAGAATCTTTACTTTGAAACTCTGTTCTTTACCTTTTTCACACTATGAAACAGCTTTATATTCAACTTAAACACTGCTTCAGGGCAACAGATTGTGTTTTAGACTAAAAGGGAATGCATTATAAGAAGAATCTTTACTTTGAAACTCTGTTCTTTGCCTTTTTAACACTATGAAACAGCTTTGTATTCACACTAAACACTGTTTCAGGGCAAGAGATTGTGTTTTAGACTAAAAGGGAATGCATTATAAGAAGAATCTTTACTTTGAAACTCTGTTCTTTACCTTTTTCACACTATGAAACAGCTTTATATTCAACTTAAACACTGCTTCAGGGCAACAGATTGTGTTTTATACTAAAAGGGAATGCATTATAAGAAGAATCTTTACTTTGAAACTCTGTTCTTTGCCTTTTTAACTCTATGAAACAGCTTTGTATTCACACTAAACACTGTTTCAGGGCAAGAGATTGTGTTTTAGACTAAAAGGGAATGCATTATAAAAAGAATCTTTACTTTGAAACTCTGTTCTTTGCCTTTTTAACTCTATGAAACAGCTTTGTATTCACACTAAACACTGTTTCAGGGCAAGAGATTGTGTTTTAGACTAAAAGGGAATGCATTATAAAAAGAATCTTTACTTTGAAACTCTGTTCTTTGCCTTTTTCACACTATGAAACAGCTTTGTATTCACACTAAACACTGTTTCAGGGCAACGGATTGTGTTTTAGACTAAAAGGGAATGCATTATAAGAAGAATCCTTACTTTAAAACTGTGTTCTTTACCAATTTCACTCTATAAAACAGCTTTGTATTCAACTTAAACACTATTTCAGGGCAAGAGATTGTGTTTTAGACTACAAGGGAATGCATTATAAGAAAAATCTTTACTTTGAAACTCTGTTCTTTGCCTTTTTCACACTATGAAACAGCTTTATATTCAACTTAAACACTGCTTCAGGGCAAAGGATTGTGTTTTAAACTAAAAGGGAATGCATTATAAGAAGAATCTTTACTTTGAAACTCTGTTCTTTACCTTTTTCACACAATGAAACAGCTTTATATTCAACTTAAACACTGCTTCAGGGCAACAGATTGTGTTTTAGACTAAAAGGGAATGCATTATAAGAAGAATCTTTACTTTGAAACTCTGTTCTTTACCTTTTTCACACTATGAAACAGCTTTATATTCAACTTAAACACTGCTTCAGGGCAACAGATTGTGTTTTAGACTAAAAGGGAATGCATTATAAGAAGAATCTTTACTTTGAAACTCTGTTCTTTGCCTTTTTAACACTATGAAACAGCTTTGTATTCACACTAAACACTGTTTCAGGGCAAGAGATTGTGTTTTAGACTAAAAGGGAATGCATTATAAGAAGAATCTTTACTTTGAAACTCTGTTCTTTACCTTTTTCACACTATTAAAGAGCTTTGTATTCACCCTAAACACTGTTTCAGGGCAAGAGATTGTGTTTTAGACTACAAGGGAATGCATTATAAGAAGAATCTTTACTTTGAAACTCTGTTCTTTGCCTTTTTCACACTAAGAAACAGCTTTATATTCAACTTAAACACTGCTTCAGGGCAACGGATTGTGTTTTAGACTAAAAGGGAATGCATTATAAGAAGAATCTTTACTTTGAAACTCTGTTCTTTGCCTTTTTAACACTATGAAACAGCTTTGTATTCACACTAAACACTGTTTCAGGGCAAGAGATTGTGTTTTAGACTAAAAGGGAATGCATTTTTGAAGAATCTTTACTTTGAAACTCTGTTCTTTGCCTTTTTCACACTATGAAACAGCTTTGTATTCACACTAAACACTGTTTCAGGGCAAGAGATTGTGTTTTAGACTACAAGGGAATGCATTATGAGAAGAATCTTTACTTTGAAACTCTGTTCTTTGCCTTTTTAACACTATGAAACAGCTTTGTATTCACACTAAACACTGTTTCAGGGCAAGAGATTGTGTTTTAGACTACAAGGGAATGCATTATAAGAAGAATCTTTACTTTGAAACTCTGTTCTTTACCTTTTTCTCACTATGAAACAGCTTTATATTCAACTTAAACACTGTTTCAGGGCAAGAGATTGTGTTTTAGACTACAAGGGAATGCATTATAAGAAGAATCTTTACTTTGAAACTCTGTTCTTTGCCTTTTTCACACTAAGAAACAGCTTTATATTCAACTTAAACACTGCTTCAGGGCAACGGATTGTGTTTTAGACTAAAAGGGAATGCATTATAAGAAGAATCTATACTTTGAAACTCTGTTCTTTGCCTTTTTAACACTATGAAACAGCTTTGTATTCACACTAAACACTGTTTCAGGGCAAGAGATTGTGTTTTAGACTAAAAGGGAATGCATTATAAGAAGAATCTTTACTTTGAAACTCTGTTCTTTGCCTTTTTCACACTATGAAACAGCTTTGTATTCACACTAAACACTGTTTCAGGGCAAGAGATTGTGTTTTAGACTACAAGGGAATGCATTATAAGAAAAATCTTTACTTTGAAACTCTGTTCTTTGCCTTTTTCACACTATGAAACAGCTTTATATTCACACTAAACACTGTTTCAGGGCAAGAGATTGTGTTTTAGACTAAAAGGGAATGCATTATAAGAAGAATCTTTACTTTGAAACTCTGTTCTTTACCTTTTTCACACTATGAAACAGCTTTATATTCAACTTAAACACTGCTTCAGGGCAACAGATTGTGTTTTAGACTAAAAGGGAATGCATTATAAGAAGAATCTTTACTTTGAAACTCTGTTCTTTGCCTTTTTAACACTATGAAACAGCTTTGTATTCACACTAAACACTGTTTCAGGGCAAAAGATTGTGTTTTAGTCTAAAAGGGAATGCATTTTTGAAGAATCTTTACTTTGAAACTCTGTTCTTTGCCTTTTTCACACTATGAAACAGCTTTGTATTCACACTAAACACTGTTTCAGGGCAAGAGATTGTGTTTTAGACTACAAGGGAATGCATTATGAGAAGAATCTTTACTTTGAAACTCTGTTCTTTGCCTTTTTAACACTAAGAAACAGCTTTGTATTCACACTAAACACTGTTTCAGGGCAAGAGATTGTGTTTTAGACTACAAGGGAATGCATTA
Source organism: Electrophorus electricus (assembly GCF_041902795.1). Lineage (NCBI taxonomy): Eukaryota > Metazoa > Chordata > Actinopteri > Gymnotiformes > Gymnotidae > Electrophorus > Electrophorus electricus. The sequence goes on from NC_137517.1 coordinate 9,648,310, forward strand.
TAAGAAGAATCTTTACTTTGAAACTCTGTTCTTTGCCTTTTTTACACTAAGAAACAGCTTTATATTCAACTTAAACACTGCTTCAGGGCAACGGATTGTGTTTTAGACTAAAAGGGAATGCATTATAAGAAGAATCTTTACTTTGAAACTCTGTTCTTTACCTTTTTCACACTATGAAACAGCTTTATATTCAACTTAAACACTGCTTCAGGGCAACAGATTGTGTTTTATACTAAAAGGGAATGCATTATAAGAAGAATCTTTACTTTGAAACTCTGTTCTTTGCCTTTTTAACTCTATGAAACAGCTTTGTATTCACACTAAACACTGTTGCAGGGCAAGAGATTGTGTTTTAGACTAAAAGGGAATGCATTATAAAAAGAATCTTTACTTTGAAACTCTGTTCTTTGCCTTTTTAACTCTATGAAACAGCTTTGTATTCACACTAAACACTGTTTCAGGGCAAGAGATTGTGTTTTAGACTAAAAGGGAATGCATTATAAGAAGAATCTTTACTTTGAAACTCTGTTCTTTACCTTTTTCACACTATGAAACAGCTTTATATTCAACTTAAACACTGCTTCAGGGCAACAGATTGTGTTTTAGACTAAAAGGGAATGCATTATAAGAAGAAACTTTACTTTGAAACTCTGTTCTTTGCCTTTTTAACACTATGAAACAGCTTTGTATTCACACTAAACACTGTTTCAGGGCAAGAGATTGTGTTTTAGACTAAAAGGGAATGCATTATAAGAAGAATCTTTACTTTGAAACTCTGTTCTTTACCTTTTTCACACTATGAAACAGCTTTATATTCAACTTAAACACTGCTTCAGGGCAACAGATTGTGTTTTATACTAAAAGGGAATGCATTATAAGAAGAATCTTTACTTTGAAACTCTGTTCTTTGCCTTTTTAACTCTATGAAACAGCTTTGTATTCACACTAAACACTGTTTCAGGGCAAGAGATTGTGTTTTAGACTAAAAGGGAATGCATTATAAAAAGAATCTTTACTTTGAAACTCTGTTCTTTGCCTTTTTAACTCTATGAAACAGCTTTGTATTCACACTAAACACTGTTTCAGGGCAAGAGATTGTGTTTTAGACTAAAAGGGAATGCATTATAAAAAGAATCTTTACTTTGAAACTCTGTTCTTTGCCTTTTTCACACTATGAAACAGCTTTGTATTCACACTAAACACTGTTTCAGGGCAACGGATTGTGTTTTAGACTAAAAGGGAATGCATTATAAGAAGAATCCTTACTTTAAAACTGTGTTCTTTACCAATTTCACTCTATAAAACAGCTTTGTATTCAACTTAAACACTGTTACAGATCTAGACATCTTGTTTTTAACCAGACTGAATAACTTACAATATCCTAAGAAAACACATATTTCAAGTGAAAAGAGTTTATCCAGGGGAGAACAATTTGTTTTAACATGGTTCTAATGTGACCCTTGAAAGTAATTGCAACTCTGTTTTTACACCTCTAACCACAAGGAGGCAACGTTTCCACGCATTACAATTGCCTTATACATAGTTTCAGAGTAAGAAATATTGTTTTTAACCAAACTGAACAACTAAAAGGGAATGCAATATAAGAAGAATCTTTATTTTGAATCTCTGTTCTTTACCTTTTTCAATCTATAAAACAGCTTTGTATTCAACTTAAACACTATTTCAGGGCAAGAGATTGTGTTTTAGACTACAAGGGAATGCATTATAAGAAAAATCTTTACTTTGAAACTCTGTTCTTTGCCTTTTTCACACTATGAAACAGCTTTATATTCAACTTAAACACTGCTTCAGGGCAAAGGATTGTGTTTTAAACTAAAAGGGAATGCATTATAAGAAGAATCTTTACTTTGAAACTCTGTTCTTTACCTTTTTCACACTATTAAACAGCTTTGTATTCACCCTAAACACTGTTTCAGGGCAAGAGATTGTGTTTTAGACTTTAAGGGAATGCATTATAAGAAGAATCTTTACTTTGAAACTCTGTTCTTTGCCTTTTTCACACTAAGAAACAGCTTTATATTCAACTTAAACACTGCTTCAGGGCAACAGATTGTGTTTTAGACTAAAAGGGAATGCATTATAAGAAGAATCTTTACTTTGAAACTCTGTTCTTTACCTTTTTCACACTATGAAACAGCTTTATATTCAACTTAAACACTGCTTCAGGGCAAGAGATTGTGTTTTAGACTAAAAGGGAATGCATTATAAGAACAATCTTTACTTTGAAACTCTGTTCTTTGCCTTTTTAACACTATGAAACAGCTTTGTATTCACACTAAACACTGTTTCAGGGCAAGAGATTGTGTTTTAGTCTAAAAGGGAATGCATTATAAGAAGAATCTTTACTTTGAAACTCTGTTCTTTACCTTTTTCACACTATTAAACAGCTTTGTATTCACCCTAAACACTGTTTCAGGGCAAGAGATTGTGTTTTAGACTTTAAGGGAATGCATTATAAGAAGAATCTTTACTTTGAAACTCTGTTCTTTGCCTTTTTCACACTAAGAAACAGCTTTATATTCAACTTAAACACTGCTTCAGGGCAACGGATTGTGTTTTAGACTAAAAGGGAATGCATTATAAGAAGAATCTTTACTTTGAAACTCTGTTCTTTGCCTTTTTAACACTATGAAACAGCTTTGTATTCACACTAAACACTGTTTCAGGGCAAGAGATTGTGTTTTAGACTAAAAGGGAATGCATTTTTGAAGAATCTTTACTTTGAAACTCTGTTCTTTGCCTTTTTCACACTATGAAACAGCTTTGTATTCACACTAAACACTGTTTCAGGGCAAGAGATTGTGTTTTAGACTACAAGGGAATGCATTATAAGAAGAATCTTTACTTTGAAACTCTGTTCTTTACCTTTTTCTCACTATGAAACAGTTTTATATTCAACTTAAACACTGTTTCAGGGCAAGAGATTGTGTTTTAGACTACAAGGGAATGCATTATAAGAAGAATCTTTACTTTGAAACTCTGTTCTTTGCCTTTTTCACACTAAGAAACAGCTTTATATTCAACTTAAACACTGCTTCAGGGCAACGGATTGTGTTTTAGACTAAAAGGGAATGCATTATAAGAAGAATCTATACTTTGAAACTCTGTTCTTTGCCTTTTTAACACTATGAAACAGCTTTGTATTCACACTAAACACTGTTTCAGGGCAAGAGATTGTGTTTTAGACTAAAAGGGAATGCATTATAAGAAGAATCTTTACTTTGAAACTCTGTTCTTTGCCTTTTTCACACTATGAAACAGCTTTGTATTCACACTAAACACTGTTTCAGGGCAAGAGATTGTGTTTTAGACTACAAGGGAATGCATTATAAGAAGAATCTTTACTTTGAAACTCTGTTCTTTACCTTTTTCACACTATGAAACAGCTTTATATTCAACTTAAACACTGCTTCAGGGCAACAGATTGTGTTTTAGACTAAAAGGGAATGCATTATAAGAAGAATCTTTACTTTGAAACTTTGTTCTTTGCCTTTTTAACACTATGAAACAGCTTTGTATTCACACTAAACACTGTTTCAGGGCAAGAGATTGTGTTTTAGACTAAAAGGGAATGCATTATAAGAAGAATCTTTACTTTGAAACTCTGTTCTTTACCTTTTTCACACTATGAAACAGCTTTATATTCAACTTAAACACTGCTTCAGGGCAACAGATTGTGTTTTATACTAAAAGGGAATGCATTATAAGAAGAATCTTTACTTTGAAACTCTGTTCTTTGCCTTTTTCACACTATGAAACAGCTTTATATTCACACTAAACACTGTTTCAGGGTAAGAGATTGTGTTTTAGACTAAAAGGGAATGCATTATAAGAAGAATCTTTACTTTGAAACTCTGTTCTTTACCTTTTTCACACTATGAAACAGCTTTATATTCAACTTAAACACTGCTTCAGGGCAACAGATTGTGTTTTAGACTAAAAGGGAATGCATTATAAGAAGAATCTTTACTTTGAAACTCTGTTCTTTGCCTTTTTAACACTATGAAACAGCTTTGTATTCACACTAAACACTGTTTCAGGGCAAGAGATTGTGTTTTAGACTAAAAGGGAATGCATTATAAGAAGAATCTTTACTTTGAAACTCTGTTCTTCACCTTTTTCACACTATGAAACAGCTTTATATTCAACTTAAACACTGCTTCAGGGCAACAGATTGTGTTTTATACTAAAAGGGAATGCATTATAAGAAGAATCTTTACTTTGAAACTCTGTTCTTTGCCTTTTTAACTCTATGAAACAGCTTTGTATTCACACTAAACACTGTTTCAGGGCAAGAGATTGTGTTTTAGACTAAAAGGGAATGCATTATAAAAAGAATCTTTACTTTGAAACTCTGTTCTTTGCCTTTTTCACACTAAGAAACAGCTTTATATTCAACTTAAACACTGCTTCAGGGCAACAGATTGTGTTTTAGACTAAAAGGGAATGCATTATAAGAAGAATCTTTACTTTGAAACTCTGTTCTTTGCCTTTTTAACACTATGAAACAGCTTTGTATTCACACTAAACACTGTTTCAGGGCAAGAGATTGTGTTTTAGACTAAAATGGAATGCATTTTTGAAGAATCTTTACTTTGAAACTCTGTTCTTTGCCTTTTTCACACTATGAAACAGCTTTGTATTCACACTAAACACTGTTTCAGGGCAAGAGATTGTGTTTTAGACTAAAAGGGAATGCATTATAAGAAGAATCTTTACTTTGAAACTCTGTTCTTTACCTTTTTCACACTATGAAACAGCTTTATATTCAACTTAAACACTGCTTCAGGGCAACAGATTGTGTTTTATACTAAAAGGGAATGCATTATAAGAAGAATCTTTACTTTGAAACTCTGTTCTTTGCCTTTTTCACACTATGAAACAGCTTTATATTCACACTAAACACTGTTTCAGGGTAAGAGATTGTGTTTTAGACTAAAAGGGAATGCATTATAAGAAGAATCTTTACTTTGAAACTCTGTTCTTTACCTTTTTCACACTATGAAACAGCTTTATATTCAACTTAAACACTGCTTCAGGGCAACAGATTGTGTTTTAGACTAAAAGGGAATGCATTATAAGAAGAATCTTTACTTTGAAACTCTGTTCTTTGCCTTTTTAACACTATGAAACAGCTTTGTATTCACACTAAACACTGTTTCAGGGCAAGAGATTGTGTTTTAGACTAAAAGGGAATGCATTATAAGAAGAATCTTTACTTTGAAACTCTGTTCTTCACCTTTTTCACACTATGAAACAGCTTTATATTCAACTTAAACACTGCTTCAGGGCAACGGATTGTGTTTTAGACTAAAAGGGAATGCATTATAAGAAGAATCCTTACTTTAAAACTGTGTTCTTTACCAATTTCACTCTATAAAACAGCTTTGTATTCAACTTAAACACTATTTCAGGGCAAGAGATTGTGTTTTAGACTACAAGGGAATGAATTATAAGAAAAATCTTTACTTTGAAACTCTGTTCTTTGCCTTTTTCACACTATGAAACAGCTTTATATTCAACTTAAACACTGCTTCAGGGCAAAGGATTGTGTTTTAAACTAAAAGGGAATGCATTATAAGAAGAATCTTTACTTTGAAACTCTGTTCTTTACCTTTTTCACACAATGAAACAGCTTTATATTCAACTTAAACACTGCTTCAGGGCAACAAATTGTGTTTTAGACTAAAAGGGAATGCATTATAAGAAGAATCTTTACTTTGAAACTCTGTTCTTTACCTTTTTCACACTATGAAACAGCTTTATATTCAACTTAAACACTGCTTCAGGGCAACAGATTGTGTTTTAGACTAAAAGGGAATGCATTATAAGAAGAATCTTTACTTTGAAACTCTGTTCTTTGCCTTTTTAACACTATGAAACAGCTTTGTATTCACACTAAACACTGTTTCAGGGCAAGAGATTGTGTTTTAGACTAAAAGGGAATGCATTATAAGAAGAATCTTTACTTTGAAACTCTGTTCTTTACCTTTTTCACACTATTAAACAGCTTTGTATTCACCCTAAACACTGTTTCAGGGCAAGAGATTGTGTTTTAGACTACAAGGGAATGCATTATAAGAAGAATCTTTACTTTGAAACTCTGTTCTTTGCCTTTTTCACACTAAGAAACAGCTTTATATTCAACTTAAACACTGCTTCAGGGCAACGGATTGTGTTTTAGACTAAAAGGGAATGCATTATAAGAAGAATCTTTACTTTGAAACTCTGTTCTTTGCCTTTTTAACACTATGAAACAGCTTTGTATTCACACTAAACACTGTTTCAGGGCAAGAGATTGTGTTTTAGACTAAAAGGGAATGCATTTTTGAAGAATCTTTACTTTGAAACTCTGTTCTTTGCCTTTTTCACACTATGAAACAGCTTTGTATTCACACTAAACACTGTTTCAGGGCAAGAGATTGTGTTTTAGACTACAAGGGAATGCATTATGAGAAGAATCTTTACTTTGAAACTCTGTTCTTTGCCTTTTTAACACTATGAAACAGCTTTGTATTCACACTAAACACTGTTTCAGGGCAAGAGATTGTGTTTTAGACTACAAGGGAATGCATTATAAGAAGAATCTTTACTTTGAAACTCTGTTCTTTACCTTTTTCTCACTATGAAACAGCTTTATATTCAACTTAAACACTGTTTCAGGGCAAGAGATTGTGTTTTAGACTACAAGGGAATGCATTATAAGAAGAATCTTTACTTTGAAACTCTGTTCTTTGCCTTTTTCACACTAAGAAACAGCTTTATATTCAACTTAAACACTGCTTCAGGGCAACGGATTGTGTTTTAGACTAAAAGGGAATGCATTATAAGAAGAATCTATACTTTGAAACTCTGTTCTTTGCCTTTTTAACACTATGAAACAGCTTTGTATTCACACTAAACACTGTTTCAGGGCAAGAGATTGTGTTTTAGACTAAAAGGGAATGCATTATAAGAAGAATCTTTACTTTGAAACTCTGTTCTTTGCCTTTTTCACACTATGAAACAGCTTTGTATTCACACTAAACACTGTTTCAGGGCAAGAGATTGTGTTTTAGACTACAAGGGAATGCATTATAAGAAAAATCTTTACTTTGAAACTCTGTTCTTTGCCTTTTTCACACTATGAAACAGCTTTATATTCACACTAAACACTGTTTCAGGGCAAGAGATTGTGTTTTAGACTAAAAGGGAATGCATTATAAGAAGAATCTTTACTTTGAAACTCTGTTCTTTACCTTTTTCACACTATGAAACAGCTTTATATTCAACTTAAACACTGCTTCAGGGCAACAGATTGTGTTTTAGACTAAAAGGGAATGCATTATAAGAAGAATCTTTACTTTGAAACTCTGTTCTTTGCCTTTTTAACACTATGAAACAGCTTTGTATTCACACTAAACACTGTTTCAGGGCAAAAGATTGTGTTTTAGTCTAAAAGGGAATGCATTTTTGAAGAATCTTTACTTTGAAACTCTGTTCTTTGCCTTTTTCACACTATGAAACAGCTTTGTATTCACACTAAACACTGTTTCAGGGCAAGAGATTGTGTTTTAGACTACAAGGGAATGCATTATGAGAAGAATCTTTACTTTGAAACTCTGTTCTTTGCCTTTTTAACACTAAGAAACAGCTTTGTATTCACACTAAACACTGTTTCAGGGCAAGAGATTGTGTTTTAGACTACAAGGGAATGCATTATAAGAAGAATCTTTACTTTGAAACTCTGTTCTTTACCTTTTTCTCACTATGAAACAGCTTTATATTCAACTTAAACACTGTTTCAGGGCAAGAGATTGTGTTTTAGACTACAAGGGAATGCATTATAAGAAGAATCTTTACTTTGAAACTCTGTTCTTTGCCTTTTTTACACTAAGAAACAGCTTTATATTCAACTTAAACACTGCTTCAGGGCAACGGATTGTGTTTTAGACTAAAAGGGAATGCATTATAAGAAGAATCTTTACTTTGAAACTCTGTTCTTTGCCCTTTTAACACTATGAAACAGCTTTGTATTCACACTAAACACTGTTTCAGGGCAAGAGATTGTGTTTTAGACTAAAAGGGAATGCATTATAAGAAGAATCTTTACTTTGAAACTCTGTTCTTTACCTTTTTCACACTATGAAACAGCTTTATATTCAACTTAAACACTGCTTCAGGGCAACAGATTGTGTTTTATACTAAAAGGGAATGCATTATAAGAAGAATCTTTACTTTGAAACTCTGTTCTTTGCCTTTTTAACTCTATGAAACAGCTTTGTATTCACACTAAACACTGTTGCAGGGCAAGAGATTGTGTTTTAGACTAAAAGGGAATGCATTATAAAAAGAATCTTTACTTTGAAACTCTGTTCTTTGCCTTTTTAACTCTATGAAACAGCTTTGTATTCACACTAAACACTGTTTCAGGGCAAGAGATTGTGTTTTAGACTAAAAGGGAATGCATTATAAGAAGAATCTTTACTTTGAAACTCTGTTCTTTACCTTTTTCACACTATGAAACAGCTTTATATTCAACTTAAACACTGCTTCAGGGCAACAGATTGTGTTTTAGACTAAAAGGGAATGCATTATAAGAAGAAACTTTACTTTGAAACTCTGTTCTTTGCCTTTTTAACACTATGAAACAGCTTTGTATTCACACTAAACACTGTTTCAGGGCAAGAGATTGTGTTTTAGACTAAAAGGGAATGCATTATAAGAAGAATCTTTACTTTGAAACTCTGTTCTTTACCTTTTTCACACTATGAAACAGCTTTATATTCAACTTAAACACTGCTTCAGGGCAACAGATTGTGTTTTATACTAAAAGGGAATGCATTATAAGAAGAATCTTTACTTTGAAACTCTGTTCTTTGCCTTTTTAACTCTATGAAACAGCTTTGTATTCACACTAAACACTGTTTCAGGGCAAGAGATTGTGTTTTAGACTAAAAGGGAATGCATTATAAAAAGAATCTTTACTTTGAAACTCTGTTCTTTGCCTTTTTAACTCTATGAAACAGCTTTGTATTCACACTAAACACTGTTTCAGGGCAAGAGATTGTGTTTTAGACTAAAAGGGAATGCATTATAAAAAGAATCTTTACTTTGAAACTCTGTTCTTTGCCTTTTTCACACTATGAAACAGCTTTGTATTCACACTAAACACTGTTTCAGGGCAACGGATTGTGTTTTAGACTAAAAGGGAATGCATTATAAGAAGAATCCTTACTTTAAAACTGTGTTCTTTACCAATTTCACTCTATAAAACAGCTTTGTATTCAACTTAAACACTGTTACAGATCTAGACATCTTGTTTTTAACCAGACTGAATAACTTACAATATCCTAAGAAAACACATATTTCAAGTGAAAAGAGTTTATCCAGGGGAGAACAATTTGTTTTAACATGGTTCTAATGTGACCCTTGAAAGTAATTGCAACTCTGTTTTTACACCTCTAACCACAAGGAGGCAACGTTTCCACGCATTACAATTGCCTTATACATAGTTTCAGAGTAAGAAATATTGTTTTTAACCAAACTGAACAACTAAAAGGGAATGCAATATAAGAAGAATCTTTATTTTGAATCTCTGTTCTTTACCTTTTTCAATCTATAAAACAGCTTTGTATTCAACTTAAACACTATTTCAGGGCAAGAGATTGTGTTTTAGACTACAAGGGAATGCATTATAAGAAAAATCTTTACTTTGAAACTCTGTTCTTTGCCTTTTTCACACTATGAAACAGCTTTATATTCAACTTAAACACTGCTTCAGGGCAAAGGATTGTGTTTTAAACTAAAAGGGAATGCATTATAAGAAGAATCTTTACTTTGAAACTCTGTTCTTTACCTTTTTCACACAATGAAACAGCTTTATATTCAACTTAAACACTGCTTCAGGGCAACAGATTGTGTTTTAGACTAAAAGGGAATGCATTATAAGAAGAATCTTTACTTTGAAACTCTGTTCTTTACCTTTTTCACACTATGAAACAGCTTTATATTCAACTTAAACACTGCTTCAGGGCAAGAGATTGTGTTTTAGACTAAAAGGGAATGCATTATAAGAACAATCTTTACTTTGAAACTCTGTTCTTTGCCTTTTTAACACTATGAAACAGCTTTGTATTCACACTAAACACTGTTTCAGGGCAAGAGATTGTGTTTTAGTCTAAAAGGGAATGCATTATAAGAAGAATCTTTACTTTGAAACTCTGTTCTTTACCTTTTTCACACTATTAAACAGCTTTGTATTCACCCTAAACACTGTTTCAGGGCAAGAGATTGTGTTTTAGACTTTAAGGGAATGCATTATAAGAAGAATCTTTACTTTGAAACTCTGTTCTTTGCCTTTTTCACACTAAGAAACAGCTTTATATTCAACTTAAACACTGCTTCAGGGCAACGGATTGTGTTTTAGACTAAAAGGGAATGCATTATAAGAAGAATCTTTACTTTGAAACTCTGTTCTTTGCCTTTTTAACACTATGAAACAGCTTTGTATTCACACTAAACACTGTTTCAGGGCAAGAGATTGTGTTTTAGACTAAAAGGGAATGCATTTTTGAAGAATCTTTACTTTGAAACTCTGTTCTTTGCCTTTTTCACACTATGAAACAGCTTTGTATTCACACTAAACACTGTTTCAGGGCAAGAGATTGTGTTTTAGACTACAAGGGAATGCATTATAAGAAGAATCTTTACTTTGAAACTCTGTTCTTTACCTTTTTCTCACTATGAAACAGTTTTATATTCAACTTAAACACTGTTTCAGGGCAAGAGATTGTGTTTTAGACTACAAGGGAATGCATTATAAGAAGAATCTTTACTTTGAAACTCTGTTCTTTGCCTTTTTCACACTAAGAAACAGCTTTATATTCAACTTAAACACTGCTTCAGGGCAACGGATTGTGTTTTAGACTAAAAGGGAATGCATTATAAGAAGAATCTATACTTTGAAACTCTGTTCTTTGCCTTTTTAACACTATGAAACAGCTTTGTATTCACACTAAACACTGTTTCAGGGCAAGAGATTGTGTTTTAGACTAAAAGGGAATGCATTATAAGAAGAATCTTTACTTTGAAACTCTGTTCTTTGCCTTTTTCACACTATGAAACAGCTTTGTATTCACACTAAACACTGTTTCAGGGCAAGAGATTGTGTTTTAGACTACAAGGGAATGCATTATAAGAAGAATCTTTACTTTGAAACTCTGTTCTTTACCTTTTTCACACTATGAAACAGCTTTATATTCAACTTAAACACTGCTTCAGGGCAACAGATTGTGTTTTAGACTAAAAGGGAATGCATTATAAGAAGAATCTTTACTTTGAAACTTTGTTCTTTGCCTTTTTAACACTATGAAACAGCTTTGTATTCACACTAAACACTGTTTCAGGGCAAGAGATTGTGTTTTAGACTAAAAGGGAATGCATTATAAGAAGAATCTTTACTTTGAAACTCTGTTCTTTGCCTTTTTCACACTAAGAAACAGCTTTATATTCAACTTAAACACTGCTTCAGGGCAACGGATTGTGTTTTAGACTAAAAGGGAATGCATTATAAGAAGAATCTTTACTTTGAAACTCTGTTCTTTACCTTTTTCTCACTATGAAACAGTTTTATATTCAACTTAAACACTGTTTCAGGGCAAGAGATTGTGTTTTAGACTACAAGGGAATGCATTATAAGAAGAATCTTTACTTTGAAACTGTTCTTTGCCTTTTTCACACTAAGAAACAGCTTTATATTCAACTTAAACACTGCTTCAGGGCAACGGATTGTGTTTTAGACTAAAAGGGAATGCATTATAAGAAGAATCTATACTTTGAAACTCTGTTCTTTGCCTTTTTAACACTATGAAACAGCTTTGTATTCACACTAAACACTGTTTCAGGGCAAGAGATTGTGTTTTAGACTAAAAGGGAATGCATTATAAGAAGAATCTTTACTTTGAAACTCTGTTCTTTGCCTTTTTCACACTATGAAACAGCTTTGTATTCACACTAAACACTGTTTCAGGGCAAGAGATTGTGTTTTAGACTACAAGGGAATGCATTATAAGAAGAATCTTTACTTTGAAACTCTGTTCTTTACCTTTTTCACACTATGAAACAGCTTTATATTCAACTTAAACACTGCTTCAGGGCAACAGATTGTGTTTTAGACTAAAAGGGAATGCATTATAAGAAGAATCTTTACTTTGAAACTTTGTTCTTTGCCTTTTTAACACTATGAAACAGCTTTGTATTCACACTAAACACTGTTTCAGGGCAAGAGATTGTGTTTTAGACTAAAAGGGAATGCATTATAAGAAGAATCTTTACTTTGAAACTCTGTTCTTTACCTTTTTCACACTATGAAACAGCTTTATATTCAACTTAAACACTGCTTCAGGGCAACAGATTGTGTTTTATACTAAAAGGGAATGCATTATAAGAAGAATCTTTACTTTGAAACTCTGTTCTTTGCCTTTTTCACACTATGAAACAGCTTTATATTCACACTAAACACTGTTTCAGGGTAAGAGATTGTGTTTTAGACTAAAAGGGAATGCATTATAAGAAGAATCTTTACTTTGAAACTCTGTTCTTTACCTTTTTCACACTATGAAACAGCTTTATATTCAACTTAAACACTGCTTCAGGGCAACAGATTGTGTTTTAGACTAAAAGGGAATGCATTATAAGAAGAATCTTTACTTTGAAACTCTGTTCTTTGCCTTTTTAACACTATGAAACAGCTTTGTATTCACACTAAACACTGTTTCAGGGCAAGAGATTGTGTTTTAGACTAAAAGGGAATGCATTATAAGAAGAATCTTTACTTTGAAACTCTGTTCTTCACCTTTTTCACACTATGAAACAGCTTTATATTCAACTTAAACACTGCTTCAGGGCAACAGATTGTGTTTTATACTAAAAGGGAATGCATTATAAGAAGAATCTTTACTTTGAAACTCTGTTCTTTGCCTTTTTAACTCTATGAAACAGCTTTGTATTCACACTAAACACTGTTTCAGGGCAAGAGATTGTGTTTTAGACTAAAAGGGAATGCATTATAAAAAGAATCTTTACTTTGAAACTCTGTTCTTTGCCTTTTTCACACTAAGAAACAGCTTTATATTCAACTTAAACACTGCTTCAGGGCAACAGATTGTGTTTTAGACTAAAAGGGAATGCATTATAAGAAGAATCTTTACTTTGAAACTCTGTTCTTTGCCTTTTTAACACTATGAAACAGCTTTGTATTCACACTAAACACTGTTTCAGGGCAAGAGATTGTGTTTTAGACTAAAAGGGAATGCATTTTTGAAGAATCTTTACTTTGAAACTCTGTTCTTTGCCTTTTTCACACTATGAAACAGCTTTGTATTCACACTAAACACTGTTTCAGGGCAAGAGATTGTGTTTTAGACTAAAAGGGAATGCATTATAAGAAGAATCTTTACTTTGAAACTCTGTTCTTTACCTTTTTCACACTATGAAACAGCTTTATATTCAACTTAAACACTGCTTCAGGGCAACAGATTGTGTTTTATACTAAAAGGGAATGCATTATAAGAAGAATCTTTACTTTGAAACTCTGTTCTTTGCCTTTTTCACACTATGAAACAGCTTTATATTCACACTAAACACTGTTTCAGGGTAAGAGATTGTGTTTTAGACTAAAAGGGAATGCATTATAAGAAGAATCTTTACTTTGAAACTCTGTTCTTTACCTTTTTCACACTATGAAACAGCTTTATATTCAACTTAAACACTGCTTCAGGGCAACAGATTGTGTTTTAGACTAAAAGGGAATGCATTATAAGAAGAATCTTTACTTTGAAACTCTGTTCTTTGCCTTTTTAACACTATGAAACAGCTTTGTATTCACACTAAACACTGTTTCAGGGCAAGAGATTGTGTTTTAGACTAAAAGGGAATGCATTATAAGAAGAATCTTTACTTTGAAACTCTGTTCTTCACCTTTTTCACACTATGAAACAGCTTTATATTCAACTTAAACACTGCTTCAGGGCAACAGATTGTGTTTTATACTAAAAGGGAATGCATTATAAGAAGAATCTTTACTTTGAAACTCTGTTCTTTGCCTTTTTAACTCTATGAAACAGCTTTGTATTCACACTAAACACTGTTTCAGGGCAAGAGATTGTGTTTTAGACTAAAAGGGAATGCATTATAAAAAGAATCTTTACTTTGAAACTCTGTTCTTTGCCTTTTTCACACTAAGAAACAGCTTTATATTCAACTTAAACACTGCTTCAGGGCAACGGATTGTGTTTTAGACTAAATGGGAATGCATTATAAGAAGAATCTATACTTTGAAACTCTGTTCTTTGCCTTTTTAACACTATGAAACAGCTTTGTATTCACACTAAACACTGTTTCAGGGCAAGAGATTGTGTTTTAGACTAAAAGGGAATGCATTATAAGAAGAATCTTTACTTTGAAACTCTGTTCTTTGCCTTTTTCACACTATGAAACAGCTTTGTATTCACACTAAACACTGTTTCAGGGCAAGAGATTGTGTTTTAGACTACAAGGGAATGCATTATAAGAAGAATCTTTACTTTGAAACTCTGTTCTTTGCCTTTTTCACACTATGAAACAGCTTTATATTCACACTAAACACTGTTTCAGGGCAAGAGATTGTGTTTTAGACTAAAAGGGAATGCATTATAAGAAGAATCTTTACTTTGAAACTCTGTTCTTTACCTTTTTCACACTATGAAACAGCTTTATATTCAACTTAAACACTGCTTCAGGGCAACAGATTGTGTTTTAGACTAAAAGGGAATGCATTATAAGAAGAATCTTTACTTTGAAACTCTGTTCTTTGCCTTTTTAACACTATGAAACAGCTTTGTATTCACACTAAACACTGTTTCAGGGCAAGAGATTGTGTTTTAGACTAAAAGGGAATGCATTATAAGAAGAATCTTTACTTTGAAACTCTGTTCTTTACCTTTTTCACACTATGAAACAGCTTTATATTCAACTTAAACACTGCTTCAGGGCAACAGATTGTGTTTTATACTAAAAGGGAATGCATTATAAGAAGAATCTTTACTTTGAAACTCTGTTCTTTACCTTTTTCACACTATGAAACAGCTTTATATTCAACTTAAACACTGCTTCAGGGCAACAGATTGTGTTTTAGACTAAAAGGGAATGCATTATAAGAAGAATCTTTACTTTGAAACTCTGTTCTTTGCCTTTTTAACACTATGAAACAGCTTTGTATTCACACTAAACACTGTTTCAGGGCAAGAGATTGTGTTTTAGACTAAAAGGGAATGCATTATAAGAAGAATCTTTACTTTGAAACTCTGTTCTTCACCTTTTTCACACTATGAAACAGCTTTATATTCAACTTAAACACTGCTTCAGGGCAACAGATTGTGTTTTATACTAAAAGGGAATGCATTATAAGAAGAATCTTTACTTTGAAACTCTGTTCTTTGCCTTTTTAACTCTATGAAACAGCTTTGTATTCACACTAAACACTGTTTCAGGGCAAGAGATTGTGTTTTAGACTAAAAGGGAATGCATTATAAAAAGAATCTTTACTTTGAAACTCTGTTCTTTGCCTTTTTAACTCTATGAAACAGCTTTGTATTCACACTAAACACTGTTTCAGGGCAAGAGATTGTGTTTTAGACTAAAAGGGAATGCATTATAAGAAGAATCTTTACTTTGAAACTCTGTTCTTTACCTTTTTCACACTATGAAACAGCTTTATATTCAACTTAAACACTGCTTCAGGGCAACAGATTGTGTTTTAGACTAAAAGGGAATGCATTATAAGAAGAATCTTTACTTTGAAACTGTTCTTTGCCTTTTTAACACTATGAAACAGCTTTGTATTCACACTAAACACTGTTTCAGGGCAAGAGATTGTGTTTTAGACTAAAAGGGAATGCATTATAAGAAGAATCTTTACTTTGAAACTCTGTTCTTTACCTTTTTCACACTATGAAACAGCTTTATATTCAACTTAAACACTGCTTCAGGGCAACAGATTGTGTTTTATACTAAAAGGGAATGCATTATAAGAAGAATCTTTACTTTGAAACTCTGTTCTTTACCTTTTTCTCACTATGAAACAGCTTTGTATTCACACTAAACACTGTTTCAGGGCAAGAGATTGTGTTTTAGACTAAAAGGGAATGCATTATAAAAAGAATCTTTACTTTGAAACTCTGTTCTTTGCCTTTTTAACTCTATGAAACAGCTTTGTATTCACACTAAACACTGTTTCAGGGCAAGAGATTGTGTTTTAGACTAAAAGGGAATGCATTATAAAAAGAATCTTTACTTTGAAACTCTGTTCTTTGCCTTTTTCACACTATGAAACAGCTTTGTATTCACACTAAACACTGTTTCAGGGCAACGGATTGTGTTTTAGACTAAAAGGGAATGCATTATAAGAAGAATCCTTACTTTAAAACTGTGTTCTTTACCTTTTTCACTCTATAAAACAGCTTTGTATTCAACTTAAACACTGTTACAGAGCTAGACATCTTGTTTTTAACCAGACTGAATAACTTACAATATCCTAAGAAAACACATATTTCAAGTGAAAAGAGTTTATCCAGGGGAGAACAATTTGTTTTAACATGGTTCTAATGTGACCCTTGAAAGTAATTGCAACTCTGTTTTTACACCTCTAACCACAAGGAGGCAACGTTTCCACGCATTACAATTGCCTTATATATAGTTTCAGAGTAAGAAATATTGTTTTTAACCAAACTGAACAACTAAAAGGGAATGCAATATAAGAAGAATCTTTATTTTGAATCTCTGTTCTTTACCTTTTTCAATCTATAAAACAGCTTTGTATTCAACTTAAACACTATTTCAGGGCAAGAGATTGTGTTTTAGACTAAAAGGGAATGCATTATAAGAAGAATCTTTACTTTGAAACTCTGTTCTTTACCTTTTTCACACTATGAAACAGCTTTATATTCAACTTAAACACTGCTTCAGGGCAACAGATTGTGTTTTATACTAAAAGGGAATGCATTATAAGAAGAATCTTTACTTTGAAACTCTGTTCTTTGCCTTTTTAACTCTATGAAACAGCTTTGTATTCACACTAAACACTGTTTCAGGGCAAGAGATTGTGTTTTAGACTAAAAGGGAATGCATTATAAAAAGAATCTTTACTTTGAAACTCTGTTCTTTGCCTTTTTAACTCTATGAAACAGCTTTGTATTCACACTAAACACTGTTTCAGGGCAAGAGATTGTGTTTTAGACTAAAAGGGAATGCATTATAAAAAGAATCTTTACTTTGAAACTCTGTTCTTTGCCTTTTTCACACTATGAAACAGCTTTGTATTCACACTAAACACTGTTTCAGGGCAACGGATTGTGTTTTAGACTAAAAGGGAATGCATTATAAGAAGAATCCTTACTTTAAAACTGTGTTCTTTACCTTTTTCACTCTATAAAACAGCTTTGTATTCAACTTAAACACTGTTACAGAGCTAGACATCTTGTTTTTAACCAGACTGAATAACTTACAATATCCTAAGAAAACATATATTTCAAGTGAAAAGAGTTTATCCAGGGGAGAACAATTTGTTTTAACATGGTTCTCATGTGACCCTTGAAAGTAATTGCAACTCTGTTTTTACACCTCTAACCACAAGGAGGCAACGTTTCCACGCATTACAATTGCCTTATACATAGTTTCAGAGTAAGAAATATTGTTTTTAACCAAACTGAACAACTAAAAGGGAATGCAATATAAGAAGAATCTTTATTTTGAATCTCTGTTCTTTGCCTTTTTAACACTATGAAACAGTTTTGTATTCACACTAAAGACTGTTTCAGGGCAAGAGATTGTGTTTTAGACTACAAGGGAATGCATTATAAGAAGAATCTTTACTTTGAAACTCTGTTCTTTACCTTTTTCTCACTATGAAACAGCTTTATATTCACACTAAACACTGTTTCAGGGCAAGAGATTGTGTTTTAGACTACAAGGGAATGCATTATAAGAAGAATCTTTACTTTGAAACTCTGTTCTTTGCCTTTTTCACACTAAGAAACAGCTTTATATTCAACTCAAACACTGCTTCAGGGCAAGAGATTGTGTTTTAGACTAAAAGGGAATGCATTATAAGAAGAATCTTTACTTTGAAACTCTGTTCTTTGCCTTTTTCACACTATGAAACAGCTTTATATTCACACTAAACACTTTTTCAGGGCAAGAGATTGTGTTTTAGACTAAAAGGGAATGCATTTTTGAAGAATCTTTACTTTGAAACTCTGTTCTTTGCCTTTTTCACACTATGAAACAGCTTTGTATTCACACTAAACACTGTTTCAGGGCAAGAGATTGTGTTTTAGACTAAAAGGGAATGCATTATAAGAAGAATCTTTACTTTGAAACTCTGTTCTTTGCCTTTTTCACACTAAGAAACAGCTTTGTATTCACCTTAAACACTGTTTCAGGGCAAGAGATTGTGTTTTAGACTAAAAGGGAATGCATTATAAAGAATCTTTACTTTGAAACTCTGTTCTTTGCCTTTTTCACACTATGAAACAGCTTTGTATTCACACTAAACACTGTTTCAGGGCAAGAGATTGTGTTTTAGACTAAAAGGGAATGCATTATAAGAAGAATCTTTACTTTGAAACTCTGTTCTTTACCTTTTTCACACTATGAAACAGCTTTATATTCAACTTAAACACTGCTTCAGGGCAACAGATTGTGTTTTAGACTAAAAGGGAATGCATTATAAGAAGAATCTTTACTTTGAAACTGTTCTTTGCCTTTTTAACACTATGAAACAGCTTTGTATTCACACTAAACACTGTTTCAGGGCAAGAGATTGTGTTTTAGACTAAAAGGGAATGCATTATAAGAAGAATCTTTACTTTGAAACTCTGTTCTTTACCTTTTTCACACTATGAAACAGCTTTATATTCAACTTAAACACTGCTTCAGGGCAACAGATTGTGTTTTATACTAAAAGGGAATGCATTATAAGAAGAATCTTTACTTTGAAACTCTGTTCTTTACCTTTTTCTCACTATGAAACAGCTTTGTATTCACACTAAACACTGTTTCAGGGCAAGAGATTGTGTTTTAGACTAAAAGGGAATGCATTATAAAAAGAATCTTTACTTTGAAACTCTGTTCTTTGCCTTTTTCACACTATGAAACAGCTTTGTATTCACACTAAACACTGTTTCAGGGCAACGGATTGTGTTTTAGACTAAAAGGGAATGCATTATAAGAAGAATCCTTACTTTAAAACTGTGTTCTTTACCTTTTTCACTCTATAAAACAGCTTTGTATTCAACTTAAACACTGTTACAGAGCTAGACATCTTGTTTTTAACCAGACTGAATAACTTACAATATCCTAAGAAAACACATATTTCAAGTGAAAAGAGTTTATCCAGGGGAGAACAATTTGTTTTAACATGGTTCTAATGTGACCCTTGAAAGTAATTGCAACTCTGTTTTTACACCTCTAACCACAAGGAGGCAACGTTTCCACGCATTACAATTGCCTTATATATAGTTTCAGAGTAAGAAATATTGTTTTTAACCAAACTGAACAACTAAAAGGGAATGCAATATAAGAAGAATCTTTATTTTGAATCTCTGTTCTTTACCTTTTTCAATCTATAAAACAGCTTTGTATTCAACTTAAACACTATTTCAGGGCAAGAGATTGTGTTTTAGACTAAAAGGGAATGCATTATAAGAAGAATCTTTACTTTGAAACTCTGTTCTTTACCTTTTTCACACTATGAAACAGCTTTATATTCAACTTAAACACTGCTTCAGGGCAACAGATTGTGTTTTATACTAAAAGGGAATGCATTATAAGAAGAATCTTTACTTTGAAACTCTGTTCTTTGCCTTTTTAACTCTATGAAACAGCTTTGTATTCACACTAAACACTGTTTCAGGGCAAGAGATTGTGTTTTAGACTAAAAGGGAATGCATTATAAAAAGAATCTTTACTTTGAAACTCTGTTCTTTGCCTTTTTAACTCTATGAAACAGCTTTGTATTCACACTAAACACTGTTTCAGGGCAAGAGATTGTGTTTTAGACTAAAAGGGAATGCATTATAAAAAGAATCTTTACTTTGAAACTCTGTTCTTTGCCTTTTTCACACTATGAAACAGCTTTGTATTCACACTAAACACTGTTTCAGGGCAACGGATTGTGTTTTAGACTAAAAGGGAATGCATTATAAGAAGAATCCTTACTTTAAAACTGTGTTCTTTACCTTTTTCACTCTATAAAACAGCTTTGTATTCAACTTAAACACTGTTACAGAGCTAGACATCTTGTTTTTAACCAGACTGAATAACTTACAATATCCTAAGAAAACACATATTTCAAGTGAAAAGAGTTTATCCAGGGGAGAACAATTTGTTTTAACATGGTTCTCATGTGACCCTTGAAAGTAATTGCAACTCTGTTTTTACACCTCTAACCACAAGGAGGCAACGTTTCCACGCATTACAATTGCCTTATACATAGTTTCAGAGTAAGAAATATTGTTTTTAACCAAACTGAACAACTAAAAGGGAATGCAATATAAAAAGAATCTTTATTTTGAATCTCTGTTCTTTGCCTTTTTAACACTATGAAACAGTTTTGTATTCACACTAAAGACTGTTTCAGGGCAAGAGATTGTGTTTTAGATTACAAGGGAATGCATTATAAGAAGAATCTTTACTTTGAAACTCTGTTCTTTACCTTTTTCTCACTATGAAACAGCTTTATATTCACACTAAACACTGTTTCAGGGCAAGAGATTGTGTTTTAGACTACAAGGGAATGCATTATAAGAAGAATCTTTACTTTGAAACTCTGTTCTTTGCCTTTTTCACACTAAGAAACAGCTTTATATTCAACTCAAACACTGCTTCAGGGCAAGAGATTGTGTTTTAGACTAAAAGGGAATGCATTATAAGAAGAATCTTTACTTTGAAACTCTGTTCTTTGCCTTTTTCACACTATGAAACAGCTTTATATTCACACTAAACACTTTTTCAGGGCAAGAGATTGTGTTTTAGACTAAAAGGGAATGCATTTTTGAAGAATCTTTACTTTGAAACTCTGTTCTTTGCCTTTTTCACACTATGAAACAGCTTTGTATTCACACTAAACACTGTTTCAGGGCAAGAGATTGTGTTTTAGACTAAAAGGGAATGCATTATAAGAAGAATCTTTACTTTGAAACTCTGTTCTTTGCCTTTTTCACACTAAGAAACAGCTTTGTATTCACCTTAAACACTGTTTCAGGGCAAGAGATTGTGTTTTAGACTAAAAGGGAATGCATTATAAAGAATCTTTACTTTGAAACTCTGTTCTTTGCCTTTTTCACACTATGAAACAGCTTTGTATTCACACTAAACACTGTTTCAGGGCAAGAGATTGTGTTTTAGACTAAAAGGGAATGCATTATAAGAAGAATCTTTACTTTGAAACTCTGTTCTTTGCCTTTTTCACACTAAGAAACAGCTTTGTATTCACCTTAAACACTGTTTCAGGGCAAGAGATTGTGTTTTAGACTAAAAGGGAATGCATTATAAAGAATCTTTACTTTGAAACTCTGTTCTTTGCCTTTTTCACACTATGAAACAGCTTTGTATTCACACTAAACACTGTTTCAGGGCAAGAGATTGTGTTTTAGACTACAAGGGAATGCATTATAAGAAGAATCTTTACTTTGAAACTCTGTTCTTTACCTTTTTCACACTATGAAACAGCTTTATATTCAACTTAAACACTGCTTCAGGGCAACAGATTGTGTTTTAGACTAAAAGGGAATGCATTATAAGAAGAATCTTTACTTTGAAACTCTGTTCTTTGCCTTTTTAACACTATGAAACAGCTTTGTATTCACACTAAACACTGTTTCAGGGCAAGAGATTGTGTTTTAGACTAAAAGGGAATGCATTATAAGAAGAATCTTTACTTTGAAACTCTGTTCTTTACCTTTTTCACACTATGAAACAGCTTTGTATTCACCCTAAACACTGTTTCAGGGCAAGAGATTGTGTTTTAGACTAAAAGGGAATGCATTATAAGAAGAATCTTTACTTTGAAACTCTGTTCTTTGCCTTTTTCACACTAAGAAACAGCTTTATATTCAACTTAAACACTGCTTCAGGGCAACGGATTGTGTTTTAGACTAAAAGGGAATGCATTATAAGAAGAATCTTTACTTTGAAACTCTGTTCTTTGCCTTTTTAACACTATGAAACAGCTTTGTATTCACACTAAACACTGTTTCAGGGCAAGAGATTGTGTTTTAGACTAAAAGGGAATGCATTATAAGAAGAATCTTTACTTTGAAACTCTGTTCTTTGCCTTTTTCACACTATGAAACAGCTTTGTATTCACACTAAACACTGTTTCAGGGCAAGAGATTGTGTTTTAGACTAAAAGGGAATGCATTATAAGAAGAATCTTTACTTTGAAACTGTTCTTTGCCTTTTTAACACTATGAAACAGTTTTGTATTCACACTAAACACTGTTTCAGGGCAAGAGATTGTGTTTTAGACTAAAAGGGAATGCATTATAAAGAATCTTTACTTTGAAACTCTGTTCTTTGCCTTTTTCACACTATGAAACAGCTTTGTATTCACACTAAACACTGTTTCAGGGCAAGAGATTGTGTTTTAGACTAAAAGGGAATGCATTATAAGAAGAATCTTTACTTTGAAACTCTGTTCTTTACCTTTTTCTCACTATGAAACAGCTTTATGTTCATCTTAAACACTGCTTCAGGGCAACAGATTGTGTTTTAGACTAAAAGGGAATGCATTATAAGAAGAATCTTTACTTTGAAACTCTGTTCTTTACCTTTTTCACACAATGAAACAGCTTTGTATTCACCTTAAACACTGTTGCAGGGCAAGAGATCGTGTTTAGACTAAAAGGGAATGCATTATTAGAAGAATCTTTACTTAGAAACTGTTCTTTACCTTTTTCACACTATGAAACAGCTTTGTATTCACTTTAAACACTGTTTCAGGGCAAGAGATTGTGTTTTAGACTACAAGGGAATGCATTATAAGAAGAATCTTTACTTTGAAACTCTGTTCTTTGCCTTTTTCACACTATGAAACAGCTTTATATTCACACTAAACACTTTTTCAGGGCAAGAGATTGTGTTTTAGACTAAAAGGGAATGCATTTTTGACGAATCTTTACTTTGAAACTCTGTTCTTTGCCTTTTTCACACTATGAAACAGCTTTGTATTCACACTAAACACTGTTTCAGGGCAAGAGATTGTGTTTTAGACTAAAAGGGAATGCATTATAAGAAGAATCTTTACTTTGAAACTCTGTTCTTTGCCTTTTTCACACTAAGAAACAGCTTTGTATTCACCTTAAATACTGTTTCAGGGCAAGAGATTGTGTTTTAGACTAAAAGGGAATGCATTATAAAGAATCTTTACTTTGAAACTCTGTTCTTTGCCTTTTTCACACTATGAAACAGCTTTGTATTCACACTAAACACTGTTTCAGGGCAAGAGATTGTGTTTTAGACTACAAGGGAATGCATTATAAGAAGAATCTTTACTTTGAAACTCTGTTCTTTACCTTTTTCACACTATGAAACAGCTTTATATTCAACTTAAACACTGCTTCAGGGCAACAGATTGTGTTTTAGACTAAAAGGGAATGCATTATAAGAAGAATCTTTACTTTGAAACTCTGTTCTTTACCTTTTTCACACTATGAAACAGCTTTGTATTCACACTAAACACTGTTTCAGGGCAACGGATTGTGTTTTAGACTAAAAGGGAATGCATTATAAGAAGAATCCTTACTTTAAAACTGTGTTCTTTACCTTTTTCACTCTATAAAACAGCTTTGTATTCAACTTAAACACTGTTACAGAGCTAGACATCTTGTTTTTAACCAGACTGAATAACTTACAATATCCTAAGAAAACACATATTTCAAGTGAAAAGAGTTTATCCAGGGGAGAACAATTTGTTTTAACATGGTTCTAATGTGACCCTTGAAAGTAATTGCAACTCTGTTTTTACACCTCTAACCACAAGGAGGCAACGTTTCCACGCATTACAATTGCCTTATATATAGTTTCAGAGTAAGAAATATTGTTTTTAACCAAACTGAACAACTAAAAGGGAATGCAATATAAGAAGAATCTTTATTTTGAATCTCTGTTCTTTACCTTTTTCAATCTATAAAACAGCTTTGTATTCAACTTAAACACTATTTCAGGGCAAGAGATTGTGTTTTAGACTAAAAGGGAATGCATTATAAGAAGAATCTTTACTTTGAAACTCTGTTCTTTACCTTTTTCACACTATGAAACAGCTTTATATTCAACTTAAACACTGCTTCAGGGCAACAGATTGTGTTTTATACTAAAAGGGAATGCATTATAAGAAGAATCTTTACTTTGAAACTCTGTTCTTTGCCTTTTTAACTCTATGAAACAGCTTTGTATTCACACTAAACACTGTTTCAGGGCAAGAGATTGTGTTTTAGACTAAAAGGGAATGCATTATAAAAAGAATCTTTACTTTGAAACTCTGTTCTTTGCCTTTTTAACTCTATGAAACAGCTTTGTATTCACACTAAACACTGTTTCAGGGCAAGAGATTGTGTTTTAGACTAAAAGGGAATGCATTATAAAAAGAATCTTTACTTTGAAACTCTGTTCTTTGCCTTTTTCACACTATGAAACAGCTTTGTATTCACACTAAACACTGTTTCAGGGCAACGGATTGTGTTTTAGACTAAAAGGGAATGCATTATAAGAAGAATCCTTACTTTAAAACTGTGTTCTTTACCTTTTTCACTCTATAAAACAGCTTTGTATTCAACTTAAACACTGTTACAGAGCTAGACATCTTGTTTTTAACCAGACTGAATAACTTACAATATCCTAAGAAAACACATATTTCAAGTGAAAAGAGTTTATCCAGGGGAGAACAATTTGTTTTAACATGGTTCTCATGTGACCCTTGAAAGTAATTGCAACTCTGTTTTTACACCTCTAACCACAAGGAGGCAACGTTTCCACGCATTACAATTGCCTTATACATAGTTTCAGAGTAAGAAATATTGTTTTTAACCAAACTGAACAACTAAAAGGGAATGCAATATAAGAAGAATCTTTATTTTGAATCTCTGTTCTTTGCCTTTTTAACACTATGAAACAGTTTTGTATTCACACTAAAGACTGTTTCAGGGCAAGAGATTGTGTTTTAGACTACAAGGGAATGCATTATAAGAAGAATCTTTACTTTGAAACTCTGTTCTTTACCTTTTTCTCACTATGAAACAGCTTTATATTCACACTAAACACTGTTTCAGGGCAAGAGATTGTGTTTTAGACTACAAGGGAATGCATTATAAGAAGAATCTTTACTTTGAAACTCTGTTCTTTGCCTTTTTCACACTAAGAAACAGCTTTATATTCAACTCAAACACTGCTTCAGGGCAAGAGATTGTGTTTTAGACTAAAAGGGAATGCATTATAAGAAGAATCTTTACTTTGAAACTCTGTTCTTTGCCTTTTTCACACTATGAAACAGCTTTATATTCACACTAAACACTTTTTCAGGGCAAGAGATTGTGTTTTAGACTAAAAGGGAATGCATTTTTGAAGAATCTTTACTTTGAAACTCTGTTCTTTGCCTTTTTCACACTATGAAACAGCTTTGTATTCACACTAAACACTGTTTCAGGGCAAGAGATTGTGTTTTAGACTAAAAGGGAATGCATTATAAGAAGAATCTTTACTTTGAAACTCTGTTCTTTGCCTTTTTCACACTAAGAAACAGCTTTGTATTCACCTTAAACACTGTTTCAGGGCAAGAGATTGTGTTTTAGACTAAAAGGGAATGCATTATAAAGAATCTTTACTTTGAAACTCTGTTCTTTGCCTTTTTCACACTATGAAACAGCTTTGTATTCACACTAAACACTGTTTCAGGGCAAGAGATTGTGTTTTAGACTAAAAGGGAATGCATTATAAGAAGAATCTTTACTTTGAAACTCTGTTCTTTGCCTTTTTCACACTAAGAAACAGCTTTGTATTCACCTTAAACACTGTTTCAGGGCAAGAGATTGTGTTTTAGACTAAAAGGGAATGCATTATAAAGAATCTTTACTTTGAAACTCTGTTCTTTGCCTTTTTCACACTATGAAACAGCTTTGTATTCACACTAAACACTGTTTCAGGGCAAGAGATTGTGTTTTAGACTACAAGGGAATGCATTATAAGAAGAATCTTTACTTTGAAACTCTGTTCTTTACCTTTTTCACACTATGAAACAGCTTTATATTCAACTTAAACACTGCTTCAGGGCAACAGATTGTGTTTTAGACTAAAAGGGAATGCATTATAAGAAGAATCTTTACTTTGAAACTCTGTTCTTTGCCTTTTTAACACTATGAAACAGCTTTGTATTCACACTAAACACTGTTTCAGGGCAAGAGATTGTGTTTTAGACTAAAAGGGAATGCATTATAAGAAGAATCTTTACTTTGAAACTCTGTTCTTTACCTTTTTCACACTATGAAACAGCTTTGTATTCACCCTAAACACTGTTTCAGGGCAAGAGATTGTGTTTTAGACTAAAAGGGAATGCATTATAAGAAGAATCTTTACTTTGAAACTCTGTTCTTTGCCTTTTTCACACTAAGAAACAGCTTTATATTCAACTTAAACACTGCTTCAGGGCAACGGATTGTGTTTTAGACTAAAAGGGAATGCATTATAAGAAGAATCTTTACTTTGAAACTCTGTTCTTTGCCTTTTTAACACTATGAAACAGCTTTGTATTCACACTAAACACTGTTTCAGGGCAAGAGATTGTGTTTTAGACTAAAAGGGAATGCATTATAAGAAGAATCTTTACTTTGAAACTCTGTTCTTTGCCTTTTTCACACTATGAAACAGCTTTGTATTCACACTAAACACTGTTTCAGGGCAAGAGATTGTGTTTTAGACTAAAAGGGAATGCATTATAAGAAGAATCTTTACTTTGAAACTGTTCTTTGCCTTTTTAACACTATGAAACAGTTTTGTATTCACACTAAACACTGTTTCAGGGCAAGAGATTGTGTTTTAGACTAAAAGGGAATGCATTATAAAGAATCTTTACTTTGAAACTCTGTTCTTTGCCTTTTTCACACTATGAAACAGCTTTGTATTCACACTAAACACTGTTTCAGGGCAAGAGATTGTGTTTTAGACTAAAAGGGAATGCATTATAAGAAGAATCTTTACTTTGAAACTCTGTTCTTTACCTTTTTCTCACTATGAAACAGCTTTATGTTCATCTTAAACACTGCTTCAGGGCAACAGATTGTGTTTTAGACTAAAAGGGAATGCATTATAAGAAGAATCTTTACTTTGAAACTCTGTTCTTTACCTTTTTCACACAATGAAACAGCTTTGTATTCACCTTAAACACTGTTGCAGGGCAAGAGATCGTGTTTAGACTAAAAGGGAATGCATTATTAGAAGAATCTTTACTTAGAAACTGTTCTTTACCTTTTTCACACTATGAAACAGCTTTGTATTCACTTTAAACACTGTTTCAGGGCAAGAGATTGTGTTTTAGACTACAAGGGAATGCATTATAAGAAGAATCTTTACTTTGAAACTCTGTTCTTTGCCTTTTTCACACTATGAAACAGCTTTATATTCACACTAAACACTTTTTCAGGGCAAGAGATTGTGTTTTAGACTAAAAGGGAATGCATTTTTGAAGAATCTTTACTTTGAAACTCTGTTCTTTGCCTTTTTCACACTATGAAACAGCTTTGTATTCACACTAAACACTGTTTCAGGGCAAGAGATTGTGTTTTAGACTAAAAGGGAATGCATTATAAGAAGAATCTTTACTTTGAAACTCTGTTCTTTGCCTTTTTTACACTAAGAAACAGCTTTGTATTCACCTTAAACACTGTTTCAGGGCAAGAGATTGTGTTTTAGACTAAAAGGGAATGCATTATAAGAAGAATCTTTACTTTGAAACTCTGTTCTTTGCCTTTTTAACACTATGAAACAGCTTTGTATTCACACTAAACACTGTTTCAGGGCAAGAGATTGTGTTTTAGACTAAAAGGGAATGCATTATAAGAAGAATCTTTACTTTGAAACTCTGTTCTTTACCTTTTTCACACTATTAAACAGCTTTGTATTCAACTTAAACACTGTTACAGAGCTAGACATCTTGTTTTTAACCAGACTGAATAACTTACAATATCCTAAGAAAACACATATTTCAAGTGAAAAGAGTTTATCCAGGGCAGAACAAGTTGTTTTAACATGGTTCTAATGTGACCCTTGAAAGTAATTGCAACTCTGTTTTTACACCTCTAACCACAAGGAGGCAACGTTTCCACGCATTACAATTGCCTTATACATAGTTTCAGAGTAAGAAATATTGTTTTTAACCAAACTGAACAACTAAAAGGGAATGCAATATAAGAAGAATCTTTATTTTGAATCTCTGTTCTTTACCTTTTTCAATCTATAAAACAGCTTTGTATTCAACTTAAACACTGTTTCAGGGCAAGAGATTGTGTTTTAGACTACAAGGGAATGCATTATAAGAAAAATCTTTACATTGAAAATCTGTTCTTTGCCTTTTTCACACTATGAAACAGCTTTATATTCAACTTAAACACTGCTTCAGGGCAACGGATTGTGTTTTAAACTAAAAGGGAATGCATTATAAGAAGAATCTTTACTTTGAAACTCTGTTCTTTACCTTTTTCACACAATGAAACAGCTTTATATTCAACTTAAACACTGCTTCAGGGCAACAGATTGTGTTTTAGACTAAAAGGGAATGCATTATAAGAAGAATCTTTACTTTGAAACTCTGTTCTTTACCTTTTTCACACTATGAAACAGCTTTATATTCACCTTAAACACTGTTGCAGGGCAAGAGATCGTGTTTAGACTAAAAGGGAATGCATTATTAGAAGAATCTTTACTTAGAAACTGTTCTTTACCTTTTTCACACTATGAAACAGCTTTGTATTCACCTTAAACACTGTTTCAGGGCAAGAGATTGTGTTTTAGACTAAAAGGGAATGCATTATAAGAAGAATCTTTACTTAGAAACTCTGTTCTTTACCTTTTTCACACTATGAAACAGCTTTGTATTCACCTTAAACACTGTTTCAGGGCAAGAGATTGTGTTTTAGACTAAAAGGGAATGCATTATAAAGAATCTTTACTTTGAAACTCTGTTCTTTGCCTTTTTCACACTATGAAACAGCTTTGTATTCACACTAAACACTGTTTCAGGGCAAGAGATTGTGTTTTAGACTACAAGGGAATGCATTATAAGAAGAATCTTTACTTTGAAACTCTGTTCTTTACCTTTTTCACACTATGAAACAGCTTTATATTCAACTTAAACACTGCTTCAGGGCAACAGATTGTGTTTTAGACTAAAAGGGAATGCATTATAAGAAGAATCTTTACTTTGAAACTCTGTTCTTTGCCTTTTTCACACTATGAAACAGCTTTGTATTCACACTAAACACTGTTTCAGGGCAAGAGATTGTGTTTTAGACTACAAGGGAATGCATTATAAGAAGAATCTTTACTTTGAAACTCTGTTCTTTGCCTTTTTCACACTAAGAAACAGCTTTATATTCAACTTAAACACTGCTTCAGGGCAACGGATTGTGTTTTAGACTAAAAGGGAATGCATTATAAGAAGAATCTTTACTTTGAAACTCTGTTCTTTGCCTTTTTAACTCTATGAAACAGCTTTGTATTCACACTAAACACTGTTTCAGGGCAAGAGATTGTGTTTTAGACTAAAAGGGAATGCATTATAAAAAGAATCTTTACTTTGAAACTCTGTTCTTTGCCTTTTTAACTCTATGAAACAGCTTTGTATTCACACTAAACACTGTTTCAGGGCAAGAGATTGTGTTTTAGACTAAAAGGGAATGCATTATAAGAAGAATCTTTACTTTGAAACTCTGTTCTTTACCTTTTTCACACTATGAAACAGCTTTATATTCAACTTAAACACTGCTTCAGGGCAACAGATTGTGTTTTAGACTAAAAGGGAATGCATTATAAGAAGAATCTTTACTTTGAAACTGTTCTTTGCCTTTTTAACACTATGAAACAGCTTTGTATTCACACTAAACACTGTTTCAGGGCAAGAGATTGTGTTTTATACTAAAAGGGAATGCATTATAAGAAGAATCTTTACTTTGAAACTCTGTTCTTTGCCTTTTTAACTCTATGAAACAGCTTTGTATTCACACTAAACACTGTTTCAGGGCAAGAGATTGTGTTTTAGACTAAAAGGGAATGCATTATAAAAAGAATCTTTACTTTGAAACTCTGTTCTTTGCCTTTTTAACTCTATGAAACAGCTTTGTATTCACACTAAACACTGTTTCAGGGCAAGAGATTGTGTTTTAGACTAAAAGGGAATGCATTATAAAAAGAATCTTTACTTTGAAACTCTGTTCTTTGCCTTTTTCACACTATGAAACAGCTTTGTATTCACACTAAACACTGTTTCAGGGCAACGGATTGTGCTTTAGACTAAAAGGGAATGCATTATAAGAAGAATCCTTACTTTAAAACTGTGTTCTTTACCTTTTTCACTCTATAAAACAGCTTTGTATTCAACTTAAACACTGTTACAGAGCTAGACATCTTGTTTTTAACCAGACTGAATAACTTACAATATCCTAAGAAAACACATATTTCAAGTGAAAAGAGTTTATCCAGGGGAGAACAATTTGTTTTAACATGGTTCTCATGTGACCCTTGAAAGTAATTGCAACTCTGTTTTTACACCTCTAACCACAAGGAGGCAACGTTTCCACGCATTACAATTGCCTTATACATAGTTTCAGAGTAAGAAATATTGTTTTTAACCAAACTGAACAACTAAAAGGGAATGCAATATAAGAAGAATCTTTATTTTGAATCTCTGTTCTTTACCTTTTTCAATCTATAAAACAGCTTTGTATTCAACTTAAACACTATTTCAGGGCAAGAGATTGTGTTTTAGACTACAAGGGAATGCATTATAAGAAAAATCTTTACTTTGAAACTCTGTTCTTTGCCTTTTTCACACTATGAAACAGCTTTATATTCAACTTAAACACTGCTTCAGGGCAAAGGATTGTGTTTTAAACTAAAAGGGAATGCATTATAAGAAGAATCTTTACTTTGAAACTCTGTTCTTTACCTTTTTCACACAATGAAACAGCTTTGTATTCACACTAAACACTGTTTCAGGGCAAGAGATTGTGTTTTAGACTAAAAGGGACTGCATTATAAGAAGAATCTTTACTTTGAAACTCTGTTCTTTGCCTTTTTCACACTATGAAACAGCTTTGTATTCACACTAAACACTGTTTCAGGGCAAGAGATTGTGTTTTAGACTAAAAGGGAATGCATTATAAGAAGAATCTTTACTTTGAAACTCTGTTCTTTGCCTTTTTAACACTATGAAACAGTTTTGTATTCACACTAAAGACTGTTTCAGGGCAAGAGATTGTGTTTTAGACTACAAGGGAATGCATTATAAGAAGAATCTTTACTTTGAAACTCTGTTCTTTACCTTTTTCTCACTATGAAACAGCTTTATATTCACACTAAACACTGTTTCAGGGCAAGAGATTGTGTTTTAGACTACAAGGGAATGCATTATAAGAAGAATCTTTACTTTGAAACTCTGTTCTTTGCCTTTTTCACACTAAGAAACAGCTTTATATTCAACTCAAACACTGCTTCAGGGCAAGAGATTGTGTTTTAGACTAAAAGGGAATGCATTATAAGAAGAATCTTTACTTTGAAACTCTGTTCTTTGCCTTTTTCACACTATGAAACAGCTTTATATTCACACTAAACACTTTTTCAGGGCAAGAGATTGTGTTTTAGACTAAAAGGGAATGCATTTTTGAAGAATCTTTACTTTGAAACTCTGTTCTTTGCCTTTTTCACACTATGAAACAGCTTTGTATTCACCTTAAACACTGTTTCAGGGCAAGAGATTGTGTTTTAGACTAAAAGGGAATGCATTATAAAGAATCTTTACTTTGAAACTCTGTTCTTTGCCTTTTTCACACTATGAAACAGCTTTGTATTCACACTAAACACTGTTTCAGGGCAAGAGATTGTGTTTTAGACTAAAAGGGAATGCATTATAAGAAGAATCTTTACTTTGAAACTCTGTTCTTTGCCTTTTTCACACTAAGAAACAGCTTTGTATTCACCTTAAACACTGTTTCAGGGCAAGAGATTGTGTTTTAGACTAAAAGGGAATGCATTATAAAGAATCTTTACTTTGAAACTCTGTTCTTTGCCTTTTTCACACTATGAAACAGCTTTGTATTCACACTAAACACTGTTTCAGGGCAAGAGATTGTGTTTTAGACTACAAGGGAATGCATTATAAGAAGAATCTTTACTTTGAAACTGTTCTTTACCTTTTTCACACTATGAAACAGCTTTATATTCAACTTAAACACTGCTTCAGGGCAACAGATTGTGTTTTAGACTAAAAGGGAATGCATTATAAGAAGAATCTTTACTTTGAAACTCTGTTCTTTGCCTTTTTAACACTATGAAACAGCTTTGTATTCACACTAAACACTGTTTCAGGGCAAGAGATTGTGTTTTAGACTAAAAGGGAATGCATTATAAGAAGAATCTTTACTTTGAAACTCTGTTCTTTACCTTTTTCACACTATGAAACAGCTTTGTATTCACCCTAAACACTGTTTCAGGGCAAGAGATTGTGTTTTAGACTAAAAGGGAATGCATTATAAGAAGAATCTTTACTTTGAAACTCTGTTCTTTGCCTTTTTCACACTAAGAAACAGCTTTATATTCAACTTAAACACTGCTTCAGGGCAACGGATTGTGTTTTAGACTAAAAGGGAATGCATTATAAGAAGAATCTTTACTTTGAAACTCTGTTCTTTGCCTTTTTAACACTATGAAACAGCTTTGTATTCACACTAAACACTGTTTCAGGGCAAGAGATTGTGTTTTAGACGAAAAGGGAATGCATTATAAGAAGAATCTTTACTTTGAAACTGTTCTTTGCCTTTTTAACACTATGAAACAGTTTTGTATTCACACTAAACACTGTTTCAGGGCAAGAGATTGTGTTTTAGACTAAAAGGGAATGCATTATAAAGAATCTTTACTTTGAAACTCTGTTCTTTGCCTTTTTCACACTATGAAACAGCTTTGTATTCACACTAAACACTGTTTCAGGGCAAGAGATTGTGTTTTAGACTAAAAGGGAATGCATTATAAGAAGAATCTTTACTTTGAAACTCTGTTCTTTACCTTTTTCTCACTATGAAACAGCTTTATGTTCATCTTAAACACTGCTTCAGGGCAACAGATTGTGTTTTAGACTAAAAGGGAATGCATTATAAGAAGAATCTTTACTTTGAAACTCTGTTCTTTACCTTTTTCACACTATGAAACAGCTTTATATTCAACTTAAACACTGCTTCAGGGCAACAGATTGTGTTTTAGACTAAAAGGGAATGCATTATAAGAAGAATCTTTACTTTGAAACTCTGTTCTTTGCCTTTTTAACACTATGAAACAGCTTTGTATTCACACTAAACACTGTTTCAGGGCAAGAGATTGTGTTTTAGACTAAAAGGGAATGCATTATAAGAAGAATCTTTACTTTGAAACTCTGTTCTTTGCCTTTTTCACACTATGAAACAGCTTTATATTCACACTAAACACTGTTTCAGGGCAAGAGATTGTGTTTTAGACTAAAAGGGAATGCATTATAAGAAGAATCTTTACTTTGAAACTCTGCTCTTTGCCTTTTTCACACTATGAAACAGCTTTGTATTCACCTTAAACACTGTTTCAGGGCAAGAGATTGTGTTTTAGACTAAAAGGGAATGCATTATAAGAAGAATCTTTACTTTGAAACTCTGTTCTTTACCTTTTTCACACAATGAAACAGCTTTGTATTCACCTTAAACACTGTTGCAGGGCAAGAGATCGTGTTTAGACTAAAAGGGAATGCATTATTAGAAGAATCTTTACTTAGAAACTGTTCTTTACCTTTTTCACACTATGAAACAGCTTTGTATTCACTTTAAACACTGTTTCAGGGCAAGAGATTGTGTTTTAGACTACAAGGGAATGCATTATAAGAAGAATCTTTACTTTGAAACTCTGTTCTTTGCCTTTTTCACACTATGAAACAGCTTTATATTCACACTAAACACTTTTTCAGGGCAAGAGATTGTGTTTTAGACTAAAAGGGAATGCATTTTTGAAGAATCTTTACTTTGAAACTCTGTTCTTTGCCTTTTTCACACTATGAAACAGCTTTGTATTCACACTAAACACTGTTTCAGGGCAAGAGATTGTGTTTTAGACTAAAAGGGAATGCATTATAAGAAGAATCTTTACTTTGAAACTCTGTTCTTTGCCTTTTTCACACTAAGAAACAGCTTTGTATTCACCTTAAACACTGTTTCAGGGCAAGAGATTGTGTTTTAGACTAAAAGGGAATGCATTATAAAGAATCTTTACTTTGAAACTCTGTTCTTTGCCTTTTTCACACTATGAAACAGCTTTGTATTCACACTAAACACTGTTTGAGGGCAAGAGATTGTGTTTTAGACTACAAGGGAATGCATTATAAGAAGAATCTTTACTTTGAAACTCTGTTCTTTACCTTTTTCACACTATGAAACAGCTTTATATTCAACTTAAACACTGCTTCAGGGCAACAGATTGTGTTTTAGACTAAAAGGGAATGCATTATAAGAAGAATCTTTACTTTGAAACTCTGTTCTTTGCCTTTTTAACACTATGAAACAGCTTTGTATTCACACTAAACACTGTTTCAGGGCAAGAGATTGTGTTTTAGACTAAAAGGGAATGCATTATAAGAAGAATCTTTACTTTGAAACTCTGTTCTTTACCTTTTTCACACTATTAAACAGCTTTGTATTCAACTTAAACACTGTTACAGAGCTAGACATCTTGTTTTTAACCAGACTGAATAACTTACAATATCCTAAGAAAACACATATTTCAAGTGAAAAGAGTTTATCCAGGGCAGAACAAGTTGTTTTAACATGGTTCTAATGTGACCCTTGAAAGTAATTGCAACTCTGTTTTTACACCTCTAACCACAAGGAGGCAACGTTTCCACGCATTACAATTGCCTTATACATAGTTTCAGAGTAAGAAATATTGTTTTTAACCAAACTGAACAACTAAAAGGGAATGCAATATAAGAAGAATCTTTATTTTGAATCTCTGTTCTTTACCTTTTTCAATCTATAAAACAGCTTTGTATTCAACTTAAACACTGTTTCAGGGCAAGAGATTGTGTTTTAGACTACAAGGGAATGCATTATAAGAAAAATCTTTACATTGAAACTCTGTT
Source organism: Electrophorus electricus (assembly GCF_041902795.1). Taxonomy (NCBI): domain Eukaryota; kingdom Metazoa; phylum Chordata; class Actinopteri; order Gymnotiformes; family Gymnotidae; genus Electrophorus; species Electrophorus electricus. The sequence goes on from NC_137517.1 coordinate 9,683,759, forward strand.
CTTTGCCTTTTTCACACTATGAAACAGCTTTATATTCAACTTAAACACTGCTTCAGGGCAACGGATTGTGTTTTAAACTAAAAGGGAATGCATTATAAGAAGAATCTTTACTTTGAAACTCTGTTCTTTACCTTTTTCACACAATGAAACAGCTTTATATTCAACTTAAACACTGCTTCAGGGCAACAGATTGTGTTTTAGACTAAAAGGGAATGCATTATAAGAAGAATCTTTACTTTGAAACTCTGTTCTTTACCTTTTTCACACTATGAAACAGCTTTATATTCACCTTAAACACTGTTGCAGGGCAAGAGATCGTGTTTAGACTAAAAGGGAATGCATTATTAGAAGAATCTTTACTTAGAAACTGTTCTTTACCTTTTTCACACTATGAAACAGCTTTGTATTCACCTTAAACACTGTTTCAGGGCAAGAGATTGTGTTTTAGACTAAAAGGGAATGCATTATAAGAAGAATCTTTACTTAGAAACTCTTCTTTACCTTTTTCACACTATGAAACAGCTTTGTATTCACCTTAAACACTGTTTCAGGGCAAGAGATTGTATTTTAGACTAAAAGGGAATGCATTATAAGAAGAATCTTTACTTAGAAACTCTGTTCTTTACCTTTTTCACACTATGAAACAGCTTTGTATTCACCTTAAACACTGTTTCAGGGCAAGAGATTGTGTTTTAGACTAAAAGGGAATGCATTATAAAGAATCTTTACTTTGAAACTCTGTTCTTTGCCTTTTTCACACTATGAAACAGCTTTGTATTCACACTAAACACTGTTTCAGGGCAAGAGATTGTGTTTTAGACTACAAGGGAATGCATTATAAGAAGAATCTTTACTTTGAAACTCTGTTCTTTACCTTTTTCACACTATGAAACAGCTTTATATTCAACTTAAACACTGCTTCAGGGCAACAGATTGTGTTTTAGACTAAAAGGGAATGCATTATAAGAAGAATCTTTACTTTGAAACTCTGTTCTTTGCCTTTTTCACACTATGAAACAGCTTTGTATTCACACTAAACACTGTTTCAGGGCAAGAGATTGTGTTTTAGACTACAAGGGAATGCATTATAAGAAGAATCTTTACTTTGAAACTCTGTTCTTTGCCTTTTTCACACTAAGAAACAGCTTTATATTCAACTTAAACACTGCTTCAGGGCAACGGATTGTGTTTTAGACTAAAAGGGAATGCATTATAAGAAGAATCTTTACTTTGAAACTCTGCTCTTTGCCTTTTTCACACTATGAAACAGCTTTGTATTCACACTAAACACTGTTTCAGGGCAAGAGATTGTGTTTTAGACTAAAAGGGAATGCATTATAAGAAGAATCTTTACTTTGAAACTCTGCTCTTTGCCTTTTTCACACTATGAAACAGCTTTGTATTCACACTAAACACTGTTTCAGGGCAAGAGATTGTGTTTTAGACTAAAAGGGAATGCATTATAAGAAGAATCTTTACTTTAAAACTCTGTTCTTTGCCTTTTTAACTCTATGAAACAGCTTTGTATTCACACTAAACACTGTTTCAGGGCAAGAGATTGTGTTTTAGACTAAAAGGGAATGCATTATAAGAAGAATCTTTACTTTGAAACTCTGTTCTTTGCCTTTTTCACACTATGAAACAGCTTTGTATTCACACTAAACACTGTTTCAGGGCAACGGATTGTGTTTTAGACTAAAAGGGAATGCATTATAAGAAGAATCCTTACTTTAAAACTGTGTTCTTTACCTTTTTCACTCTATAAAACAGCTTTGTATTCAACTTAAACACTGTTACAGAGCTAGACATCTTGTTTTTAACCAGACTGAATAACTTACAATATCCTAAGAAAACACATATTTCAAGTGAAAAGAGTTTATCCAGGGCAGAACAAGTTGTTTTAACATGGTTCTAATGTGACCCTTGAAAGTAATTGCAACTCTGTTTTTACACCTCTAACCACAAGGAGGCAACGTTTCCACGCATTACAATTGCCTTAAACATAGTTTCAGAGTAAGAAATATTGTTTTTAACCAAACTGAACAACTAAAAGGGAATGCAATATAAGAAGAATCTTTATTTTGAATCTCTGTTCTTTACCTTTTTCAATCTATAAAACAGCTTTGTATTCACCTTAAACACTGTTTCAGGGCAAGAGATTGTGTTTTAGACTAAAAGGGAATGCATTATAAGAAGAATCTTTACTTAGAAACTCTTCTTTACCTTTTTCACACTATGAAACAGCTTTGTATTCACCTTAAACACTGTTTCAGGGCAAGAGATTGTATTTTAGACTAAAAGGGAATGCATTATAAGAAGAATCTTTACTTAGAAACTCTTCTTTACCTTTTTCACACTATGAAACAGCTTTGTATTCACCTTAAACACTGTTTCAGGGCAAGAGATTGTGTTTTAGACTAAAAGGGAATGCATTATAAAGAATCTTTACTTTGAAACTCTGTTCTTTGCCTTTTTCACACTATGAAACAGCTTTGTATTCACACTAAACACTGTTTCAGGGCAAGAGATTGTGTTTTAGACTACAAGGGAATGCATTATAAGAAGAATCTTTACTTTGAAACTCTGTTCTTTACCTTTTTCACACTATGAAACAGCTTTATATTCAACTTAAACACTGCTTCAGGGCAACAGATTGTGTTTTAGACTAAAAGGGAATGCATTATAAGAAGAATCTTTACTTTGAAACTCTGTTCTTTGCCTTTTTCACACTATGAAACAGCTTTGTATTCACACTAAACACTGTTTCAGGGCAAGAGATTGTGTTTTAGACTACAAGGGAATGCATTATAAGAAGAATCTTTACTTTGAAACTCTGTTCTTTGCCTTTTTCACACTAAGAAACAGCTTTATATTCAACTTAAACACTGCTTCAGGGCAACGGATTGTGTTTTAGACTAAAAGGGAATGCATTATAAGAAGAATCTTTACTTTGAAACTGTTCTTTGCCTTTTTCACACTATGAAACAGCTTTATATTCACACTAAACACTGTTTCAGGGCAAGAGATTGTGTTTTAGACTAAAAGGGAATGCATTATAAGAAGAATCTTTATTTTGAAACTCTGCTCTTTGCCTTTTTCACACTATGAAACAGCTTTGTATTCACACTAAACACTGTTTCAGGGCAAGAGATTGTGTTTTAGACTAAAAGGGAATGCATTATAAGAAGAATCTTTACTTTGAAACTCTGCTCTTTGCCTTTTTCACACTATGAAACAGCTTTGTATTCACACTAAACACTGTTTCAGGGCAAGAGATTGTGTTTTAGACTAAAAGGGAATGCATTATAAGAAGAATCTTTACTTTAAAACTCTGTTCTTTGCCTTTTTAACTCTATGAAACAGCTTTGTATTCACACTAAACACTGTTTCAGGGCAAGAGATTGTGTTTTAGACTAAAAGGGAATGCATTATAAGAAGAATCTTTACTTTGAAACTCTGTTCTTTGCCTTTTTCACACTATGAAACAGCTTTGTATTCACACTAAACACTGTTTCAGGGCAACGGATTGTGTTTTAGACTAAAAGGGAATGCATTATAAGAAGAATCCTTACTTTAAAACTGTGTTCTTTACCTTTTTCACTCTATAAAACAGCTTTGTATTCAACTTAAACACTGTTACAGAGCTAGACATCTTGTTTTTAACCAGACTGAATAACTTACAATATCCTAAGAAAACACATATTTCAAGTGAAAAGAGTTTATCCAGGGCAGAACAAGTTGTTTTAACATGGTTCTAATGTGACCCTTGAAAGTAATTGCAACTCTGTTTTTACACCTCTAACCACAAGGAGGCAACGTTTCCACGCATTACAATTGCCTTATACATAGTTTCAGAGTAAGAAATATTGTTTTTAACCAAACTGAACAACTAAAAGGGAATGCAATATAAGAAGAATCTTTATTTTGAATCTCTGTTCTTTACCTTTTTCAATCTATAAAACAGCTTTGTATTCACCTTAAACACTGTTTCAGGGCAAGAGATTGTGTTTTAGACTAAAAGGGAATGCATTATAAGAAGAATCTTTACTTAGAAACTCTTCTTTACCTTTTTCACACTATGAAACAGCTTTGTATTCACCTTAAACACTGTTTCAGGGCAAGAGATTGTATTTTAGACTAAAAGGGAATGCATTATAAGAAGAATCTTTACTTAGAAACTCTGTTCTTTACCTTTTTCACACTATGAAACAGCTTTGTATTCACCTTAAACACTGTTTCAGGGCAAGAGATTGTGTTTTAGACTAAAAGGGAATGCATTATAAAGAATCTTTACTTTGAAACTCTGTTCTTTGCCTTTTTCACACTATGAAACAGCTTTGTATTCACACTAAACACTGTTTCAGGGCAAGAGATTGTGTTTTAGACTACAAGGGAATGCATTATAAGAAGAATCTTTACTTTGAAACTCTGTTCTTTACCTTTTTCACACTATGAAACAGCTTTATATTCAACTTAAACACTGCTTCAGGGCAACAGATTGTGTTTTAGACTAAAAGGGAATGCATTATAAGAAGAATCTTTACTTTGAAACTCTGTTCTTTGCCTTTTTCACACTATGAAACAGCTTTGTATTCACACTAAACACTGTTTCAGGGCAAGAGATTGTGTTTTAGACTACAAGGGAATGCATTATAAGAAGAATCTTTACTTTGAAACTCTGTTCTTTGCCTTTTTCACACTAAGAAACAGCTTTATATTCAACTTAAACACTGCTTCAGGGCAACAGATTGTGTTTTAGACTAAAAGGGAATGCATTATAAGAAGAATCTTTACTTTGAAACTCTGTTCTTTGCCTTTTTAACACTATGAAACAGCTTTATATTCACACTAAACACTGTTTCAGGGCAAGAGATTGTGTTTTAGACTAAAAGGGAATGCATTATAAGAAGAATCTTTACTTTGAAACTCTGCTCTTTGCCTTTTTCACACTATGAAACAGCTTTGTATTCACACTAAACACTGTTTCAGGGCAAGAGATTGTGTTTTAGACTAAAAGGGAATGCATTATAAGAAGAATCTTTACTTTGAAACTCTGCTCTTTGCCTTTTTCACACTATGAAACAGCTTTGTATTCACACTAAACACTGTTTCAGGGCAAGAGATTGTGTTTTAGACTAAAAGGGAATGCATTATAAGAAGAATCTTTACTTTGAAACTCTGTTCTTTGCCTTTTTAACTCTATGAAACAGCTTTGTATTCACACTAAACACTGTTTCAGGGCAAGAGATTGTGTTTTAGACTAAAAGGGAATGCATTATAAGAAGAATCTTTACTTTGAAACTCTGTTCTTTGCCTTTTTCACACTATGAAACAGCTTTGTATTCACACTAAACACTGTTTCAGGGCAACGGATTGTGTTTTAGACTAAAAGGGAATGCATTATAAGAAGAATCCTTACTTTAAAACTGTGTTCTTTACCTTTTTCACTCTATAAAACAGCTTTGTATTCAACTTAAACACTGTTACAGAGCTAGACATCTTGTTTTTAACCAGACTGAATAACTTACAATATCCTAAGAAAACACATATTTCAAGTGAAAAGAGTTTATCCAGGGCAGAACAAGTTGTTTTAACATGGTTCTAATGTGACCCTTGAAAGTAATTGCAACTCTGTTTTTACACCTCTAACCACAAGGAGGCAACGTTTCCACGCATTACAATTGCCTTATACATAGTTTCAGACTAAGAAATATTGTTTTTAACCAAACTGAACAACTAAAAGGGAATGCAATATAAGAAGAATCTTTATTTTGAATCTCTGTTCTTTACCTTTTTCAATCTATAAAACAGCTTTGTATTCACCTTAAACACTGTTTCAGGGCAAGAGATTGTGTTTTAGACTAAAAGGGAATGCATTATAAAGAATCTTTACTTTGAAACTCTGTTCTTTGCCTTTTTCACACTATGAAACAGCTTTGTATTCACACTAAACACTGTTTCAGGGCAAGAGATTGTGTTTTAGACTACAAGGGAATGCATTATAAGAAGAATCTTTACTTTGAAACTCTGTTCTTTACCTTTTTCACACTATGAAACAGCTTTATATTCAACTTAAACACTGCTTCAGGGCAACAGATTGTGTTTTAGACTAAAAGGGAATGCATTATAAGAAGAATCTTTACTTTGAAACTCTGTTCTTTGCCTTTTTAACACTATGAAACAGCTTTGTATTCACACTAAACACTGTTTCAGGGCAAGAGATTGTGTTTTAGACTAAAAGGGAATGCATTATAAGAAGAATCTTTACTTTGAAACTCTGTTCTTTACCTTTTTCACACTATTAAACAGCTTTGTATTCAACTTAAACACTGTTACAGAGCTAGACATCTTGTTTTTAACCAGACTGAATAACTTACAATATCCTAACAAAACACATATTTCAAGTGAAAAGAGTTTATCCAGGGCAGAACAAGTTGTTTTAACATGGTTCTAATGTGACCCTTGAAAGTAATTGCAACTCTGTTTTTACACCTCTAACCACAAGGAGGCAACGTTTCCACGCATTACAATTGCCTTATACATAGTTTCAGAGTAAGAAATATTGTTTTTAACCAAACTGAACAACTAAAAGGGAATGCAATATAAGAAGAATCTTTATTTTGAATCTCTGTTCTTTACCTTTTTCAATCTATAAAACAGCTTTGTATTCAACTTAAACACTGTTTCAGGGCAAGAGATTGTGTTTTAGACTACAAGGGAATGCATTATAAGAAAAATCTTTACATTGAAACTCTGTTCTTTGCCTTTTTCACACTATGAAACAGCTTTATATTCAACTTAAACACTGCTTCAGGGCAACGGATTGTGTTTTAAACTAAAAGGGAATGCATTATAAGAAGAATCTTTACTTTGAAACTCTGTTCTTTACCTTTTTCACACAATGAAACAGCTTTATATTCAACTTAAACACTGCTGCAGGGCAACAGATTGTGTTTTAGACTAAAAGGGAATGCATTATAAGAAGAATCTTTACTTTGAAACTCTGTTCTTTACCTTTTTCACACTATGAAACAGCTTTATATTCACCTTAAACACTGTTGCAGGGCAAGAGATCGTGTTTAGACTAAAAGGGAATGCATTATAAGAAGAATCTTTACTTAGAAACTGTTCTTTACCTTTTTCACACTATGAAACAGCTTTATATTCACACTAAACACTGTTTCAGGGCAAGAGATTGTGTTTTAGACTACAAGGGAATGCATTATAAGAAGAATCTTTACTTTGAAACTCTGTTCTTTACCTTTTTCACACTATGAAACAGCTTTATATTCAACTTAAACACTGCTTCAGGGCAACAGATTGTGTTTTAGACTAAAAGGGAATGCATTATAAGAAGAATCTTTACTTTGAAACTCTGTTCTTTGCCTTTTTCACACTATGAAACAGCTTTGTATTCACACTAAACACTGTTTCAGGGCAAGAGATTGTGTTTTAGACTACAAGGGAATGCATTATAAGAAGAATCTTTACTTTGAAACTCTGTTCTTTGCCTTTTTCACACTAAGAAACAGCTTTATATTCAACTTAAACACTGCTTCAGGGCAACGGATTGTGTTTTAGACTAAAAGGGAATGCATTATAAGAAGAATCTTTACTTTGAAACTCTGTTCTTTGCCTTTTTAACACTATGAAACAGCTTTATATTCACACTAAACACTGTTTCAGGGCAAGAGATTGTGTTTTAGACTAAAAGGGAATGCATTATAAGAAGAATCTTTACTTTGAAACTCTGCTCTTTGCCTTTTTCACACTATGAAACAGCTTTGTATTCACACTAAACACTGTTTCAGGGCAAGAGATTGTGTTTTAGACTAAAAGGGAATGCATTATAAGAAGAATCTTTACTTTGAAACTCTGCTCTTTGCCTTTTTCACACTATGAAACAGCTTTGTATTCACACTAAACACTGTTTCAGGGCAAGAGATTGTGTTTTAGACTAAAAGGGAATGCATTATAAGAAGAATCTTTACTTTGAAACTCTGTTCTTTGCCTTTTTAACTCTATGAAACAGCTTTGTATTCACACTAAACACTGTTTCAGGGCAAGAGATTGTGTTTTAGACTAAAAGGGAATGCATTATAAGAAGAATCTTTACTTTGAAACTCTGTTCTTTGCCTTTTTCACACTATGAAACAGCTTTGTATTCACACTAAACACTGTTTCAGGGCAACGGATTGTGTTTTAGACTAAAAGGGAATGCATTATAAGAAGAATCCTTACTTTAAAACTGTGTTCTTTACCTTTTTCACTCTATAAAACAGCTTTGTATTCAACTTAAACACTGTTACAGAGCTAGACATCTTGTTTTTAACCAGACTGAATAACTTACAATATCCTAAGAAAACACATATTTCAAGTGAAAAGAGTTTATCCAGGGCAGAACAAGTTGTTTTAACATGGTTCTAATGTGACCCTTGAAAGTAATTGCAACTCTGTTTTTACACCTCTAACCACAAGGAGGCAACGTTTCCACGCATTACAATTGCCTTATACATAGTTTCAGACTAAGAAATATTGTTTTTAACCAAACTGAACAACTAAAAGGGAATGCAATATAAGAAGAATCTTTATTTTGAATCTCTGTTCTTTACCTTTTTCAATCTATAAAACAGCTTTGTATTCACCTTAAACACTGTTTCAGGGCAAGAGATTGTGTTTTAGACTAAAAGGGAATGCATTATAAAGAATCTTTACTTTGAAACTCTGTTCTTTGCCTTTTTCACACTATGAAACAGCTTTGTATTCACACTAAACACTGTTTCAGGGCAAGAGATTGTGTTTTAGACTACAAGGGAATGCATTATAAGAAGAATCTTTACTTTGAAACTCTGTTCTTTACCTTTTTCACACTATGAAACAGCTTTATATTCAACTTAAACACTGCTTCAGGGCAACAGATTGTGTTTTAGACTAAAAGGGAATGCATTATAAGAAGAATCTTTACTTTGAAACTCTGTTCTTTGCCTTTTTAACACTATGAAACAGCTTTGTATTCACACTAAACACTGTTTCAGGGCAAGAGATTGTGTTTTAGACTAAAAGGGAATGCATTATAAGAAGAATCTTTACTTTGAAACTCTGTTCTTTACCTTTTTCACACTATTAAACAGCTTTGTATTCAACTTAAACACTGTTACAGAGCTAGACATCTTGTTTTTAACCAGACTGAATAACTTACAATATCCTAAGAAAACACATATTTCAAGTGAAAAGAGTTTATCCAGGGCAGAACAAGTTGTTTTAACATGGTTCTAATGTGACCCTTGAAAGTAATTGCAACTCTGTTTTTACACCTCTAACCACAAGGAGGCAACGTTTCCACGCATTACAATTGCCTTATACATAGTTTCAGAGTAAGAAATATTGTTTTTAACCAAACTGAACAACTAAAAGGGAATGCAATATAAGAAGAATCTTTATTTTGAATCTCTGTTCTTTACCTTTTTCAATCTATAAAACAGCTTTGTATTCAACTTAAACACTGTTTCAGGGCAAGAGATTGTGTTTTAGACTACAAGGGAATGCATTATAAGAAAAATCTTTACATTGAAACTCTGTTCTTTGCCTTTTTCACACTATGAAACAGCTTTATATTCAACTTAAACACTGCTTCAGGGCAACGGATTGTGTTTTAAACTAAAAGGGAATGCATTATAAGAAGAATCTTTACTTTGAAACTCTGTTCTTTACCTTTTTCACACAATGAAACAGCTTTATATTCAACTTAAACACTGCTGCAGGGCAACAGATTGTGTTTTAGACTAAAAGGGAATGCATTATAAGAAGAATCTTTACTTTGAAACTCTGTTCTTTACCTTTTTCACACTATGAAACAGCTTTATATTCACCTTAAACACTGTTGCAGGGCAAGAGATCGTGTTTAGACTAAAAGGGAATGCATTATAAGAAGAATCTTTACTTAGAAACTGTTCTTTACCTTTTTCACACTATGAAACAGCTTTATATTCACACTAAACACTGTTTCAGGGCAAGAGATTGTGTTTTAGACTACAAGGGAATGCATTATAAGAAGAATCTTTACTTTGAAACTCTGTTCTTTACCTTTTTCACACTATGAAACAGCTTTATATTCAACTTAAACACTGCTTCAGGGCAACAGATTGTGTTTTAGACTAAAAGGGAATGCATTATAAGAAGAATCTTTACTTTGAAACTCTGTTCTTTGCCTTTTTCACACTATGAAACAGCTTTGTATTCACACTAAACACTGTTTCAGGGCAAGAGATTGTGTTTTAGACTACAAGGGAATGCATTATAAGAAGAATCTTTACTTTGAAACTCTGTTCTTTGCCTTTTTCACACTAAGAAACAGCTTTATATTCAACTTAAACACTGCTTCAGGGCAACGGATTGTGTTTTAGACTAAAAGGGAATGCATTATAAGAAGAATCTTTACTTTGAAACTGTTCTTTGCCTTTTTCACACTATGAAACAGCTTTATATTCACACTAAACACTGTTTCAGGGCAAGAGATTGTGTTTTAGACTAAAAGGGAATGCATTATAAGAAGAATCTTTATTTTGAAACTCTGCTCTTTGCCTTTTTCACACTATGAAACAGCTTTGTATTCACACTAAACACTGTTTCAGGGCAAGAGATTGTGTTTTAGACTAAAAGGGAATGCATTATAAGAAGAATCTTTACTTTGAAACTCTGCTCTTTGCCTTTTTCACACTATGAAACAGCTTTGTATTCACACTAAACACTGTTTCAGGGCAAGAGATTGTGTTTTAGACTAAAAGGGAATGCATTATAAGAAGAATCTTTACTTTAAAACTCTGTTCTTTGCCTTTTTAACTCTATGAAACAGCTTTGTATTCACACTAAACACTGTTTCAGGGCAAGAGATTGTGTTTTAGACTAAAAGGGAATGCATTATAAGAAGAATCTTTACTTTGAAACTCTGTTCTTTGCCTTTTTCACACTATGAAACAGCTTTGTATTCACACTAAACACTGTTTCAGGGCAACGGATTGTGTTTTAGACTAAAAGGGAATGCATTATAAGAAGAATCCTTACTTTAAAACTGTGTTCTTTACCTTTTTCACTCTATAAAACAGCTTTGTATTCAACTTAAACACTGTTACAGAGCTAGACATCTTGTTTTTAACCAGACTGAATAACTTACAATATCCTAAGAAAACACATATTTCAAGTGAAAAGAGTTTATCCAGGGCAGAACAAGTTGTTTTAACATGGTTCTAATGTGACCCTTGAAAGTAATTGCAACTCTGTTTTTACACCTCTAACCACAAGGAGGCAACGTTTCCACGCATTACAATTGCCTTATACATAGTTTCAGAGTAAGAAATATTGTTTTTAACCAAACTGAACAACTAAAAGGGAATGCAATATAAGAAGAATCTTTATTTTGAATCTCTGTTCTTTACCTTTTTCAATCTATAAAACAGCTTTGTATTCACCTTAAACACTGTTTCAGGGCAAGAGATTGTGTTTTAGACTAAAAGGGAATGCATTATAAGAAGAATCTTTACTTAGAAACTCTTCTTTACCTTTTTCACACTATGAAACAGCTTTGTATTCACCTTAAACACTGTTTCAGGGCAAGAGATTGTATTTTAGACTAAAAGGGAATGCATTATAAGAAGAATCTTTACTTAGAAACTCTGTTCTTTACCTTTTTCACACTATGAAACAGCTTTGTATTCACCTTAAACACTGTTTCAGGGCAAGAGATTGTGTTTTAGACTAAAAGGGAATGCATTATAAAGAATCTTTACTTTGAAACTCTGTTCTTTGCCTTTTTCACACTATGAAACAGCTTTGTATTCACACTAAACACTGTTTCAGGGCAAGAGATTGTGTTTTAGACTACAAGGGAATGCATTATAAGAAGAATCTTTACTTTGAAACTCTGTTCTTTACCTTTTTCACACTATGAAACAGCTTTATATTCAACTTAAACACTGCTTCAGGGCAACAGATTGTGTTTTAGACTAAAAGGGAATGCATTATAAGAAGAATCTTTACTTTGAAACTCTGTTCTTTGCCTTTTTCACACTATGAAACAGCTTTGTATTCACACTAAACACTGTTTCAGGGCAAGAGATTGTGTTTTAGACTACAAGGGAATGCATTATAAGAAGAATCTTTACTTTGAAACTCTGTTCTTTGCCTTTTTCACACTAAGAAACAGCTTTATATTCAACTTAAACACTGCTTCAGGGCAACGGATTGTGTTTTAGACTAAAAGGGAATGCATTATAAGAAGAATCTTTACTTTGAAACTCTGTTCTTTGCCTTTTTAACACTATGAAACAGCTTTATATTCACACTAAACACTGTTTCAGGGCAAGAGATTGTGTTTTAGACTAAAAGGGAATGCATTATAAGAAGAATCTTTACTTTGAAACTCTGCTCTTTGCCTTTTTCACACTATGAAACAGCTTTGTATTCACACTAAACACTGTTTCAGGGCAAGAGATTGTGTTTTAGACTAAAAGGGAATGCATTATAAGAAGAATCTTTACTTTGAAACTCTGCTCTTTGCCTTTTTCACACTATGAAACAGCTTTGTATTCACACTAAACACTGTTTCAGGGCAAGAGATTGTGTTTTAGACTAAAAGGGAATGCATTATAAGAAGAATCTTTACTTTGAAACTCTGTTCTTTGCCTTTTTAACTCTATGAAACAGCTTTGTATTCACACTAAACACTGTTTCAGGGCAAGAGATTGTGTTTTAGACTAAAAGGGAATGCATTATAAGAAGAATCTTTACTTTGAAACTCTGTTCTTTGCCTTTTTCACACTATGAAACAGCTTTGTATTCACACTAAACACTGTTTCAGGGCAAGAGATTGTGTTTTAGACTAAAAGGGAATGCATTATAAGAAGAATCTTTACTTTGAAACTCTGTTCTTTGCCTTTTTAACTCTATGAAACAGCTTTGTATTCACACTAAACACTGTTTCAGGGCAAGAGATTGTGTTTTAGACTAAAAGGGAATGCATTATAAGAAGAATCCTTACTTTAAAACTGTGTTCTTTACCTTTTTCACTCTATAAAACAGCTTTGTATTCAACTTAAACACTGTTACAGAGCTAGACATCTTGTTTTTAACCAGACTGAATAACTTACAATATCCTAAGAAAACACATATTTCAAGTGAAAAGAGTTTATCCAGGGCAGAACAAGTTGTTTTAACATGGTTCTAATGTGACCCTTGAAAGTAATTGCAACTCTGTTTTTACACCTCTAACCACAAGGAGGCAACGTTTCCACGCATTACAATTGCCTTATACATAGTTTCAGAGTAAGAAATATTGTTTTTAACCAAACTGAACAACTAAAAGGGAATGCAATATAAGAAGAATCTTTATTTTGAATCTCTGTTCTTTACCTTTTTCAATCTATAAAACAGCTTTGTATTCACCTTAAACACTGTTTCAGGGCAAGAGATTGTGTTTTAGACTAAAAGGGAATGCATTATAAAGAATCTTTACTTTGAAACTCTGTTCTTTGCCTTTTTCACACTATGAAACAGCTTTGTATTCACACTAAACACTGTTTCAGGGCAAGAGATTGTGTTTTAGACTACAAGGGAATGCATTATAAGAAGAATCTTTACTTTGAAACTCTGTTCTTTACCTTTTTCACACTATGAAACAGCTTTATATTCAACTTAAACACTGCTTCAGGGCAACAGATTGTGTTTTAGACTAAAAGGGAATGCATTATAAGAAGAATCTTTACTTTGAAACTCTGTTCTTTGCCTTTTTAACACTATGAAACAGCTTTGTATTCACACTAAACACTGTTTCAGGGCAAGAGATTGTGTTTTAGACTAAAAGGGAATGCATTATAAGAAGAATCTTTACTTTGAAACTCTGTTCTTTACCTTTTTCACACTATTAAACAGCTTTGTATTCAACTTAAACACTGTTACAGAGCTAGACATCTTGTTTTTAACCAGACTGAATAACTTACAATATCCTAAGAAAACACATATTTCAAGTGAAAAGAGTTTATCCAGGGCAGAACAAGTTGTTTTAACATGGTTCTAATGTGACCCTTGAAAGTAATTGCAACTCTGTTTTTACACCTCTAACCACAAGGAGGCAACGTTTCCACGCATTACAATTGCCTTATACATAGTTTCAGAGTAAGAAATATTGTTTTTAACCAAACTGAACAACTAAAAGGGAATGCAATATAAGAAGAATCTTTATTTTGAATCTCTGTTCTTTACCTTTTTCAATCTATAAAACAGCTTTGTATTCAACTTAAACACTGTTTCAGGGCAAGAGATTGTGTTTTAGACTACAAGGGAATGCATTATAAGAAAAATCTTTACATTGAAACTCTGTTCTTTGCCTTTTTCACACTATGAAACAGCTTTATATTCAACTTAAACACTGCTTCAGGGCAACGGATTGTGTTTTAAACTAAAAGGGAATGCATTATAAGAAGAATCTTTACTTTGAAACTCTGTTCTTTACCTTTTTCACACAATGAAACAGCTTTATATTCAACTTAAACACTGCTGCAGGGCAACAGATTGTGTTTTAGACTAAAAGGGAATGCATTATAAGAAGAATCTTTACTTTGAAACTCTGTTCTTTACCTTTTTCACACTATGAAACAGCTTTATATTCACCTTAAACACTGTTGCAGGGCAAGAGATCGTGTTTAGACTAAAAGGGAATGCATTATAAGAAGAATCTTTACTTAGAAACTGTTCTTTACCTTTTTCACACTATGAAACAGCTTTGTATTCAACTTAAACACTGTTACAGAGCTAGACATCTTGTTTTTAACCAGACTGAATAACTTACAATATCCTAAGAAAACACATATTTCAAGTGAAAAGAGTTTATCCAGGGCAGAACAAGTTGTTTTAACATGGTTCTAATGTGACCCTTGAAAGTAATTGCAACTCTGTTTTTACACCTCTAACCACAAGGAGGCAACGTTTCCACGCATTACAATTGCCTTATACATAGTTTCAGAGTAAGAAATATTGTTTTGAACCAAACTGAACAACTAAAAGGGAATGCAATATAAGAAGAATCTTTATTTTGAATCTCTGTTCTTTACCTTTTTCAATCTATAAAACAGCTTTGTATTCAACTTAAACACTGTTTCAGGGCAAGATATTGTGTTTTAGACTACAAGGGAATGCATTATAAGAAAAATCTTTACATTGAAACTCTGTTCTTTGCCTTTTTCACACTATGAAACAGCTTTATATTCAACTTAAACACTGCTTCAGGGCAAGAGATTGTGTTTTAGACTAAAAGGGAATGCATTATAAGAAGAATCTTTACTTTGAAACTCTGTTCTTTACCTTTTTCACACTATGAAACAGCTTTATATTCAACTTAAACACTGCTTCAGGGCAACAGATTGTGTTTTAGACTAAAAGGGAATGCATTATAAGAAGAATCTTTACTTTGAAACTCTGTTCTTTGCCTTTTTCACACTATGAAACAGCTTTGTATTCACACTAAACACTGTTTCAGGGCAAGAGATTGTGTTTTAGACTAAAAGGGAATGCATTATAAGAAGAATCTTTATTTTGAAACTCTGCTCTTTGCCTTTTTCACACTATGAAACAGCTTTGTATTCACACTAAACACTGTTTCAGGGCAAGAGATTGTGTTTTAGACTAAAAGGGAATGCATTATAAGAAGAATCTTTACTTTGAAACTCTGCTCTTTGCCTTTTTCACACTATGAAACAGCTTTGTATTCACACTAAACACTGTTTCAGGGCAAGAGATTGTGTTTTAGACTAAAAGGGAATGCATTATAAGAAGAATCTTTACTTTAAAACTCTGTTCTTTGCCTTTTTAACTCTATGAAACAGCTTTGTATTCACACTAAACACTGTTTCAGGGCAAGAGATTGTGTTTTAGACTAAAAGGGAATGCATTATAAGAAGAATCTTTACTTTGAAACTCTGTTCTTTGCCTTTTTCACACTATGAAACAGCTTTGTATTCACACTAAACACTGTTTCAGGGCAACGGATTGTGTTTTAGACTAAAAGGGAATGCATTATAAGAAGAATCCTTACTTTAAAACTGTGTTCTTTACCTTTTTCACTCTATAAAACAGCTTTGTATTCAACTTAAACACTGTTACAGAGCTAGACATCTTGTTTTTAACCAGACTGAATAACTTACAATATCCTAAGAAAACACATATTTCAAGTGAAAAGAGTTTATCCAGGGCAGAACAAGTTGTTTTAACATGGTTCTAATGTGACCCTTGAAAGTAATTGCAACTCTGTTTTTACACCTCTAACCACAAGGAGGCAACGTTTCCACGCATTACAATTGCCTTATACATAGTTTCAGAGTAAGAAATATTGTTTTTAACCAAACTGAACAACTAAAAGGGAATGCAATATAAGAAGAATCTTTATTTTGAATCTCTGTTCTTTACCTTTTTCAATCTATAAAACAGCTTTGTATTCACCTTAAACACTGTTTCAGGGCAAGAGATTGTGTTTTAGACTAAAAGGGAATGCATTATAAGAAGAATCTTTACTTAGAAACTCTTCTTTACCTTTTTCACACTATGAAACAGCTTTGTATTCACCTTAAACACTGTTTCAGGGCAAGAGATTGTATTTTAGACTAAAAGGGAATGCATTATAAGAAGAATCTTTACTTAGAAACTCTGTTCTTTACCTTTTTCACACTATGAAACAGCTTTGTATTCACCTTAAACACTGTTTCAGGGCAAGAGATTGTGTTTTAGACTAAAAGGGAATGCATTATAAAGAATCTTTACTTTGAAACTCTGTTCTTTGCCTTTTTCACACTATGAAACAGCTTTGTATTCACACTAAACACTGTTTCAGGGCAAGAGATTGTGTTTTAGACTACAAGGGAATGCATTATAAGAAGAATCTTTACTTTGAAACTCTGTTCTTTACCTTTTTCACACTATGAAACAGCTTTATATTCAACTTAAACACTGCTTCAGGGCAACAGATTGTGTTTTAGACTAAAAGGGAATGCATTATAAGAAGAATCTTTACTTTGAAACTCTGTTCTTTGCCTTTTTCACACTATGAAACAGCTTTGTATTCACACTAAACACTGTTTCAGGGCAAGAGATTGTGTTTTAGACTACAAGGGAATGCATTATAAGAAGAATCTTTACTTTGAAACTCTGTTCTTTGCCTTTTTCACACTAAGAAACAGCTTTATATTCAACTTAAACACTGCTTCAGGGCAACGGATTGTGTTTTAGACTAAAAGGGAATGCATTATAAGAAGAATCTTTACTTTGAAACTCTGTTCTTTGCCTTTTTAACACTATGAAACAGCTTTATATTCACACTAAACACTGTTTCAGGGCAAGAGATTGTGTTTTAGACTAAAAGGGAATGCATTATAAGAAGAATCTTTACTTTGAAACTCTGCTCTTTGCCTTTTTCACACTATGAAACAGCTTTGTATTCACACTAAACACTGTTTCAGGGCAAGAGATTGTGTTTTAGACTAAAAGGGAATGCATTATAAGAAGAATCTTTACTTTGAAACTCTGCTCTTTGCCTTTTTCACACTATGAAACAGCTTTGTATTCACACTAAACACTGTTTCAGGGCAAGAGATTGTGTTTTAGACTAAAAGGGAATGCATTATAAGAAGAATCTTTACTTTGAAACTCTGTTCTTTGCCTTTTTAACTCTATGAAACAGCTTTGTATTCACACTAAACACTGTTTCAGGGCAAGAGATTGTGTTTTAGACTAAAAGGGAATGCATTATAAGAAGAATCTTTACTTTGAAACTCTGTTCTTTGCCTTTTTCACACTATGAAACAGCTTTGTATTCACACTAAACACTGTTTCAGGGCAAGAGATTGTGTTTTAGACTAAAAGGGAATGCATTATAAGAAGAATCTTTACTTTGAAACTCTGTTCTTTGCCTTTTTAACTCTATGAAACAGCTTTGTATTCACACTAAACACTGTTTCAGGGCAAGAGATTGTGTTTTAGACTAAAAGGGAATGCATTATAAGAAGAATCCTTACTTTAAAACTGTGTTCTTTACCTTTTTCACTCTATAAAACAGCTTTGTATTCAACTTAAACACTGTTACAGAGCTAGACATCTTGTTTTTAACCAGACTGAATAACTTACAATATCCTAAGAAAACACATATTTCAAGTGAAAAGAGTTTATCCAGGGCAGAACAAGTTGTTTTAACATGGTTCTAATGTGACCCTTGAAAGTAATTGCAACTCTGTTTTTACACCTCTAACCACAAGGAGGCAACGTTTCCACGCATTACAATTGCCTTATACATAGTTTCAGACTAAGAAATATTGTTTTTAACCAAACTGAACAACTAAAAGGGAATGCAATATAAGAAGAATCTTTATTTTGAATCTCTGTTCTTTACCTTTTTCAATCTATAAAACAGCTTTGTATTCACCTTAAACACTGTTTCAGGGCAAGAGATTGTGTTTTAGACTAAAAGGGAATGCATTATAAAGAATCTTTACTTTGAAACTCTGTTCTTTGCCTTTTTCACACTATGAAACAGCTTTGTATTCACACTAAACACTGTTTCAGGGCAAGAGATTGTGTTTTAGACTACAAGGGAATGCATTATAAGAAGAATCTTTACTTTGAAACTCTGTTCTTTACCTTTTTCACACTATGAAACAGCTTTATATTCAACTTAAACACTGCTTCAGGGCAACAGATTGTGTTTTAGACTAAAAGGGAATGCATTATAAGAAGAATCTTTACTTTGAAACTCTGTTCTTTGCCTTTTTAACACTATGAAACAGCTTTGTATTCACACTAAACACTGTTTCAGGGCAAGAGATTGTGTTTTAGACTAAAAGGGAATGCATTATAAGAAGAATCTTTACTTTGAAACTCTGTTCTTTACCTTTTTCACACTATTAAACAGCTTTGTATTCAACTTAAACACTGTTACAGAGCTAGACATCTTGTTTTTAACCAGACTGAATAACTTACAATATCCTAAGAAAACACATATTTCAAGTGAAAAGAGTTTATCCAGGGCAGAACAAGTTGTTTTAACATGGTTCTAATGTGACCCTTGAAAGTAATTGCAACTCTGTTTTTACACCTCTAACCACAAGGAGGCAACGTTTCCACGCATTACAATTGCCTTATACATAGTTTCAGAGTAAGAAATATTGTTTTTAACCAAACTGAACAACTAAAAGGGAATGCAATATAAGAAGAATCTTTATTTTGAATCTCTGTTCTTTACCTTTTTCAATCTATAAAACAGCTTTGTATTCAACTTAAACACTGTTTCAGGGCAAGAGATTGTGTTTTAGACTACAAGGGAATGCATTATAAGAAAAATCTTTACATTGAAACTCTGTTCTTTGCCTTTTTCACACTATGAAACAGCTTTATATTCAACTTAAACACTGCTTCAGGGCAACGGATTGTGTTTTAAACTAAAAGGGAATGCATTATAAGAAGAATCTTTACTTTGAAACTCTGTTCTTTACCTTTTTCACACAATGAAACAGCTTTATATTCAACTTAAACACTGCTGCAGGGCAACAGATTGTGTTTTAGACTAAAAGGGAATGCATTATAAGAAGAATCTTTACTTTGAAACTCTGTTCTTTACCTTTTTCACACTATGAAACAGCTTTATATTCACCTTAAACACTGTTGCAGGGCAAGAGATCGTGTTTAGACTAAAAGGGAATGCATTATAAGAAGAATCTTTACTTAGAAACTGTTCTTTACCTTTTTCACACTATGAAACAGCTTTATATTCACACTAAACACTGTTTCAGGGCAAGAGATTGTGTTTTAGACTAAAAGGGAATGCATTATAAGAAGAATCTTTACTTTGAAACTCTGTTCTTTACCTTTTTCACACTATGAAACAGCTTTATATTCAACTTAAACACTGCTTCAGGGCAACAGATTGTGTTTTAGACTAAAAGGGAATGCATTATAAGAAGAATCTTTACTTTGAAACTCTGCTCTTTGCCTTTTTCACACTATGAAACAGCTTTGTATTCACACTAAACACTGTTTCAGGGCAAGAGATTGTGTTTTAGACTAAAAGGGAATGCATTATAAGAAGAATCTTTACTTTGAAACTCTGTTCTTTGCCTTTTTAACTCTATGAAACAGCTTTGTATTCACACTAAACACTGTTTCAGGGCAAGAGATTGTGTTTTAGACAAAAAGGGAATGCATTATAAGAAGAATCTTTACTTTGAAACTCTGTTCTTTGCCTTTTTCACACTATGAAACAGCTTTGTATTCACACTAAACACTGTTTCAGGGCAACGGATTGTGTTTTAGACTAAAAGGGAATGCATTATAAGAAGAATCCTTACTTTAAAACTGTGTTCTTTACCTTTTTCACTCTATAAAACAGCTTTGTATTCAACTTAAACACTGTTACAGAGCTAGACATCTTGTTTTTAACCAGACTGAATAACTTACAATATCCTAAGAAAACACATATTTCAAGTGAAAAGAGTTTATCCAGGGCAGAACAAGTTGTTTTAACATGGTTCTAATGTGACCCTTGAAAGTAATTGCAACTCTGTTTTTACACCTCTAACCACAAGGAGGCAACGTTTCCACGCATTACAATTGCCTTATACATAGTTTCAGAGTAAGAAATATTGTTTTGAACCAAACTGAACAACTAAAAGGGAATGCAATATAAGAAGAATCTTTATTTTGAATCTCTGTTCTTTACCTTTTTCAATCTATAAAACAGCTTTGTATTCAACTTAAACACTGTTTCAGGGCAAGATATTGTGTTTTAGACTACAAGGGAATGCATTATAAGAAAAATCTTTACATTGAAACTCTGTTCTTTGCCTTTTTCACACTATGAAACAGCTTTATATTCAACTTAAACACTGCTTCAGGGCAAGAGATTGTGTTTTAGACTAAAAGGGAATGCATTATAAGAAGAATCTTTACTTTGAAACTCTGTTCTTTACCTTTTTCACACTATGAAACAGCTTTATATTCAACTTAAACACTGCTTCAGGGCAACAGATTGTGTTTTAGACTAAAAGGGAATGCATTATAAGAAGAATCTTTACTTTGAAACTCTGTTCTTTGCCTTTTTCACACTATGAAACAGCTTTGTATTCACACTAAACACTGTTTCAGGGCAAGAGATTGTGTTTTAGACTACAAGGGAATGCATTATAAGAAGAATCTTTACTTTGAAACTCTGTTCTTTGCCTTTTTCACACTAAGAAACAGCTTTATATTCAACTTAAACACTGCTTCAGGGCAACGGATTGTGTTTTAGACTAAAAGGGAATGCATTATAAGAAGAATCTTTACTTTGAAACTGTTCTTTGCCTTTTTCACACTATGAAACAGCTTTATATTCACACTAAACACTGTTTCAGGGCAAGAGATTGTGTTTTAGACTAAAAGGGAATGCATTATAAGAAGAATCTTTACTTTGAAACTCTGCTCTTTGCCTTTTTCACACTATGAAACAGCTTTGTATTCACACTAAACACTGTTTCAGGGCAAGAGATTGTGTTTTAGACTAAAAGGGAATGCATTATAAGAAGAATCTTTACTTTGAAACTCTGCTCTTTGCCTTTTTCACACTATGAAACAGCTTTGTATTCACACTAAACACTGTTTCAGGGCAAGAGATTGTGTTTTAGACTAAAAGGGAATGCATTATAAGAAGAATCTTTACTTTGAAACTCTGTTCTTTGCCTTTTTAACTCTATGAAACAGCTTTGTATTCACACTAAACACTGTTTCAGGGCAAGAGATTGTGTTTTAGACTAAAAGGGAATGCATTATAAGAAGAATCTTTACTTTGAAACTCTGTTCTTTGCCTTTTTCACACTATGAAACAGCTTTGTATTCACTCTAAACACTGTTTCAGGGCAACGGATTGTGTTTTAGACTAAAAGGGAATGCATTATAAGAAGAATCCTTACTTTAAAACTGTGTTCTTTACCTTTTTCACTCTATAAAACAGCTTTGTATTCAACTTAAACACTGTTACAGAGCTAGACATCTTGTTTTTAACCAGACTGAATAACTTACAATATCCTAAGAAAACACATATTTCAAGTGAAAAGAGTTTATCCAGGGCAGAACAAGTTGTTTTAACATGGTTCTAATGTGACCCTTGAAAGTAATTGCAACTCTGTTTTTACACCTCTAACCACAAGGAGGCAACGTTTCCACGCATTACAATTGCCTTATACATAGTTTCAGAGTAAGAAATATTGTTTTTAACCAAACTGAACAACTAAAAGGGAATGCAATATAAGAAGAATCTTTATTTTGAATCTCTGTTCTTTACCTTTTTCAATCTATAAAACAGCTTTGTATTCAACTTAAACACTGTTTCAGGGCAAGAGATTGTGTTTTAGACTACAAGGGAATGCATTATAAGAAAAATCTTTACATTGAAACTCTGTTCTTTGCCTTTTTCACACTATGAAACAGCTTTATATTCAACTTAAACACTGCTTCAGGGCAACGGATTGTGTTTTAAACTAAAAGGGAATGCATTATAAGAAGAATCTTTACTTTGAAACTCTGTTCTTTACCTTTTTCACACAATGAAACAGCTTTATATTCAACTTAAACACTGCTGCAGGGCAACAGATTGTGTTTTAGACTAAAAGGGAATGCATTATAAGAAGAATCTTTACTTTGAAACTCTGTTCTTTACCTTTTTCACACTATGAAACAGCTTTATATTCACCTTAAACACTGTTGCAGGGCAAGAGATCGTGTTTAGACTAAAAGGGAATGCATTATAAGAAGAATCTTTACTTAGAAACTGTTCTTTACCTTTTTCACACTATGAAACAGCTTTATATTCACACTAAACACTGTTTCAGGGCAAGAGATTGTGTTTTAGACTAAAAGGGAATGCATTATAAGAAGAATCTTTACTTTGAAACTCTGTTCTTTACCTTTTTCACACTATGAAACAGCTTTATATTCAACTTAAACACTGCTTCAGGGCAACAGATTGTGTTTTAGACTAAAAGGGAATGCATTATAAGAAGAATCTTTACTTTGAAACTCTGCTCTTTGCCTTTTTCACACTATGAAACAGCTTTGTATTCACACTAAACACTGTTTCAGGGCAAGAGATTGTGTTTTAGACTAAAAGGGAATGCATTATAAGAAGAATCTTTACTTTGAAACTCTGGTCTTTGCCTTTTTAACTCTATGAAACAGCTTTGTATTCACACTAAACACTGTTTCAGGGCAAGAGATTGTGTTTTAGACTAAAAGGGAATGCATTATAAGAAGAATCTTTACTTTGAAACTCTGTTCTTTGCCTTTTTCACACTATGAAACAGCTTTGTATTCACACTAAACACTGTTTCAGGGCAACGGATTGTGTTTTAGACTAAAAGGGAATGCATTATAAGAAGAATCCTTACTTTAAAACTGTGTTCTTTACCTTTTTCACTCTATAAAACAGCTTTGTATTCAACTTAAACACTGTTACAGAGCTAGACATCTTGTTTTTAACCAGACTGAATAACTTACAATATCCTAAGAAAACACATATTTCAAGTGAAAAGAGTTTATCCAGGGCAGAACAAGTTGTTTTAACATGGTTCTAATGTGACCCTTGAAAGTAATTGCAACTCTGTTTTTACACCTCTAACCACAAGGAGGCAACGTTTCCACGCATTACAATTGCCTTATACATAGTTTCAGAGTAAGAAATATTGTTTTGAACCAAACTGAACAACTAAAAGGGAATGCAATATAAGAAGAATCTTTATTTTGAATCTCTGTTCTTTACCTTTTTCAATCTATAAAACAGCTTTGTATTCAACTTAAACACTGTTTCAGGGCAAGATATTGTGTTTTAGACTACAAGGGAATGCATTATAAGAAAAATCTTTACATTGAAACTCTGTTCTTTGCCTTTTTCACACTATGAAACAGCTTTATATTCAACTTAAACACTGCTTCAGGGCAAGAGATTGTGTTTTAGACTAAAAGGGAATGCATTATAAGAAGAATCTTTACTTTGAAACTCTGTTCTTTACCTTTTTCACACTATGAAACAGCTTTATATTCAACTTAAACACTGCTTCAGGGCAACAGATTGTGTTTTAGACTAAAAGGGAATGCATTATAAGAAGAATCTTTACTTTGAAACTCTGTTCTTTGCCTTTTTCACACTATGAAACAGCTTTGTATTCACACTAAACACTGTTTCAGGGCAAGAGATTGTGTTTTAGACTACAAGGGAATGCATTATAAGAAGAATCTTTACTTTGAAACTCTGTTCTTTGCCTTTTTCACACTAAGAAACAGCTTTATATTCAACTTAAACACTGCTTCAGGGCAACGGATTGTGTTTTAGACTAAAAGGGAATGCATTATAAGAAGAATCTTTACTTTGAAACTGTTCTTTGCCTTTTTCACACTATGAAACAGCTTTATATTCACACTAAACACTGTTTCAGGGCAAGAGATTGTGTTTTAGACTAAAAGGGAATGCATTATAAGAAGAATCTTTACTTTGAAACTCTGCTCTTTGCCTTTTTCACACTATGAAACAGCTTTGTATTCACACTAAACACTGTTTCAGGGCAAGAGATTGTGTTTTAGACTAAAAGGGAATGCATTATAAGAAGAATCTTTACTTTGAAACTCTGCTCTTTGCCTTTTTCACACTATGAAACAGCTTTGTATTCACACTAAACACTGTTTCAGGGCAAGAGATTGTGTTTTAGACTAAAAGGGAATGCATTATAAGAAGAATCTTTACTTTGAAACTCTGTTCTTTGCCTTTTTAACTCTATGAAACAGCTTTGTATTCACACTAAACACTGTTTCAGGGCAAGAGATTGTGTTTTAGACTAAAAGGGAATGCATTATAAGAAGAATCTTTACTTTGAAACTCTGTTCTTTGCCTTTTTCACACTATGAAACAGCTTTGTATTCACTCTAAACACTGTTTCAGGGCAACGGATTGTGTTTTAGACTAAAAGGGAATGCATTATAAGAAGAATCCTTACTTTAAAACTGTGTTCTTTACCTTTTTCACTCTATAAAACAGCTTTGTATTCAACTTAAACACTGTTACAGAGCTAGACATCTTGTTTTTAACCAGACTGAATAACTTACAATATCCTAAGAAAACACATATTTCAAGTGAAAAGAGTTTATCCAGGGCAGAACAAGTTGTTTTAACATGGTTCTAATGTGACCCTTGAAAGTAATTGCAACTCTGTTTTTACACCTCTAACCACAAGGAGGCAACGTTTCCACGCATTACAATTGCCTTATACATAGTTTCAGAGTAAGAAATATTGTTTTTAACCAAACTGAACAACTAAAAGGGAATGCAATATAAGAAGAATCTTTATTTTGAATCTCTGTTCTTTACCTTTTTCAATCTATAAAACAGCTTTGTATTCAACTTAAACACTGTTTCAGGGCAAGAGATTGTGTTTTAGACTACAAGGGAATGCATTATAAGAAAAATCTTTACTTTGAAACTCTGTTCTTTGCCTTTTTCACACTATGAAACAGCTTTATATTCAACTTAAACACTGCTTCAGGGCAACGGATTGTGTTGTAAACTAAAAGGGAATGCATTATAAGAAGAATGTTTACTTTGAAACTCTGTTCTTTACCTTTTTCACACAATGAAACAGCTTTATATTCAACTTAAACACTGCTTCAGGGCAACAGATTGTGTTTTAGACTAAAAGGGAATGCATTATAAGAAGAATCTTTACTTTGAAACTCTGTTCTTTACCTTTTTCACACTATGAAACAGCTTTATATTCACCTTAAACACTGTTGCAGGGCAAGAGATCGTGTTTAGACTAAAAGGGAATGCATTATTAGAAGAATCTTTACTTAGAAACTGTTCTTTACCTTTTTCACACTATGAAACAGCTTTGTATTCACCTTAAACACTGTTTCAGGGCAAGAGATTGTGTTTTAGACTAAAAGGGAATGCATTATAAGAAGAATCTTTACTTAGAAACTCTTCTTTACCTTTTTCACACTATGAAACAGCTTTGTATTCACCTTAAAAACTGTTTCAGGGCAAGAGATTGTATTTTAGACTAAAAGGGAATGCATTATAAGAAGAATCTTTACTTAGAAACTCTGTTCTTTACCTTTTTCACACTATGAAACAGCTTTGTATTCACCTTAAACACTGTTTCAGGGCAAGAGATTGTGTTTTAGACTAAAAGGGAATGCATTATAAAGAATCTTTACTTTGAAACTCTGTTCTTTACCTTTTTCACACTATGAAACAGCTTTGTATTCACACTAAACACTGTTTCAGGGCAAGAGATTGTGTTTTAGACTACAAGGGAATGCATTATAAGAAGAATCTTTACTTTGAAACTCTGTTCTTTACCTTTTTCACACTATGAAACAGCTTTATATTCAACTTAAACACTGCTTCAGGGCAACAGATTGTGTTTTAGACTAAAAGGGAATGCATTATAAGAAGAATCTTTACTTTGAAACTCTGTTCTTTGCCTTTTTCACACTATGAAACAGCTTTGTATTCACACTAAACACTGTTTCAGGGCAAGAGATTGTGTTTTAGACTACAAGGGAATGCATTATAAGAAGAATCTTTACTTTGAAACTCTGTTCTTTGCCTTTTTCACACTAAGAAACAGCTTTGTATTCACACTAAACACTGTTTCAGGGCAACAGATTGTGTTTTAGACTAAAAGGGAATGCATTATAAGAAGAATCTTTACTTTGAAACTCTGTTCTTTACCTTTTTCACACTATTAAACAGCTTTGTATTCAACTTAAACACTGTTACAGAGCTAGACATCTTGTTTTTAACCAGACTGAATAACTTACAATATCCTAAGAAAACACATATTTCAAGTGAAAAGAGTTTATCCAGGGCAGAACAAGTTGTTTTAACATGGTTCTAATGTGACCCTTGAAAGTAATTGCAACTCTGTTTTTACACCTCTAACCACAAGGAGGCAACGTTTCCACGCATTACAATTGCCTTATACATAGTTTCAGAGTAAGAAATATTGTTTTTAACCAAACTGAACAACTAAAAGGGAATGCAATATAAGAAGAATCTTTATTTTGAATCTCTGTTCTTTACCTTTTTCAATCTATAAAACAGCTTTGTATTCAACTTAAACACTGTTTCAGGGCAAGAGATTGTGTTTTAGACTACAAGGGAATGCATTATAAGAAAAATCTTTACATTGAAACTCTGTTCTTTGCCTTTTTCACACTATGAAACAGCTTTATATTCAACTTAAACACTGCTTCAGGGCAACGGATTGTGTTTTAAACTAAAAGGGAATGCATTATAAGAAGAATCTTTACTTTGAAACGCTGTTCTTTACCTTTTTCACACAATGAAACAGCTTTATATTCAACTTAAACACTGCTTCAGGGCAACAGATTGTGTTTTAGACTAAAAGGGAATGCATTATAAGAAGAATCTTTACTTTGAAACTCTGTTCTTTACCTTTTTCACACTATGAAACAGCTTTATATTCACCTTAAACACTGTTGCAGGGCAAGAGATCGTGTTTAGACTAAAAGGGAATGCGTTATTAGAAGAATCTTTACTTAGAAACTGTTCTTTACCTTTTTCACACTATGAAACAGCTTTGTATTCACCTTAAACACTGTTTCAGGGCAAGAGATTGTGTTTTAGACTAAAAGGGAATGCATTATAAGAAGAATCTTTACTTAGAAACTCTTCTTTACCTTTTTCACACTATGAAACAGCTTTGTATTCACCTTAAACACTGTTTCAGGGCAAGAGATTGTATTTTAGACTAAAAGGGAATGCATTATAAGAAGAATCTTTAGTTAGAAACTCTGTTCTTTACCTTTTTCACACTATGAAACAGCTTTGTATTCACCTTAAACACTGTTTCAGGGCAAGAGATTGTGTTTTAGACTAAAAGGGAATGCATTATAAAGAATCTTTACTTTGAAACTCTGTTCTTTGCCTTTTTCACACTATGAAACAGCTTTGTATTCACACTAAACACTGTTTCAGGGCAAGAGATTGTGTTTTAGACTACAAGGGAATGCAATATAAGAAGAATCTTTACTTTGAAACTCTGTTCTTTACCTTTTTCACACTATGAAACAGCTTTATATTCAACTTAAACACTGCTTCAGGGCAACAGATTGTGTTTTAGACTAAAAGGGAATGCAATATAAGAAGAATCTTTATTTTGAATCTCTGTTCTTTACCTTTTTCAATCTATAAAACAGCTTTGTATTCACCTTAAACACTGTTTCAGGGCAAGAGATTGTGTTTTAGACTAAAAGGGAATGCATTATAAAGAATCTTTACTTTGAAACTCTGTTCTTTGCCTTTTTCACACTATGAAACAGCTTTGTATTCACACTAAACACTGTTTCAGGGCAAGAGATTGTGTTTTAGACTACAAGGGAATGCATTATAAGAAGAATCTTTACTTTGAAACTCTGTTCTTTACCTTTTTCACACTATGAAACAGCTTTATATTCAACTTAAACACTGCTTCAGGGCAACAGATTGTGTTTTAGACTAAAAGGGAATGCATTATAAGAAGAATCTTTACTTTGAAACTCTGTTCTTTGCCTTTTTCACACTATGAAACAGCTTTGTATTCACACTAAACACTGTTTCAGGGCAAGAGATTGTGTTTTAGACTACAAGGGAATGCATTATAAGAAGAATCTTTACTTTGAAACTCTGTTCTTTGCCTTTTTCACACTAAGAAACAGATTTATATTCAACTTAAACACTGCTTCAGGGCAACGGATTGTGTTTTAGACTAAAAGGGAATGCATTATAAGAAGAATCTTTACTTTGGAACTGTTCTTTGCCTTTTTCACACTATGAAACAGCTTTATATTCACACTAAACACTGTTTCAGGGCAAGAGATTGTGTTTTAGACTAAAAGGGAATGCATTATAAGAAGAATCTTTACTTTGAAACTCTGCTCTTTGCCTTTTTCACACTATGAAACAGCTTTGTATTCACACTAAACACTGTTTCAGGGCAAGAGATTGTGTTTTAGACTAAAAGGGAATGCATTATAAGAAGAATCTTTACTTTGAAACTCTGCTCTTTGCCTTTTTCACACTATGAAACAGCTTTGTATTCACACTAAACACTGTTTCAGGGCAAGAGATTGTGTTTTAGACTAAAAGGGAATGCATTATAAGAAGAATCTTTACTTTGAAACTCTGTTCTTTGCCTTTTTAACTCTATGAAACAGCTTTGTATTCACACTAAACACTGTTTCAGGGCAAGAGATTGTGTTTTAGACTAAAAGGGAATGCATTATAAGAAGAATCTTTACTTTGAAACTCTGTTCTTTACCTTTTTCACACTATTAAACAGCTTTGTATTCAACTTAAACACTGTTACAGAGCTAGACATCTTGTTTTTAACCAGACTGAATAACTTACAATATCCTAAGAAAACACATATTTCAAGTGAAAAGAGTTTATCCAGGGCAGAACAAGTTGTTTTAACATGGTTCTAATGTGACCCTTGAAAGTAATTGCAACTCTGTTTTTACACCTCTAACCACAAGGAGGCAACGTTTCCACGCATTACAATTGCCTTATACATAGTTTCAGAGTAAGAAATATTGTTTTTAACCAAACTGAACAACTAAAAGGGAATGCAATATAAGAAGAATCTTTATTTTGAATCTCTGTTCTTTACCTTTTTCAATCTATAAAACAGCTTTGTATTCAACTTAAACACTGTTTCAGGGCAAGAGATTGTGTTTTAGACTACAAGGGAATGCATTATAAGAAAAATCTTTACATTGAAACTCTGTTCTTTGCCTTTTTCACACTATGAAACAGCTTTATATTCAACTTAAACACTGCTTCAGGGCAACGGATTGTGTTTTAAACTAAAAGGGAATGCATTATAAGAAGAATCTTTACTTTGAAACTCTGTTCTTTACCTTTTTCACACAATGAAACAGCTTTATATTCAACTTAAACACTGCTTCAGGGCAACAGATTGTGTTTTAGACTAAAAGGGAATGCATTATAAGAAGAATCTTTACTTTGAAACTCTGTTCTTTACCTTTTTCACACTATGAAACAGCTTTATATTCACCTTAAACACTGTTGCAGGGCAAGAGATCGTGTTTAGACTAAAAGGGAATGCGTTATTAGAAGAATCTTTACTTAGAAACTGTTCTTTACCTTTTTCACACTATGAAACAGCTTTGTATTCACCTTAAACACTGTTTCAGGGCAAGAGATTGTGTTTTAGACTAAAAGGGAATGCATTATAAGAAGAATCTTTACTTAGAAACTCTTCTTTACCTTTTTCACACTATGAAACAGCTTTGTATTCACCTTAAACACTGTTTCAGGGCAAGAGATTGTATTTTAGACTAAAAGGGAATGCATTATAAGAAGAATCTTTACTTAGAAACTCTGTTCTTTACCTTTTTCACACTATGAAACAGCTTTGTATTCACCTTAAACACTGTTTCAGGGCAAGAGATTGTGTTTTAGACTAAAAGGGAATGCATTATAAAGAATCTTTACTTTGAAACTCTGTTCTTTGCCTTTTTCACACTATGAAACAGCTTTGTATTCACACTAAACACTGTTTCAGGGCAAGAGATTGTGTTTTAGACTAGAAGGGAATGCATTATAAGAAGAATCTTTACTTTGAAACTCTGTTCTTTACCTTTTTAACACTATGAAACAGCTTTATATTCACCTTAAACACTGTTTCAGGGCAAGAGATTGTGTTTTAGACTAAAAGGGAATGCATTATAAGAAGAATCTTTACTTTGAAACTCTGCTCTTTGCCTTTTTCACACTATGAAACAGCTTTGTATTCACACTAAACACTGTTTCAGGGCAAGAGATTGTGTTTTAGACTAAAAGGGAATGCATTATAAGAAGAATCTTTACTTTGAAACTCTGCTCTTTGCCTTTTTCACACTATGAAACAGCTTTGTATTCACACTAAACACTGTTTCAGGGCAAGAGATTGTGTTTTAGACTAAAAGGGAATGCATTATAAGAAGAATCTTTACTTTGAAACTCTGTTCTTTGCCTTTTTAACTCTATGAAACAGCTTTGTATTCACACTAAACACTGTTTCAGGGCAAGAGATTGTGTTTTAGACTAAAAGGGAATGCATTATAAGAAGAATCTTTACTTTGAAACTCTGTTCTTTGCCTTTTTCACACTATGAAACAGCTTTGTATTCACACTAAACACTGTTTCAGGGCAACGGATTGTGTTTTAGACTAAAAGGGAATGCATTATAAGAAGAATCCTTACTTTAAAACTGTGTTCTTTACCTTTTTCACTCTATAAAACAGCTTTGTATTCAACTTAAACACTGTTACAGAGCTAGACATCTTGTTTTTAACCAGACTGAATAACTTACAATATTCTAAGAAAACACATATTTCAAGTGAAAAGAGTTTATCCAGGGCAGAACAAGTTGTTTTAACATGGTTCTAATGTGACCCTTGAAAGTAATTGCAACTCTGTTTTTACACCTCTAACCACAAGGAGGCAACGTTTCCACGCATTACAATTGCCTTATACATAGTTTCAGAGTAAGAAATATTGTTTTTAACCAAACTGAACAACTAAAAGGGAATGGAATATAAGAAGAATCTTTATTTTGAATCTCTGTTCTTTACCTTTTTCAATCTATAAAACAGCTTTGTATTCAACTTAAACACTGTTTCAGGGCAAGAGATTGTGTTTTAGACTACAAGGGAATGCATTATAAGAAAAATCTTTACATTGAAACTCTGTTCTTTGCCTTTTTCACACTATGAAACAGCTTTATATTCAACTTAAACACTGCTTCAGGGCAACGGATTGTGTTTTAAACTAAAAGGGAATGCATTATAAGAAGAATGTTTACTTTGAAACTCTGTTCTTTACCTTTTTCACACAATGAAACAGCTTTATATTCAACTTAAACACTGCTTCAGGGCAACAGATTGTGTTTTAGACTAAAAGGGAATGCATTATAAGAAGAATCTTTACTTTGAAACTCTGTTCTTTACCTTTTTCACACTATGAAACAGCTTTATATTCACCTTAAACACTGTTGCAGGGCAAGAGATTGTGTTTTAGACTAAAAGGGAATGCATTATAAGAAGAATCTTTACTTAGAAACTCTTCTTTACCTTTTTCACACTATGAAACAGCTTTGTATTCACCTTAAACACTGTTTCAGGGCAAGAGATTGTATTTTAGACTAAAAGGGAATGCATTATAAGAAGAATCTTTACTTAGAAACTCTGTTCTTTACCTTTTTCACACTATGAAACAGCTTTGTATTCACCTTAAACACTGTTTCAGGGCAAGAGATTGTGTTTTAGACTAAAAGGGAATGCATTATAAAGAATCTTTACTTTGAAACTCTGTTCTTTACCTTTTTCACACTATGAAACAGCTTTGTATTCACACTAAACACTGTTTCAGGGCAAGAGATTGTGTTTTAGACTACAAGGGAATGCATTATAAGAAGAATCTTTACTTTGAAACTCTGTTCTTTACCTTTTTCACACTATGAAACAGCTTTATATTCAACTTAAACACTGCTTCAGGGCAACAGATTGTGTTTTAGACTAAAAGGGAATGCATTATAAGAAGAATCTTTACTTTGAAACTCTGTTCTTTGCCTTTTTCACACTATGAAACAGCTTTGTATTCACACTAAACACTGTTTCAGGGCAAGAGATTGTGTTTTAGACTACAAGGGAATGCATTATAAGAAGAATCTTTACTTTGAAACTCTGTTCTTTGCCTTTTTCACACTAAGAAACAGCTTTATATTCAACTTAAACACTGCTTCAGGGCAACGGATTGTGTTTTAGACTAAAAGGGAATGCATTATAAGAAGAATCTTTACTTTGAAACTGTTCTTTGCCTTTTTCACACTATGAAACAGCTTTATATTCACACTAAACACTGTTTCAGGGCAAGAGATTGTGTTTTAGACTAAAAGGGAATGCATTATAAGAAGAATCTTTACTTTGAAACTCTGCTCTTTGCCTTTTTCACACTATGAAACAGCTTTGTATTCACACTAAACACTGTTTCAGGGCAAGAGATTGTGTTTTAGACTAAAAGGGAATGCATTATAAGAAGAATCTTTACTTTGAAACTCTGTTCTTTGCCTTTTTAACTCTATGAAACAGCTTTGTATTCACACTAAACACTGTTTCAGGGCAAGAGATTGTGTTTTAGACTAAAAGGGAATGCATTATAAGAAGAATCTTTACTTTGAAACTCTGTTCTTTGCCTTTTTCACACTATGAAACAGCTTTGTATTCACACTAAACACTGTTTCAGGGCAACGGATTGTGTTTTAGACTAAAAGGGAATGCATTATAAGAAGAATCCTTACTTTAAAACTGTGTTCTTTACCTTTTTCACTCTATAAAACAGCTTTGTATTCAACTTAAACACTGTTACAGAGCTAGACATCTTGTTTTTAACCAGACTGAATAACTTACAATATCCTAAGAAAACACATATTTCAAGTGAAAAGAGTTTATCCAGGGCAGAACAAGTTGTTTTAACATGGTTCTAATGTGACCCTTGAAAGTAATTGCAACTCTGTTTTTACACCTCTAACCACAAGGAGGCAACGTTTCCACGCATTACAATTGCCTTATACATAGTTTCAGAGTAAGAAATATTGTTTTTAACCAAACTGAACAACTAAAAGGGAATGCAATATAAGAAGAATCTTTATTTTGAATCTCTGTTCTTTACCTTTTTCAATCTATAAAACAGCTTTGTATTCAACTTAAACACTGTTTCAGGGCAAGAGATTGTGTTTTAGACTACAAGGGAATGCATTATAAGAAAAATCTTTACATTGAAACTCTGTTCTTTGCCTTTTTCACACTATGAAACAGCTTTATATTCAACTTAAACACTGCTTCAGGGCAACGGATTGTGTTTTAAACTAAAAGGGAATGCATTATAAGAAGAATCTTTACTTTGAAACTCTGTTCTTTACCTTTTTCACACAATGAAACAGCTTTATATTCAACTTAAACACTGCTTCAGGGCAACAGATTGTGTTTTAGACTAAAAGGGAATGCATTATAAGAAGAATCTTTACTTTGAAACTCTGTTCTTTACCTTTTTCACACTATGAAACAGCTTTATATTCACCTTAAACACTGTTGCAGGGCAAGAGATCGTGTTTAGACTAAAAGGGAATGCGTTATTAGAAGAATCTTTACTTAGAAACTGTTCTTTACCTTTTTCACACTATGAAACAGCTTTGTATTCACCTTAAACACTGTTTCAGGGCAAGAGATTGTGTTTTAGACTAAAAGGGAATGCATTATAAGAAGAATCTTTACTTAGAAACTCTTCTTTACCTTTTTCACACTATGAAACAGCTTTGTATTCACCTTAAACACTGTTTCAGGGCAAGAGATTGTATTTTAGACTAAAAGGGAATGCATTATAAGAAGAATCTTTACTTAGAAACTCTGTTCTTTACCTTTTTCACACTATGAAACAGCTTTGTATTCACCTTAAACACTGTTTCAGGGCAAGAGATTGTGTTTTAGACTAAAAGGGAATGCATTATAAAGAATCTTTACTTTGAAACTCTGTTCTTTGCCTTTTTCACACTATGAAACAGCTTTGTATTCACACTAAACACTGTTTCAGGGCAAGAGATTGTGTTTTAGACTACAAGGGAATGCATTATAAGAAGAATCTTTACTTTGAAACTCTGTTCTTTACCTTTTTAACACTATGAAACAGCTTTATATTCACCTTAAACACTGTTTCAGGGCAAGAGATTGTGTTTTAGACTAAAAGGGAATGCATTATAAGAAGAATCTTTACTTTGAAACTCTGCTCTTTGCCTTTTTCACACTATGAAACAGCTTTGTATTCACACTAAACACTGTTTCAGGGCAAGAGATTGTGTTTTAGACTAAAAGGGAATGCATTATAAGAAGAATCTTTACTTTGAAACTCTGCTCTTTGCCTTTTTCACACTATGAAACAGCTTTGTATTCACACTAAACACTGTTTCAGGGCAAGAGATTGTGTTTTAGACTAAAAGGGAATGCATTATAAGAAGAATCTTTACTTTGAAACTCTGTTCTTTGCCTTTTTAACTCTATGAAACAGCTTTGTATTCACACTAAACACTGTTTCAGGGCAAGAGATTGTGTTTTAGACTAAAAGGGAATGCATTATAAGAAGAATCTTTACTTTGAAACTCTGTTCTTTGCCTTTTTCACACTATGAAACAGCTTTGTATTCACACTAAACACTGTTTCAGGGCAACGGATTGTGTTTTAGACTAAAAGGGAATGCATTATAAGAAGAATCCTTACTTTAAAACTGTGTTCTTTACCTTTTTCACTCTATAAAACAGCTTTGTATTCAACTTAAACACTGTTACAGAGCTAGACATCTTGTTTTTAACCAGACTGAATAACTTACAATATTCTAAGAAAACACATATTTCAAGTGAAAAGAGTTTATCCAGGGCAGAACAAGTTGTTTTAACATGGTTCTAATGTGACCCTTGAAAGTAATTGCAACTCTGTTTTTACACCTCTAACCACAAGGAGGCAACGTTTCCACGCATTACAATTGCCTTATACATAGTTTCAGAGTAAGAAATATTGTTTTTAACCAAACTGAACAACTAAAAGGGAATGCAATATAAGAAGAATCTTTATTTTGAATCTCTGTTCTTTACCTTTTTCAATCTATAAAACAGCTTTGTATTCAACTTAAACACTGTTTCAGGGCAAGAGATTGTGTTTTAGACTACAAGGGAATGCATTATAAGAAAAATCTTTACATTGAAACTCTGTTCTTTGCCTTTTTCACACTATGAAACAGCTTTATATTCAACTTAAACACTGCTTCAGGGCAACGGATTGTGTTTTAAACTAAAAGGGAATGCATTATAAGAAGAATGTTTACTTTGAAACTCTGTTCTTTACCTTTTTCACACAATGAAACAGCTTTATATTCAACTTAAACACTGCTTCAGGGCAACAGATTGTGTTTTAGACTAAAAGGGAATGCATTATAAGAAGAATCTTTACTTTGAAACTCTGTTCTTTACCTTTTTCACACTATGAAACAGCTTTATATTCACCTTAAACACTGTTGCAGGGCAAGAGATTGTGTTTTAGACTAAAAGGGAATGCATTATAAGAAGAATCTTTACTTAGAAACTCTTCTTTACCTTTTTCACACTATGAAACAGCTTTGTATTCACCTTAAACACTGTTTCAGGGCAAGAGATTGTATTTTAGACTAAAAGGGAATGCATTATAAGAAGAATCTTTACTTAGAAACTCTGTTCTTTACCTTTTTCACACTATGAAACAGCTTTGTATTCACCTTAAACACTGTTTTAGGGCAAGAGATTGTGTTTTAGACTAAAAGGGAATGCATTATAAAGAATCTTTACTTTGAAACTCTGTTCTTTACCTTTTTCACACTATGAAACAGCTTTGTATTCACACTAAACACTGTTTCAGGGCAAGAGATTGTGTTTTAGACTACAAGGGAATGCATTATAAGAAGAATCTTTACTTTGAAACTCTGTTCTTTACCTTTTTCACACTATGAAACAGCTTTATATTCAACTTAAACACTGCTTCAGGGCAACAGATTGTGTTTTAGACTAAAAGGGAATGCATTATAAGAAGAATCTTTACTTTGAAACTCTGTTCTTTGCCTTTTTCACACTATGAAACAGCTTTGTATTCACACTAAACACTGTTTCAGGGCAAGAGATTGTGTTTTAGACTACAAGGGAATGCATTATAAGAAGAATCTTTACTTTGAAACTCTGTTCTTTGCCTTTTTCACACTAAGAAACAGCTTTATATTCAACTTAAACACTGCTTCAGGGCAACGGATTGTGTTTTAGACTAAAAGGGAATGCATTATAAGAAGAATCTTTACTTTGAAACTGTTCTTTGCCTTTTTCACACTATGAAACAGCTTTATATTCACACTAAACACTGTTTCAGGGCAAGAGATTGTGTTTTAGACTAAAAGGGAATGCATTATAAGAAGAATCTTTACTTTGAAACTCTGCTCTTTGCCTTTTTCACACTATGAAACAGCTTTGTATTCACACTAAACACTGTTTCAGGGCAAGAGATTGTGTTTTAGACTAAAAGGGAATGCATTATAAGAAGAATCTTTACTTTGAAACTCTGTTCTTTGCCTTTTTAACTCTATGAAACAGCTTTGTATTCACACTAAACACTGTTTCAGGGCAAGAGATTGTGTTTTAGACTAAAAGGGAATGCATTATAAGAAGAATCTTTACTTTGAAACTCTGTTCTTTGCCTTTTTCACACTATGAAACAGCTTTGTATTCACACTAAACACTGTTTCAGGGCAACGGATTGTGTTTTAGACTAAAAGGGAATGCATTATAAGAAGAATCCTTACTTTAAAACTGTGTTCTTTACCTTTTTCACTCTATAAAACAGCTTTGTATTCAACTTAAACACTGTTACAGAGCTAGACATCTTGTTTTTAACCAGACTGAATAACTTACAATATCCTAAGAAAACACATATTTCAAGTGAAAAGAGTTTATCCAGGGCAGAACAAGTTGTTTTAACATGGTTCTAATGTGACCCTTGAAAGTAATTGCAACTCTGTTTTTACACCTCTAACCACAAGGAGGCAACGTTTCCACGCATTACAATTGCCTTATACATAGTTTCAGAGTAAGAAATATTGTTTTTAACCAAACTGAACAACTAAAAGGGAATGCAATATAAGAAGAATCTTTATTTTGAATCTCTGTTCTTTACCTTTTTCAATCTATAAAACAGCTTTGTATTCAACTTAAACACTGTTTCAGGGCAAGAGATTGTGTTTTAGACTACAAGGGAATGCATTATAAGAAAAATCTTTACATTGAAACTCTGTTCTTTGCCTTTTTCACACTATGAAACAGCTTTATATTCAACTTAAACACTGCTTCAGGGCAACGGATTGTGTTTTAAACTAAAAGGGAATGCATTATAAGAAGAATGTTTACTTTGAAACTCTGTTCTTTACCTTTTTCACACAATGAAACAGCTTTATATTCAACTTAAACACTGCTTCAGGGCAACAGATTGTGTTTTAGACTAAAAGGGAATGCATTATAAGAAGAATCTTTACTTTGAAACTCTGTTCTTTACCTTTTTCACACTATGAAACAGCTTTATATTCACCTTAAACACTGTTGCAGGGCAAGAGATCGTGTTTAGACTAAAAGGGAATGCATTATTAGAAGAATCTTTACTTAGAAACTGTTCTTTACCTTTTTCACACTATGAAACAGCTTTGTATTCACCTTAAACACTGTTTCAGGGCAAGAGATTGTGTTTTAGACTAAAAGGGAATGCATTATAAGAAG
The DNA here is from genome assembly GCF_041902795.1 of Electrophorus electricus. NCBI lineage: Eukaryota > Metazoa > Chordata > Actinopteri > Gymnotiformes > Gymnotidae > Electrophorus > Electrophorus electricus. Next base: position 9,722,206 of record NC_137517.1, read on the forward strand.
AATCTTTACTTAGAAACTCTTCTTTACCTTTTTCACACTATGAAACAGCTATGTATTCACCTTAAACACTGTTTCAGGGCAAGAGATTGTATTTTAGACTAAAAGGGAATGCATTATAAGAAGAATCTTTACTTAGAAACTCTGTTCTTTACCTTTTTCACACTATGAAACAGCTTTGTATTCACCTTAAACACTGTTTCAGGGCAAGAGATTGTGTTTTAGACTAAAAGGGAATGCATTATAAAGAATCTTTACTTTGAAACTCTGTTCTTTACCTTTTTCACACTATGAAACAGCTTTGTATTCACACTAAACACTGTTTCAGGGCAAGAGATTGTGTTTTAGACTACAAGGGAATGCATTATAAGAAGAATCTTTACTTTGAAACTCTGTTCTTTACCTTTTTCACACTATGAAACAGCTTTATATTCAACTTAAACACTGCTTCAGGGCAACAGATTGTGTTTTAGACTAAAAGGGAATGCATTATAAGAAGAATCTTTACTTTGAAACTCTGTTCTTTGCCTTTTTCACACTATGAAACAGCTTTGTATTCACACTAAACACTGTTTCAGGGCAAGAGATTGTGTTTTAGACTACAAGGGAATGCATTATAAGAAGAATCTTTACTTTGAAACTCTGTTCTTTGCCTTTTTCACACTAAGAAACAGCTTTATATTCAACTTAAACACTGCTTCAGGGCAACGGATTGTGTTTTAGACTAAAAGGGAATGCATTATAAGAAGAATCTTTACTTTGAAACTGTTCTTTGCCTTTTTCACACTATGAAACAGCTTTATATTCACACTAAACACTGTTTCAGGGCAAGAGATTGTGTTTTAGACTAAAAGGGAATGCATTATAAGAAGAATCTTTACTTTGAAACTCTGCTCTTTGCCTTTTTCACACTATGAAACAGCTTTGTATTCACACTAAACACTGTTTCAGGGCAAGAGATTGTGTTTTAGACTAAAAGGGAATGCATTATAAGAAGAATCTTTACTTTGAAACTCTGTTCTTTGCCTTTTTAACTCTATGAAACAGCTTTGTATTCACACTAAACACTGTTTCAGGGCAAGAGATTGTGTTTTAGACTAAAAGGGAATGCATTATAAGAAGAATCTTTACTTTGAAACTCTGTTCTTTGCCTTTTTCACACTATGAAACAGCTTTGTATTCACACTAAACACTGTTTCAGGGCAACGGATTGTGTTTTAGACTAAAAGGGAATGCATTATAAGAAGAATCCTTACTTTAAAACTGTGTTCTTTACCTTTTTCACTCTATAAAACAGCTTTGTATTCAACTTAAACACTGTTACAGAGCTAGACATCTTGTTTTTAACCAGACTGAATAACTTACAATATCCTAAGAAAACACATATTTCAAGTGAAAAGAGTTTATCCAGGGCAGAACAAGTTGTTTTAACATGGTTCTAATGTGACCCTTGAAAGTAATTGCAACTCTGTTTTTACACCTCTAACCACAAGGAGGCAACGTTTCCACGCATTACAATTGCCTTATACATAGTTTCAGAGTAAGAAATATTGTTTTTAACCAAACTGAACAACTAAAAGGGAATGCAATATAAGAAGAATCTTTATTTTGAATCTCTGTTCTTTACCTTTTTCAATCTATAAAACAGCTTTGTATTCAACTTAAACACTGTTTCAGGGCAAGAGATTGTGTTTTAGACTACAAGGGAATGCATTATAAGAAAAATCTTTACATTGAAACTCTGTTCTTTGCCTTTTTCACACTATGAAACAGCTTTATATTCAACTTAAACACTGCTTCAGGGCAACGGATTGTGTTTTAAACTAAAAGGGAATGCATTATAAGAAGAATGTTTACTTTGAAACTCTGTTCTTTACCTTTTTCACACAATGAAACAGCTTTATATTCAACTTAAACACTGCTTCAGGGCAACAGATTGTGTTTTAGACTAAAAGGGAATGCATTATAAGAAGAATCTTTACTTTGAAACTCTGTTCTTTACCTTTTTCACACTATGAAACAGCTTTATATTCACCTTAAACACTGTTGCAGGGCAAGAGATCGTGTTTAGACTAAAAGGGAATGCATTATTAGAAGAATCTTTACTTAGAAACTGTTCTTTACCTTTTTCACACTATGAAACAGCTTTGTATTCACCTTAAACACTGTTTCAGGGCAAGAGATTGTGTTTTAGACTAAAAGGGAATGCATTATAAGAAGAATCTTTACTTAGAAACTCTTCTTTACCTTTTTCACACTATGAAACAGCTATGTATTCACCTTAAACACTGTTTCAGGGCAAGAGATTGTATTTTAGACTAAAAGGGAATGCATTATAAGAAGAATCTTTACTTAGAAACTCTGTTCTTTACCTTTTTCACACTATGAAACAGCTTTGTATTCACCTTAAACACTGTTTCAGGGCAAGAGATTGTGTTTTAGACTAAAAGGGAATGCATTATAAAGAATCTTTACTTTGAAACTCTGTTCTTTACCTTTTTCACACTATGAAACAGCTTTGTATTCACACTAAACACTGTTTCAGGGCAAGAGATTGTGTTTTAGACTACAAGGGAATGCATTATAAGAAGAATCTTTACTTTGAAACTCTGTTCTTTACCTTTTTCACACTATGAAACAGCTTTATATTCAACTTAAACACTGCTTCAGGGCAACAGATTGTGTTTTAGACTAAAAGGGAATGCATTATAAGAAGAATCTTTACTTTGAAACTCTCTTCTTTGCGTTTTTCAAACTATGAAACAGCTTTGTATTCACACTAAACACTGTTTCAGGGCAAGAGATTGTGTTTTAGACTACAAGGGAATGCATTATAAGAAGAATCTTTACTTTGAAACTCTGTTCTTTGCCTTTTTCACACTAAGAAACAGCTTTATATTCAACTTAAACACTGCTTCAGGGCAACGGATTGTGTTTTAGACTAAAAGGGAATGCATTATAAGAAGAATCTTTACTTTGAAACTGTTCTTTGCCTTTTTCACACTATGAAACAGCTTTATATTCACACTAAACACTGTTTCAGGGCAAGAGATTGTGTTTTAGACTAAAAGGGAATGCATTATAAGAAGAATCTTTACTTTGAAACTCTGCTCTTTGCCTTTTTCACACTATGAAACAGCTTTGTATTCACACTAAACACTGTTTCAGGGCAAGAGATTGTGTTTTAGACTAAAAGGGAATGCATTATAAGAAGAATCTTTACTTTGAAACTCTGTTCTTTGCCTTTTTAACTCTATGAAACAGCTTTGTATTCACACTAAACACTGTTTCAGGGCAAGAGATTGTGTTTTAGACTAAAAGGGAATGCATTATAAGAAGAATCTTTACTTTGAAACTCTGTTCTTTGCCTTTTTCACACTATGAAACAGCTTTGTATTCACACTAAACACTGTTTCAGGGCAACAGATTGTGTTTTAGACTAAAAGGGAATGCATTATAAGAAGAATCTTTACTTTGAAACTCTGTTCTTTGCCTTTTTAACACTATGAAACAGCTTTGTATTCACACTAAACACTGTTTCAGGGCAAGAGATTGTGTTTTAGACTAAAAGGGAATGCATTATAAGAAGAATCTTTACTTTGAAACTCTGTTCTTTACCTTTTTCTCACTATGAAACAGCTTTATGTTCATCTTAAACACTGCTTCAGGGCAACAGATTGTGTTTTAGACTAAAAGGGAATGCATTATAAGAAGAATCTTTACTTTGAAACTCTGTTCTTTGCCTTTTTCACACTATGAAACAGCTTTGTATTCACACTAAACACTGTTTCAGGGCAAGAGATTGTGTTTTAGACTACAAGGGAATGCATTATAAGAAGAATCTTTACTTTGAAACTCTGTTCTTTGCCTTTTTCACACTAAGAAACAGCTTTATATTCAACTTAAACACTGCTTCAGGGCAACGGATTGTGTTTTAGACTAAAAGGGAATGCATTATAAGAAGAATCTTTACTTTGAAACTGTTCTTTGCCTTTTTCACACTATGAAACAGCTTTATATTCACACTAAACACTGTTTCAGGGCAAGAGATTGTGTTTTAGACTAAAAGGGAATGCATTATAAGAAGAATCTTTACTTTGAAACTCTGCTCTTTGCCTTTTTCACACTATGAAACAGCTTTGTATTCACACTAAACACTGTTTCAGGGCAAGAGATTGTGTTTTAGACTAAAAGGGAATGCATTATAAGAAGAATCTTTACTTTGAAACTCTGTTCTTTACCTTTTTCACACTATGAAACAGCTTTGTATTCACACTAAACACTGTTTCAGGGCAAGAGATTGTGTTTTAGACTAAAAGGGAATGCATTATAAGAAGAATCTTTACTTTGAAACTCTGTTCTTTACCTTTTTCTCACTATGAAACAGCTTTGTATTCACACTAAACACTGTTTCAGGGCAAGAGATTGTGTTTTAGACTAAAAGGGAATGCATTATAAGAAGAATCTTTACTTTGAAACTCTGTTCTTTGCCTTTTTAACTCTATGAAACAGCTTTGTATTCACACTAAACACTGTTTCAGGGCAAGAGATTGTGTTTTAGACTAAAAGGGAATGCATTATAAGAAGAATCTTTACTTTGAAACTCTGTTCTTTGCCTTTTTCACACTAAGAAACAGCTTTGTATTCACCTTAAACACTGTTTCAGGGCAAGAGATTGTGTTTTAGACTAAAAGGGAATGCATTATAAAGAATCTTTACTTTGAAACTCTGTTCTTTGCCTTTTTCACACTATGAAACAGCTTTGTATTCACACTAAACACTGCTTCAGGGCAACAGATTGTGTTTTAGACTAAAAGGGAATGCATTATAAGAAGAATCTTTACTTTGAAACTCTGTTCTTTGCCTTTTTCACACTATGAAACAGCTTTGTATTCACACTAAACACTGTTTCAGGGCAAGAGATTGTGTTTTAGACTACAAGGGAATGCATTATAAGAAGAATCTTTACTTTGAAACTCTGTTCTTTGCCTTTTTCACACTAAGAAACAGCTTTATATTCAACTTAAACACTGCTTCAGGGCAACGGATTGTGTTTTAGACTAAAAGGGAATGCATTATAAGAAGAATCTTTACTTTGAAACTGTTCTTTGCCTTTTTCACACTATGAAACAGCTTTATATTCACACTAAACACTGTTTCAGGGCAAGAGATTGTGTTTTAGACTAAAAGGGAATGCATTATAAGAAGAATCTTTACTTTGAAACTCTGCTCTTTGCCTTTTTCACACTATGAAACAGCTTTGTATTCACACTAAACACTGTTTCAGGGCAAGAGATTGTGTTTTAGACTAAAAGGGAATGCATTATAAGAAGAATCTTTACTTTGAAACTCTGTTCTTTGCCTTTTTAACTCTATGAAACAGCTTTGTATTCACACTAAACACTGTTTCAGGGCAAGAGATTGTGTTTTAGACTAAAAGGGAATGCATTATAAGAAGAATCTTTACTTTGAAACTCTGTTCTTTGCCTTTTTCACACTATGAAACAGCTTTGTATTCACACTAAACACTGTTTCAGGGCAACAGATTGTGTTTTAGACTAAAAGGGAATGCATTATAAGAAGAATCTTTACTTTGAAACTCTGTTCTTTGCCTTTTTAACACTATGAAACAGCTTTGTATTCACACTAAACACTGTTTCAGGGCAAGAGATTGTGTTTTAGACTAAAAGGGAATGCATTATAAGAAGAATCTTTACTTTGAAACTCTGTTCTTTACCTTTTTCTCACTATGAAACAGCTTTATGTTCATCTTAAACACTGCTTCAGGGCAACAGATTGTGTTTTAGACTAAAAGGGAATGCATTATAAGAAGAATCTTTACTTTGAAACTCTGTTCTTTACCTTTTTAACACTATGAAACAGCTTTGTATTCACCCTAAACACTGTTTCAGGGCAAGAGATTGTGTTTTAGACTAAAAGGGAATGCATTATAAGAAGAATCCTTACTTTAAAACTGTGTTCTTTACCTTTTTCACACTATGAAACAGCTTTGTATTCAACTTAAACACTGTTTCAGAGCTAGACATCTTGTTTTTAACCAGACTGAATAACTTACAATATCCTAAGAAAACAAATATTTCAAGTGAAAAGAGTTTATCCAGGGGAGAACAAGTTGTTTTAACATGGTTCTAATGTGACCCTTGAAAGTAATTGCAACTCTGTTTTTAAACCTCTAACCACAAGGAGGCAACGTTTCCACGCATTACAATTGCCTTATACATAGTTTCAGAGTAAGAAATATTGTTTTTAACCAAACTGAACAACTAAAAGGGAATGCAATATAAGAAGAATCTTTATTTTGAAACTCTGTTCTTTACCTTTTTCACTCTATAAAACAGCTTTGTATTCAACTTAAACACTGTTTCAGGGCAAGAGATTGTGTTTTAGACTACAAGGGAATGCATTATAAGAAAAATCTTTACTTTGAAACTCTGTTCTTTGCCTTTTTCACACTATGAAACAGCTTTATATTCAACTTAAACACTGCTTCAGGGCAACGGATTGTGTTTTAAACTAAAAGGGAATGCATTATAAGAAGAATCTTTACTTTGAAACTCTGTTCTTTGCCTTTTTCACACTAAGAAACAGCTTTGTATTCACCTTAAACACTGTTTCAGGGCAAGAGATTGTGTTTTAGACTAAAAGGGAATGCATTATAAAGAATCTTTACTTTGAAACTCTGTTCTTTGCCTTTTTCACACTATGAAACAGCTTTGTATTCACACTAAACACTGTTTCAGGGCAAGAGATTGTGTTTTAGACTAAAAGGGAATGCATTATAAGAAGAATCTTTACTTTGAAACTCTGTTCTTTACCTTTTTCTCACTATGAAACAGCTTTGTATTCACACTAAACACTGTTTCAGGGCAAGAGATTGTGTTTTAGACTAAAAGGGAATGCATTATAAAGAATCTTTACTTTGAAACTCTGTTCTTTGCCTTTTTCACACTATGAAACAGCTTTGTATTCACACTAAACACTGTTTCAGGGCAACAGATTGTGTTTTAGACTAAAAGGGAATGCATTATAAGAAGAATCCTTACTTTAAAACTGTGTTCTTTACCTTTTTCACACTATGAAACAGCTTTGTATTCAACTTAAACACTGTTACAGAGCTAGACATCTTGTTTTTAACCAGACTGAATAGCTTACAATATCCTAAGAAAACACATATTTCAAGTGAAAAGAGTTTATCCAGGGGAGAACAAGTTGTTTTAACATGGTTCTAATGTGACCCTTGAAAGTAATTGCAACTCTGTTTTTACACCTCTAACCACAAGGAGGCAACGTTTCCACGCATTACAAATGCCTTATACATAGTTTCAGAGTAAGAAATATTGTTTTTAACCAAACTGAACAACTAAAAGGGAATGCAATATAAGAAGAATCTTTATTTTGAAACTCTGTTCTTTACCTTTTTCAATCTATAAAACAGCTTTGTATTCAACTTAAACACTGTTTCAGGGCAAGAGATTGTGTTTTAGACTACAAGGGAATGCATTATAAGAAAAATCTTTACTTTGAAACTCTGTTCTTTGCCTTTTTCACACTATGAAACAGCTTTATATTCAACTTAAACACTGCTTCAGGGCAACGGATTGTGTTTTAAACTAAAAGGGAATGCATTATAAGAAGAATCTTTACTTTGAAACTCTGTTCTTTGCCTTTTTCACACTAGGAAACAGCTTTGTATTCACCTTAAACACTGTTTCAGGGCAAGAGATTGTGTTTTAGACTAAAAGGGAATGCATTATAAGAAGAATCTTTACTTAGAAACTCTTCTTTACCTTTTTCACACTATGAAACAGCTTTGTATTCACCTTAAACACTGTTTCAGGGCAAGAGATTGTATTTTAGACTAAAAGGGAATGCATTATAAGAAGAATCTTTACTTAGAAACTCTGTTCTTTACCTTTTTCACACTATGAAACAGCTTTGTATTCACCTTAAACACTGTTTCAGGGCAAGAGATTGTGTTTTAGACTAAAAGGGAATGCATTATAAAGAATCTTTACTTTGAAACTCTGTTCTTTACCTTTTTCACACTATGAAACAGCTTTGTATTCACACTAAACACTGTTTCAGGGCAAGAGATTGTGTTTTAGACTACAAGGGAATGCATTATAAGAAGAATCTTTACTTTGAAACTCTGTTCTTTACCTTTTTCACACTATGAAACAGCTTTATATTCAACTTAAACACTGCTTCAGGGCAACAGATTGTGTTTTAGACTACAAGGGAATGCATTATAAGAAGAATCTTTACTTTGAAACTCTGTTCTTTGCCTTTTTCACACTAAGAAACAGCTTTATATTCAACTTAAACACTGCTTCAGGGCAACAGATTGTGTTTTAGACTAAAAGGGAATGCATTATAAGAAGAATCTTTACTTTGAAACTGTTCTTTGCCTTTTTCACACTATGAAACAGCTTTATATTCACACTAAACACTGTTTCAGGGCAAGAGATTGTGTTTTAGACTAAAAGGGAATGCATTATAAGAAGAATCTTTACTTTGAAACTCTGCTCTTTGCCTTTTTCACACTATGAAACAGCTTTGTATTCACACTAAACACTGTTTCAGGGCAAGAGATTGTGTTTTAGACTAAAAGGGAATGCATTATAAGAAGAATCTTTACTTTGAAACTCTGTTCTTTGCCTTTTTAACTCTATGAAACAGCTTTGTATTCACACTAAACACTGTTTCAGGGCAAGAGATTGTGTTTTAGACTAAAAGGGAATGCATTATAAGAAGAATCTTTACTTTGAAACTCTGTTCTTTGCCTTTTTCACACTATGAAACAGCTTTGTATTCACACTAAACACTGTTTCAGGGCAACGGATTGTGTTTTAGACTAAAAGGGAATGCATTATAAGAAGAATCTTTACTTTGAAACTCTGTTCTTTGCCTTTTTAACACTATGAAACAGCTTTGTATTCACACTAAACACTGTTTCAGGGCAAGAGATTGTGTTTTAGACTAAAAGGGAATGCATTATAAGAAGAATCTTTACTTTGAAACTCTGTTCTTTACCTTTTTCTCACTATGAAACAGCTTTATGTTCATCTTAAACACTGCTTCAGGGCAACAGATTGTGTTTTAGACTAAAAGGGAATGCATTATAAGAAGAATCTTTTCTTTGAAACTCTGTTCTTTACCTTTTTAACACTATGAAACAGCTTTGTATTCACCCTAAACACTGTTTCAGGGCAAGAGATTGTGTTTTAGACTAAAAGGGAATGCATTATAAGAAGAATCTTTACTTTGAAACTCTGTTCTTTGCCTTTTTCACACTATGAAACAGCTTTGTATTCACACTAAACACTGTTTCAGGGCAAGAGATTGTGTTTTAGACTAAAAGGGAATGCATTATAAGAAGAATCTTTACTTTGAAACTCTGCTCTTTGCCTTTTTCACACTATGAAACAGCTTTGTATTCACACTAAACACTGTTTCAGGGCAAGAGATTGTGTTTTAGACTAAAAGGGAATGCATTATAAGAAGAATCCTTACTTTAAAACTGTGTTCTTTACCTTTTTCACACTATGAAACAGCTTTGTATTCAACTTAAACACTGTTTCAGAGCTAGACATCTTGTTTTTAACCAGACTGAATAACTTACAATATCCTAAGAAAAGACATATTTCAAGTGAAAAGAGTTTATCCAGGGGAGAACAAGTTGTTTTAACATGGTTCTAATGTGACCCTTGAAAGTAATTGCAACTCTGTTTTTAAACCTCTAACCACAAGGAGGCAACGTTTCCACGCATTACAATTGCCTTATACATAGTTTCAGAGTAAGAAATATTGTTTTTAACCAAACTGAACAACTAAAAGGGAATGCAATATAAGAAGAATCTTTATTTTGAAACTCTGTTCTTTACCTTTTTCACTCTATAAAACAGCTTTGTATTCAACTTAAACACTGTTTCAGGGCAAGAGATTGTGTTTTAGACTACAAGGGAATGCATTATAAGAAAAATCTTTACTTTGAAACTCTGTTCTTTGCCTTTTTCACACTATGAAACAGCTTTATATTCAACTTAAACACTGCTTCAGGGCAACGGATTGTGTTTTAAACTAAAAGGGAATGCATTATAAGAAGAATCTTTACTTTGAAACTCTGTTCTTTGCCTTTTTCACACTAAGAAACAGCTTTGTATTCACCTTAAACACTGTTTCAGGGCAAGAGATTGTGTGTTAGACTAAAAGGGAATGCATTATAAAGAATCTTTACTTTGAAACTCTGTTCTTTGCCTTTTTCACACTATGAAACAGCTTTGTATTCACACTAAACACTGTTTCAGGGCAAGAGATTGTGTTTTAGACTAAAAGGGAATGCATTATAAGAAGAATCTTTACTTTGAAACTCTGTTCTTTACCTTTTTCTCACTATGAAACAGCTTTGTATTCACACTAAACACTGTTTCAGGGCAAGAGATTGTGTTTTAGACTAAAAGGGAATGCATTATAAGAAGAATCTTTACTTTGAAACTCTGTTCTTTGCCTTTTTAACTCTATGAAACAGCTTTGTATTCACACTAAACACTGTTTCAGGGCAAGAGATTGTGTTTTAGACTAAAAGGGAATGCATTATAAGAAGAATCTTTACTTTGAAACTCTGTTCTTTACCTTTTTCACACTATGAAACAGCTTTATATTCAACTTAAACACTGCTTCAGGGCAACAGATTGTGTTTTAGACTAAAAGGAAATGCATTTTTGAAGAATCTTTACTTTGAAACTCTGTTCTTTGCCTTTTTCACACTATGAAACAGCTTTGTATTCACACTAAACACTGTTTCAGGGCAAGAGATTGTGTTTTAGACTAAAAGGGAATGCATTATAAGAAGAATCTTTACTTTGAAACTCTGTTCTTTACCTTTTTCTCACTATGAAACAGCTTTATGTTCATCTTAAACACTGCTTCAGGGCAACAGATTGTGTTTTAGACTAAAAGGGAATGCATTATAAGAAGAATCTTTACTTTGAAACTCTGTTCTTTACCTTTTTCACACTATTAAACAGCTTTGTATTCACCCTAAACACTGTTTCAGGGCAAGAGATTGTGTTTTAGACTACAAGGGAATGCATTATAAGAAGAATCTTTACTTTGAAACTCTGTTCTTTACCTTTTTCTCACTATGAAACAGCTTTATGTTCATCTTAAACACTGCTTCAGGGCAACAGATTGTGTTTTAGACTAAAAGGGAATGCATTATAAGAAGAATCTTTACTTTGAAACTCTGTTCTTTACCTTTTTCTCACTATGAAACAGCTTTATATTCAACTTAAACACTGCTTCAGGGCAACGGATTGTGTTTTAGACTAAAAGGGAATGCATTATAAGAAGAATCCTTACTTTAAAACTGTGTTCTTTACCTTTTTCACACTATGAAACAGCTTTGTATTCAACTTAAACACTGTTACAGAGCTAGACATCTTGTTTTTAACCAGACTGAATAGCTTACAATATCCTAAGAAAACACATATTTCAAGTGAAAAGAGTTTATCCAGGGGAGAACAAGTTGTTTTAACATGGTTCTAATGTGACCCTTGAAAGTAATTGCAACTCTGTTTTTACACCTCTAACCACAAGGAGGCAACGTTTCCACGCATTACAAATGCCTTATACATAGTTTCAGAGTAAGAAATATTGTTTTTAAACAAACTGAACAACTAAAAGGGAATGCAATATAAGAAGAATCTTTATTTTGAAACTCTGTTCTTTACCTTTTTCAATCTATAAAACAGCTTTGTATTCAACTTAAACACTGTTTCAGGGCAAGAGATTGTGTTTTAGACTACAAGGGAATGCATTATAAGAAAAATCTTTACTTTGAAACTCTGTTCTTTGCCTTTTTCACACTATGAAACAGCTTTATATTCAACTTAAACACTGCTTCAGGACAACGGATTGTGTTTTAAACTAAAAGGGAATGCAATATAAGAAGAATCTTTATTTTGAAACTCTGTTCTTTACCTTTTTCAATCTATAAAACAGCTTTGTATTCAACTTAAACACTGTTTCAGGGCAAGAGATTGTGTTTTAGACTACAAGGGAATGCATTATAAGAAAAATCTTTACTTTGAAACTCTGTTCTTTGCCTTTTTCACACTATGAAACAGCTTTATATTCAACTTAAACACTGCTTCAGGGCAACGGATTGTGTTTTAAACTAAAAGGGAATGCATTATAAGAAGAATCTTTACTTTGAAACTCTGTTCTTTGCCTTTTTCACACTAGGAAACAGCTTTGTATTCACCTTAAACACTGTTTCAGGGCAAGAGATTGTGTTTTAGACTAAAAGGGAATGCATTATAAAGAATCTTTACTTTGAAACTCTGTTCTTTGCCTTTTTCACACTATGAAACAGCTTTGTATTCACACTAAACACTGTTTCAGGGCAAGAGATTGTGTTTTAGACTAAAAGGGAATGCATTATAAGAAGAATCTTTACTTTGAAACTCTGTTCTTTACCTTTTTCTCACTATGAAACAGCTTTATGTTCATCTTAAACACTGCTTCAGGGCAACAGATTGTGTTTTAGACTAAAAGGGAATGCATTATAAGAAGAATCTTTACTTTGAAACTCTGTTCTTTACCTTTTTCACACTATTAAACAGCTTTGTATTCACCCTAAACACTGTTTCAGGGCAAGAGATTGTGTTTTAGACTACAAGGGAATGCATTATAAGAAGAATCTTTACTTTGAAACTCTGTTCTTTACCTTTTTCTCACTATGAAACAGCTTTATGTTCATCTTAAACACTGCTTCAGGGCAACAGATTGTGTTTTAGACTAAAAGGGAATGCATTATAAGAAGAATCTTTACTTTGAAACTCTGTTCTTTACCTTTTTCTCACTATGAAACAGCTTTATATTCAACTTAAACACTGCTTCAGGGCAACGGATTGTGTTTTAGACTAAAAGGGAATGCATTATAAGAAGAATCTTTACTTTGAAACTCTGTTCTTTGCCTTTTTCACACTATGAAACAGCTTTGTATTCACACTAAACACTGTTTCAGGGCAACGGATTGTGTTTTAGACTAAAAGGGAATGCATTATAAGAAGAATCCTTACTTTAAAACTGTGTTCTTTACCTTTTTCACACTATGAAACAGCTTTGTATTCAACTTAAACACTGTTACAGAGCTAGACATCTTGTTTTTAACCAGACTGAATAGCTTACAATATCCTAAGAAAACACATATTTCAAGTGAAAAGAGTTTATCCAGGGGAGAACAAGTTGTTTTAACATGGTTCTAATGTGACCCTTGAAAGTAATTGCAACTCTGTTTTTACACCTCTAACCACAAGGAGGCAACGTTTCCACGCATTACAAATGCCTTATACATAGTTTCAGAGTAAGAAATATTGTTTTTAAACAAACTGAACAACTAAAAGGGAATGCAATATAAGAAGAATCTTTATTTTGAAACTCTGTTCTTTACCTTTTTCAATCTATAAAACAGCTTTGTATTCAACTTAAACACTGTTTCAGGGCAAGAGATTGTGTTTTAGACTACAAGGGAATGCATTATAAGAAAAATCTTTACTTTGAAACTCTGTTCTTTGCCTTTTTCACACTATGAAACAGCTTTATATTCAACTTAAACACTGCTTCAGGGCAACGGATTGTGTTTTAAACTAAAAGGGAATGCATTATAAGAAGAATCTTTACTTTGAAACTCTGTTCTTTGCCTTTTTCACACTAGGAAACAGCTTTGTATTCACCTTAAACACTGTTTCAGGGCAAGAGATTGTGTTTTAGACTAAAAGGGAATGCATTATAAAGAATCTTTACTTTGAAACTCTGTTCTTTGCCTTTTTCACACTATGAAACAGCTTTGTATTCACACTAAACACTGTTTCAGGGCAAGAGATTGTGTTTTAGACTAAAAGGGAATGCATTATAAGAAGAATCTTTACTTTGAAACTCTGTTCTTTACCTTTTTCTCACTATGAAACAGCTTTATGTTCATCTTAAACACTGCTTCAGGGCAACAGATTGTGTTTTAGACTAAAAGGGAATGCATTATAAGAAGAATCTTTACTTTGAAACTCTGTTCTTTACCTTTTTCACACTATTAAACAGCTTTGTATTCACCCTAAACACTGTTTCAGGGCAAGAGATTGTGTTTTAGACTACAAGGGAATGCATTATAAGAAGAATCTTTACTTTGAAACTCTGTTCTTTACCTTTTTCTCACTATGAAACAACTTTATGTTCATCTTAAACACTGCTTCAGGGCAACAGATTGTGTTTTAGACTAAAAGGGAATGCATTATAAGAAGAATCTTTACTTTGAAACTCTGCTCTTTGCCTTTTTCACACTATGAAACAGCTTTGTATTCACACTAAACACTGTTTCAGGGCAAGAGATTGTGTTTTAGACTAAAAGGGAATGCATTATAAGAAGAATCTTTACTTTGAAACTCTGTTCTTTGCCTTTTTAACTCTATGAAACAGCTTTGTATTCACACTAAACACTGTTTCAGGGCAAGAGATTGTGTTTTAGACTAAAAGGGAATGCATTATAAGAAGAATCTTTACTTTGAAACTCTGTTCTTTGCCTTTTTCACACTATGAAACAGCTTTGTATTCACACTAAACACTGTTTCAGGGCAACAGATTGTGTTTTAGACTAAAAGGGAATGCATTATAAGAAGAATCTTTACTTTGAAACTCTGTTCTTTGCCTTTTTAACACTATGAAACAGCTTTGTATTCACACTAAACACTGTTTCAGGGCAAGAGATTGTGTTTTAGACTAAAAGGGAATGCATTATAAGAAGAATCTTTACTTTGAAACTCTGTTCTTTACCTTTTTCTCACTATGAAACAGCTTTATGTTCATCTTAAACACTGCTTCAGGGCAACAGATTGTGTTTTAGACTAAAAGGGAATGCATTATAAGAAGAATCTTTACTTTGAAACTCTGTTCTTTACCTTTTTAACACTATGAAACAGCTTTATATTCACCCTAAACACTGTTTCAGGGCAAGAGATTGTGTTTTAGACTAAAAGGGAATGCATTATAAGAAGAATCTTTACTTTGAAACTCTGTTCTTTGCCTTTTTCACACTATGAAACAGCTTTGTATTCACACTAAACACTGTTTCAGGGCAAGAGATTGTGTTTTAGACTAAAAGGGAATGCATTATAAGAAGAATCTTTACTTTGAAACTCTGCTCTTTGCCTTTTTCACACTATGAAACAGCTTTGTATTCACACTAAACACTGTTTCAGGGCAAGAGATTGTGTTTTAGACTAAAAGGGAATGCATTATAAGAAGAATCCTTACTTTAAAACTGTGTTCTTTACCTTTTTCACACTATGAAACAGCTTTGTATTCAACTTAAACACTGTTACAGAGCTAGACATCTTGTTTTTAACCAGACTGAATAACTTACAATATCCTAAGAAAACACATATTTCAAGTGAAAAGAGTTTATCCAGGGGAGAACAAGTTGTTTTAACATGGTTCTAATGTGACCCTTGAAAGTAATTGCAACTCTGTTTTTAAACTTCTAACCACAAGGAGGCAACGTTTCCACGCATTACAATTGCCTTATACATAGTTTCAGAGTAAGAAATATTGTTTTTAACCAAACTGAACAACTAAAAGGGAATGCAATATAAGAAGAATCTTTATTTTGAAACTCTGTTCTTTACCTTTTTCACTCTATAAAACAGCTTTGTATTCAACTTAAACACTGTTTCAGGGCAAGAGATTGTGTTTTAGACTACAAGGGAATGCATTATAAGAAAAATCTTTACTTTGAAACTCTGTTCTTTGCCTTTTTCACACTATGAAACAGCTTTATATTCAACTTAAACACTGCTTCAGGGCAACGGATTGTGTTTTAAACTAAAAGGGAATGCATTATAAGAAGAATCTTTACTTTGAAACTCTGTTCTTTGCCTTTTTCACACTAAGAAACAGCTTTGTATTCACCTTAAACACTGTTTCAGGGCAAGAGATTGTGTTTTAGACTAAAAGGGAATGCATTATAAAGAATCTTTACTTTGAAACTCTGTTCTTTGCCTTTTTCACACTATGAAACAGCTTTGTATTCACACTAAACACTGTTTCAGGGCAAGAGATTGTGTTTTAGACTAAAAGGGAATGCATTATAAGAAGAATCTTTACTTTGAAACTCTGTTCTTTACCTTTTTCTCACTATGAAACAGCTTTGTATTCACACTAAACACTGTTTCAGGGCAAGAGATTGTGTTTTAGACTAAAAGGGAATGCATTATAAGAAGAATCTTTACTTTGAAACTCTGTTCTTTGCCTTTTTAACTCTATGAAACAGCTTTGTATTCACACTAAACAGTGTTTCAGGGCAAGAGATTGTGTTTTAGACTAAAAGGGAATGCATTATAAGAAGAATCTTTACTTTGAAACTCTGTTCTTTGCCTTTTTCACACTAAGAAACAGCTTTGTATTCACCTTAAACACTGTTTCAGGGCAAGAGATTGTGTTTTAGACTAAAAGGGAATGCATTATAAAGAATCTTTACTTTGAAACTCTGTTCTTTGCCTTTTTCACACTATGAAACAGCTTTGTATTCACACTAAACACTGTTTCAGGGCAAGAGATTGTGTTTTAGACTACAAGGGAATGCATTATAAGAAGAATCTTTACTTTGAAACTCTGTTCTTTGCCTTTTTCAAACTAAGAAACAGCTTTATATTCAACTTAAACACTGCTTCAGGGCAACGGATTGTGTTTTAGACTAAAAGGGAATGCATTATAAGAAGAATCCTTACTTTAAAACTGTGTTCTTTACCTTTTTCACACTATGAAACAGCTTTGTATTCAACTTAAACACTGTTACAGAGCTAGACATCTTGTTTTTATCCAGACTGAATAGCTTACAATATCCTAAGAAAACACATATTTCAAGTGAAAAGAGTTTATCCAGGGGAGAACAAGTTGTTTTAACATGGTTCTAATGTGACCCTTGAAAGTAATTGCAACTCTGTTTTTACACCTCTAACCACAAGGAGGCAACGTTTCCACGCATTACAAATGCCTTATACATAGTTTCAGAGTAAGAAATATTGTTTTTATCCAAACTGAACAACTAAAAGGGAATGCAATATAAGAAGAATCTTTATTTTGAAACTCTGTTCTTTACCTTTTTCAATCTATAAAACAGCTTTGTATTCAACTTAAACACTGTTTCAGGGCAAGAGATTGTGTTTTAGACTACAAGGGAATGCATTATAAGAAAAATCTTTACTTTGAAACTCTGTTCTTTGCCTTTTTCACACTATGAAACAGCTTTATATTCAACTTAAACACTGCTTCAGGGCAACGGATTGTGTTTTAAACTAAAAGGGAATGCATTATAAGAAGAATCTTTACTTTGAAACTCTGTTCTTTGCCTTTTTCACACTAGGAAACAGCTTTGTATTCACCTTAAACACTGTTTCAGGGCAAGAGATTGTGTTTTAGACTAAAAGGGAATGCATTATAAGAAGAATCTTTACTTTGAAACTCTGTTCTTTACCTTTTTCTCACTATGAAACAGCTTTATGTTCATCTTAAACACTGCTTCAGGGCAACAGATTGTGTTTTAGACTAAAAGGGAATGCATTATAAGAAGAATCTTTACTTTGAAACTCTGTTCTTTACCTTTTTCACACTATTAAACAGCTTTGTATTCACCCTAAACACTGTTTCAGGGAAAGAGATTGTGTTTTAGACTACAAGGGAATGCATTATAAGAAGAATCTTTACTTTGAAACTCTGTTCTTTACCTTTTTCTCACTATGAAACAACTTTATGTTCATCTTAAACACTGCTTCAGGGCAACAGATTGTGTTTTAGACTAAAAGGGAATGCATTATAAGAAGAATCTTTACTTTGAAACTCTGCTCTTTGCCTTTTTCACACTATGAAACAGCTTTGTATTCACACTAAACACTGTTTCAGGGCAAGAGATTGTGTTTTAGACTAAAAGGGAATGCATTATAAGAAGAATCTTTACTTTGAAACTCTGTTCTTTGCCTTTTTAACTCTATGAAACAGCTTTGTATTCACACTAAACACTGTTTCAGGGCAAGAGATTGTGTTTTAGACTAAAAGGGAATGCATTATAAGAAGAATCTTTACTTTGAAACTCTGTTCTTTGCCTTTTTCACACTATGAAACAGCTTTGTATTCACACTAAACACTGTTTCAGGGCAACAGATTGTGTTTTAGACTAAAAGGGAATGCATTATAAGAAGAATCTTTACTTTGAAACCCTGTTCTTTGCCTTTTTAACACTATGAAACAGCTTTGTATTCACACTAAACACTGTTTCAGGGCAAGAGATTGTGTTTTAGACTAAAAGGGAATGCATTATAAGAAGAATCTTTACTTTGAAACTCTGTTCTTTACCTTTTTCACACTATTAAACAGCTTTGTATTCACCCTAAACACTGTTTCAGGGAAAGAGATTGTGTTTTAGACTACAAGGGAATGCATTATAAGAAGAATCTTTACTTTGAAACTCTGTTCTTTACCTTTTTCTCACTATGAAACAACTTTATGTTCATCTTAAACACTGCTTCAGGGCAACAGATTGTGTTTTAGACTAAAAGGGAATGCATTATAAGAAGAATCTTTACTTTGAAACTCTGCTCTTTGCCTTTTTCACACTATGAAACAGCTTTGTATTCACACTAAACACTGTTTCAGGGCAAGAGATTGTGTTTTAGACTAAAAGGGAATGCATTATAAGAAGAATCTTTACTTTGAAACTCTGTTCTTTGCCTTTTTAACTCTATGAAACAGCTTTGTATTCACACTAAACACTGTTTCAGGGCAAGAGATTGTGTTTTAGACTAAAAGGGAATGCATTATAAGAAGAATCTTTACTTTGAAACTCTGTTCTTTGCCTTTTTCACACTATGAAACAGCTTTGTATTCACACTAAACACTGTTTCAGGGCAACAGATTGTGTTTTAGACTAAAAGGGAATGCATTATAAGAAGAATCTTTACTTTGAAACTCTGTTCTTTGCCTTTTTAACACTATGAAACAGCTTTGTATTCACACTAAACACTGTTTCAGGGCAAGAGATTGTGTTTTAGACTAAAAGGGAATGCATTATAAGAAGAATCTTTACTTTGAAACTCTGTTCTTTACCTTTTTCTCACTATGAAACAGCTTTATGTTCATCTTAAACACTGCTTCAGGGCAACAGATTGTGTTTTAGACTAAAAGGGAATGCATTATAAGAAGAATCTTTACTTTGAAACTCTGTTCTTTACCTTTTTAACACTATGAAACAGCTTTATATTCACCCTAAACACTGTTTCAGGGCAAGAGATTGTGTTTTAGACTAAAAGGGAATGCATTATAAGAAGAATCTTTACTTTGAAACTCTGTTCTTTGCCTTTTTCACACTATGAAACAGCTTTGTATTCACACTAAACACTGTTTCAGGGCAAGAGATTGTGTTTTAGACTAAAAGGGAATGCATTATAAGAAGAATATTTACTTTGAAACTCTGCTCTTTGCCTTTTTCACACTATGAAACAGCTTTGTATTCACACTAAACACTGTTTCAGGGCAAGAGATTGTGTTTTAGACTAAAAGGGAATGCATTATAAAGAATCTTTACTTTGAAACTCTGTTCTTTGCCTTTTTCACACTATGAAACAGCTTTGTATTCACACTAAACACTGTTTCAGGGCAAGAGATTGTGTTTTAGACTAAAAGGGAATGCATTATAAGAAGAATCTTTACTTTGAAACTCTGTTCTTTACCTTTTTCTCACTATGAAACAGCTTTGTATTCACACTAAACACTGTTTCAGGGCAAGAGATTGTGTTTTAGACTAAAAGGGAATGCATTATAAGAAGAATCTTTACTTTGAAACTCTGTTCTTTGCCTTTTTAACTCTATGAAACAGCTTTGTATTCACACTAAACACTGTTTCAGGGCAAGAGATTGTGTTTTAGACTAAAAGGGAATGCATTATAAGAAGAATCTTTACTTTGAAACTCTGTTCTTTGCCTTTTTCACACTAAGAAACAGCTTTGTATTCACCTTAAACACTGTTTCAGGGCAAGAGATTGTGTTTTAGACTAAAAGGGAATGCATTATAAAGAATCTTTACTTTGAAACTCTGTTCTTTGCCTTTTTCACACTATGAAACAGCTTTGTATTCACACTAAACACTGTTTCAGGGCAAGAGATTGTGTTTTAGACTACAAGGGAATGCATTATAAGAAGAATCTTTACTTTGAAACTCTGTTCTTTGCCTTTTTCAAACTAAGAAACAGCTTTATATTCAACTTAAACACTGCTTCAGGGCAACGGATTGTGTTTTAGACTAAAAGGGAATGCATTATAAGAAGAATCCTTACTTTAAAACTGTGTTCTTTACCTTTTTCACACTATGAAACAGCTTTGTATTCAACTTAAACACTGTTACAGAGCTAGACATCTTGTTTTTAACCAGACTGAATAGCTTACAATATCCTAAGAAAACACATATTTCAAGTGAAAAGAGTTTATCCAGGGGAGAACAAGTTGTTTTAACATGGTTCTAATGTGACCCTTGAAAGTAATTGCAACTCTGTTTTTACACCTCTAACCACAAGGAGGCAACGTTTCCACGCATTACAAATGCCTTATACATAGTTTCAGAGTAAGAAATATTGTTTTTAACCAAACTGAACAACTAAAAGGGAATGCAATATAAGAAGAATCTTTATTTTGAAACTCTGTTCTTTACCTTTTTCAATCTATAAAACAGCTTTGTATTCAACTTAAACACTGTTTCAGGGCAAGAGATTGTGTTTTAGACTACAAGGGAATGCATTATAAGAAAAATCTTTACTTTGAAACTCTGTTCTTTGCCTTTTTCACACTATGAAACAGCTTTATATTCAACTTAAACACTGCTTCAGGGCAACGGATTGTGTTTTAAACTAAAAGGGAATGCATTATAAGAAGAATCTTTACTTTGAAACTCTGTTCTTTGCCTTTTTCACACTAGGAAACAGCTTTGTATTCACCTTAAACACTGTTTCAGGGCAAGAGATTGTGTTTTAGACTAAAAGGGAATGCATTATAAGAAGAATCTTTACTTAGAAACTCTTCTTTACCTTTTTCACACTATGAAACAGCTTTGTATTCACCTTAAACACTGTTTCAGGGCAAGAGATTGTATTTTAGACTAAAAGGGAATGCATTATAAGAAGAATCTTTACTTTGAAACTCTGTTCTTTGCCTTTTTCACACTAAGAAACAGCTTTATATTCAACTTAAACACTGCTTCAGGGCAACGGATTGTGTTTTAGACTAAAAGGGAATGCATTATAAGAAGAATCTTTACTTTGAAACTGTTCTTTGCCTTTTTCACACTATGAAACAGCTTTATATTCACACTAAACACTGTTTCAGGGCAAGAGATTGTGTTTTAGACTAAAAGGGAATGCATTATAAGAAGAATCTTTACTTTGAAACTCTGTTCTTTGCCTTTTTAACTCTATGAAACAGCTTTGTATTCACACTAAACACTGTTTCAGGGCAAGAGATTGTGTTTTAGACTAAAAGGGAATGCATTATAAGAAGAATCTTTACTTTGAAACTCTGTTCTTTACCTTTTTCTCACTATGAAACAGCTTTATGTTCATCTTAAACACTGCTTCAGGGCAACAGATTGTGTTTTAGACTAAAAGGGAATGCATTATAAGAAGAATCTTTACTTTGAAACTCTGTTCTTTACCTTTTTAACACTATGAAACAGCTTTATATTCACCCTAAACACTGTTTCAGGGCAAGAGATTGTGTTTTAGACTAAAAGGGAATGCATTATAAGAAGAATCTTTACTTTGAAACTCTGTTCTTTGCCTTTTTCACACTATGAAACAGCTTTGTATTCACACTAAACACTGTTTCAGGGCAAGAGATTGTGTTTTAGACTAAAAGGGAATGCATTATAAGAAGAATATTTACTTTGAAACTCTGCTCTTTGCCTTTTTCACACTATGAAACAGCTTTGTATTCACACTAAACACTGTTTCAGGGCAAGAGATTGTGTTTTAGACTAAAAGGGAATGCATTATAAGAAGAATCCTTACTTTAAAACTGTGTTCTTTACCTTTTTCACACTATGAAACAGCTTTGTATTCAACTTAAACACTGTTACAGAGCTAGACATCTTGTTTTTAACCAGACTGAATAACTTACAATATCCTAAGAAAACACATATTTCAAGTGAAAAGAGTTTATCCAGGGGAGAACAAGTTGTTTTAACATGGTTCTAATGTGACCCTTGAAAGTAATTGCAACTCTGTTTTTAAACCTCTAACCACAAGGAGGCAACATTTCCACGCATTACAATTGCCTTATACATAGTTTCAGAGTAAGAAATATTGTTTTTAACCAAACTGAACAACTAAAAGGGAATGCATTATAAGAAGAATCTTTACTTTGAAACTGTTCTTTGCCTTTTTCACACTATGAAACAGCTTTATATTCACACTAAACACTGTTTCAGGGCAAGAGATTGTGTTTTAGACTAAAAGGGAATGCATTATAAGAAGAATCTTTACTTTGAAACTCTGTTCTTTGCCTTTTTAACTCTATGAAACAGCTTTGTATTCACACTAAACACTGTTTCAGGGCAAGAGATTGTGTTTTAGACTAAAAGGGAATGCATTATAAGAAGAATCTTTACTTTGAAACTCTGTTCTTTGCCTTTTTCACACTAAGAAACAGCTTTGTATTCACCTTAAACACTGTTTCAGGGCAAGAGATTGTGTTTTAGACTAAAAGGGAATGCATTATAAAGAATCTTTACTTTGAAACTCTGTTCTTTGCCTTTTTCACACTATGAAACAGCTTTGTATTCACACTAAACACTGTTTCAGGGCAAGAGATTGTGTTTTAGACTACAAGGGAATG
Source organism: Electrophorus electricus (assembly GCF_041902795.1). Classification (NCBI taxonomy): domain Eukaryota; kingdom Metazoa; phylum Chordata; class Actinopteri; order Gymnotiformes; family Gymnotidae; genus Electrophorus; species Electrophorus electricus. The sequence continues at coordinate 9,745,150 of NC_137517.1, forward strand.
CATTATAAGAAGAATCTTTACTTTGAAACTCTGTTCTTTGCCTTTTTCAAACTAAGAAACAGCTTTATATTCAACTTAAACACTGCTTCAGGGCAACGGATTGTGTTTTAGACTAAAAGGGAATGCATTATAAGAAGAATCCTTACTTTAAAACTGTGTTCTTTACCTTTTTCACACTATGAAACAGCTTTGTATTCAACTTAAACACTGTTACAGAGCTAGACATCTTGTTTTTAACCAGACTGAATAGCTTACAATATCCTAAGAAAACACATATTTCAAGTGAAAAGAGTTTATCCAGGGGAGAACAAGTTGTTTTAACATGGTTCTAATGTGACCCTTGAAAGTAAATGCAACTCTGTTTTTACACCTCTAACCACAAGGAGGCAACGTTTCCACGCATTACAAATGCCTTATACATAGTTTCAGAGTAAGAAATATTGTTTTTAACCAAACTGAACAACTAAAAGGGAATGCAATATAAGAAGAATCTTTATTTTGAAACTCTGTTCTTTACCTTTTTCAATCTATAAAACAGCTTTGTATTCAACTTAAACACTGTTTCAGGGCAAGAGATTGTGTTTTAGACTACAAGGGAATGCATTATAAGAAAAATCTTTACTTTGAAACTCTGTTCTTTGCCTTTTTCACACTATGAAACAGCTTTATATTCAACTTAAACACTGCTTCAGGGCAACGGATTGTGTTTTAAACTAAAAGGGAATGCATTATAAGAAGAATCTTTACTTTGAAACTCTGTTCTTTGCCTTTTTCACACTAGGAAACAGCTTTGTATTCACCTTAAACACTGTTTCAGGGCAAGAGATTGTGTTTTAGACTAAAAGGGAATGCATTATAAGAAGAATCTTTACTTTGAAACTCTGTTCTTTACCTTTTTCTCACTATGAAACAGCTTTATGTTCATCTTAAACACTGCTTCAGGGCAACAGATTGTGTTTTAGACTAAAAGGGAATGCATTATAAGAAGAATCTTTACTTTGAAACTCTGTTCTTTACCTTTTTCACACTATTAAACAGCTTTGTATTCACCCTAAACACTGTTTCAGGGCAAGAGATTGTGTTTTAGACTACAAGGGAATGCATTATAAGAAGAATCTTTACTTTGAAACTCTGTTCTTTACCTTTTTCTCACTATGAAACAACTTTATGTTCATCTTAAACACTGCTTCAGGGCAACAGATTGTGTTTTAGACTAAAAGGGAATGCATTATAAGAAGAATCTTTACTTTGAAACTCTGCTCTTTGCCTTTTTCACACTATGAAACAGCTTTGTATTCACACTAAACACTGTTTCAGGGCAAGAGATTGTGTTTTAGACTAAAAGGGAATGCATTATAAGAAGAATCTTTACTTTGAAACTCTGTTCTTTGCCTTTTTAACTCTATGAAACAGCTTTGTATTCACACTAAACACTGTTTCAGGGCAAGAGATTGTGTTTTAGACTAAAAGGGAATGCATTATAAGAAGAATCTTTACTTTGAAACTCTGTTCTTTGCCTTTTTCACACTATGAAACAGCTTTGTATTCACACTAAACACTGTTTCAGGGCAACAGATTGTGTTTTAGACTAAAAGGGAATGCATTATAAGAAGAATCTTTACTTTGAAACTCTGTTCTTTGCCTTTTTAACACTATGAAACAGCTTTGTATTCACACTAAACACTGTTTCAGGGCAAGAGATTGTGTTTTAGACTAAAAGGGAATGCATTATAAGAAGAATCTTTACTTTGAAACTCTGTTCTTTACCTTTTTCTCACTATGAAACAGCTTTATGTTCATCTTAAACACTGCTTCAGGGCAACAGATTGTGTTTTAGACTAAAAGGGAATGCATTATAAGAAGAATCTTTACTTTGAAACTCTGTTCTTTACCTTTTTAACACTATGAAACAGCTTTATATTCACCCTAAACACTGTTTCAGGGCAAGAGATTGTGTTTTAGACTAAAAGGGAATGCATTATAAGAAGAATCTTTACTTTGAAACTCTGTTCTTTGCCTTTTTCACACTATGAAACAGCTTTGTATTCACACTAAACACTGTTTCAGGGCAAGAGATTGTGTTTTAGACTAAAAGGGAATGCATTATAAGAAGAATCTTTACTTTGAAACTCTGCTCTTTGCCTTTTTCACACTATGAAACAGCTTTGTATTCACACTAAACACTGTTTCAGGGCAAGAGATTGTGTTTTAGACTAAAAGGGAATGCATTATAAGAAGAATCCTTACTTTAAAACTGTGTTCTTTACCTTTTTCACACTATGAAACAGCTTTGTATTCAACTTAAACACTGTTACAGAGCTAGACATCTTGTTTTTAACCAGACTGAATAACTTACAATATCCTAAGAAAACACATATTTCAAGTGAAAAGAGTTTATCCAGGGGAGAACAAGTTGTTTTAACATGGTTCTAATGTGACCCTTGAAAGTAATTGCAACTCTGTTTTTAAACCTCTAACCACAAGGAGGCAACGTTTCCACGCATTACAATTGCCTTATACATAGTTTCAGAGTAAGAAATATTGTTTTTAACCAAACTGAACAACTAAAAGGGAATGCAATATAAGAAGAATCTTTATTTTGAAACTCTGTTCTTTACCTTTTTCACTCTATAAAACAGCTTTGTATTCAACTTAAACACTGTTTCAGGGCAAGAGATTGTGTTTTAGACTACAAGGGAATGCATTATAAGAAAAATCTTTACTTTGAAACTCTGTTCTTTGCCTTTTTCACACTATGAAACAGCTTTATATTCAACTTAAACACTGCTTCAGGGCAACGGATTGTGTTTTAAACTAAAAGGGAATGCATTATAAGAAGAATCTTTACTTTGAAACTCTGTTCTTTGCCTTTTTCACACTAAGAAACAGCTTTGTATTCACCTTAAACACTGTTTCAGGGCAAGAGATTGTGTTTTAGACTAAAAGGGAATGCATTATAAAGAATCTTTACTTTGAAACTCTGTTCTTTGCCTTTTTCACACTATGAAACAGCTTTGTATTCACACTAAACACTGTTTCAGGGCAAGAGATTGTGTTTTAGACTAAAAGGGAATGCATTATAAGAAGAATCTTTACTTTGAAACTCTGTTCTTTACCTTTTTCTCACTATGAAACAGCTTTGTATTCACACTAAACACTGTTTCAGGGCAAGAGATTGTGTTTTAGACTAAAAGGGAATGCATTATAAGAAGAATCTTTACTTTGAAACTCTGTTCTTTGCCTTTTTAACTCTATGAAACAGCTTTGTATTCACACTAAACACTGTTTCAGGGCAAGAGATTGTGTTTTAGACTAAAAGGGAATGCATTATAAGAAGAATCTTTACTTTGAAACTCTGTTCTTTGCCTTTTTCACACTAAGAAACAGCTTTGTATTCACCTTAAACACTGTTTCAGGGCAAGAGATTGTGTTTTAGACTAAAAGGGAATGCATTATAAAGAATCTTTACTTTGAAACTCTGTTCTTTGCCTTTTTCACACTATGAAACAGCTTTGTATTCACACTAAACACTGTTTCAGGGCAAGAGATTGTGTTTTAGACTACAAGGGAATGCATTATAAGAAGAATCTTTACTTTGAAACTCTGTTCTTTGCCTTTTTCAAACTAAGAAACAGCTTTATATTCAACTTAAACACTGCTTCAGGGCAACGGATTGTGTTTTAGACTAAAAGGGAATGCATTATAAGAAGAATCCTTACTTTAAAACTGTGTTCTTTACCTTTTTCACACTATGAAACAGCTTTGTATTCAACTTAAACACTGTTACAGAGCTAGACATCTTGTTTTTAACCAGACTGAATAGCTTACAATATCCTAAGAAAACACATATTTCAAGTGAAAAGAGTTTATCCAGGGGAGAACAAGTTGTTTTAACATGGTTCTAATGTGACCCTTGAAAGTAATTGCAACTCTGTTTTTACACCTCTAACCACAAGGAGGCAACGTTTCCACGCATTACAAATGCCTTATACATAGTTTCAGAGTAAGAAATATTGTTTTTAACCAAACTGAACAACTAAAAGGGAATGCAATATAAGAAGAATCTTTATTTTGAAACTCTGTTCTTTACCTTTTTCAATCTATAAAACAGCTTTGTATTCAACTTAAACACTGTTTCAGGGCAAGAGATTGTGTTTTAGACTACAAGGGAATGCATTATAAGAAAAATCTTTACTTTGAAACTCTGTTCTTTGCCTTTTTCACACTATGAAACAGCTTTATATTCAACTTAAACACTGCTTCAGGGCAACGGATTGTGTTTTAAACTAAAAGGGAATGCATTATAAGAAGAATCTTTACTTTGAAACTCTGTTCTTTGCCTTTTTCACACTAGGAAACAGCTTTGTATTCACCTTAAACACTGTTTCAGGGCAAGAGATTGTGTTTTAGACTAAAAGGGAATGCATTATAAGAAGAATCTTTACTTAGAAACTCTTCTTTACCTTTTTCACACTATGAAACAGCTTTGTATTCACCTTAAACACTGTTTCAGGGCAAGAGATTGTATTTTAGACTAAAAGGGAATGCATTATAAGAAGAATCTTTACTTTGAAACTCTGTTCTTTGCCTTTTTCACACTAAGAAACAGCTTTATATTCAACTTAAACACTGCTTCAGGGCAACGGATTGTGTTTTAGACTAAAAGGGAATGCATTATAAGAAGAATCTTTACTTTGAAACTGTTCTTTGCCTTTTTCACACTATGAAACAGCTTTATATTCACACTAAACACTGTTTCAGGGCAAGAGATTGTGTTTTAGACTAAAAGGGAATGCATTATAAGAAGAATCTTTACTTTGAAACTCTGCTCTTTGCCTTTTTCACACTATGAAACAGCTTTGTATTCACACTAAACACTGTTTCAGGGCAAGAGATTGTGTTTTAGACTAAAAGGGAATGCATTATAAGAAGAATCTTTACTTTGAAACTCTGTTCTTTGCCTTTTTAACTCTATGAAACAGCTTTGTATTCACACTAAACACTGTTTCAGGGCAAGAGATTGTGTTTTAGACTAAAAGGGAATGCATTATAAGAAGAATCTTTACTTTGAAACTCTGTTCTTTGCCTTTTTCACACTATGAAACAGCTTTGTATTCACACTAAACACTGTTTCAGGGCAACGGATTGTGTTTTAGACTAAAAGGGAATGCATTATAAGAAGAATCTTTACTTTGAAACTCTGTTCTTTGCCTTTTTAACACTATGAAACAGCTTTGTATTCACACTAAACACTGTTTCAGGGCAAGAGATTGTGTTTTAGACTAAAAGGGAATGCATTATAAGAAGAATCTTTACTTTGAAACTCTGTTCTTTAACTTTTTCTCACTATGAAACAGCTTTATGTTCATCTTAAACACTGCTTCAGGGCAACAGATTGTGTTTTAGACTAAAAGGGAATGCATTATAAGAAGAATCTTTACTTTGAAACTCTGTTCTTTACCTTTTTAACACTATGAAACAGCTTTGTATTCACCCTAAACACTGTTTCAGGGCAAGAGATTGTGTTTTAGACTAAAAGGGAATGCATTATAAGAAGAATCTTTACTTTGAAACTCTGTTCTTTGCCTTTTTCACACTATGAAACAGCTTTGTATTCACACTAAACACTGTTTCAGGGCAAGAGATTGTGTTTTAGACTAAAAGGGAATGCATTATAAGAAGAATCTTTACTTTGAAACTCTGCTCTTTGCCTTTTTCACACTATGAAACAGCTTTGTATTCACACTAAACACTGTTTCAGGGCAAGAGATTGTGTTTTAGACTAAAAGGGAATGCATTATAAGAAGAATCCTTACTTTAAAACTGTGTTCTTTACCTTTTTCACACTATGAAACAGCTTTGTATTCAACTTAAACACTGTTTCAGAGCTAGACATCTTGTTTTTAACCAGACTGAATAACTTACAATATCCTAAGAAAACACATATTTCAAGTGAAAAGAGTTTATCCAGGGGAGAACAAGTTGTTTTAACATGGTTCTAATGTGACCCTTGAAAGTAATTGCAACTCTGTTTTTAAACCTCTAACCACAAGGAGGCAACGTTTCCACGCATTACAATTGCCTTATACATAGTTTCAAAGTAAGAAATATTGTTTTTAACCAAACTGAACAACTAAAAGGGAATGCAATATAAGAAGAATCTTTATTTTGAAACTCTGTTCTTTACCTTTTTCACTCTATAAAACAGCTTTGTATTCAACTTAAACACTGTTTCAGGGCAAGAGATTGTGTTTTAGACTACAAGGGAATGCATTATAAGAAAAATCTTTACTTTGAAACTCTGTTCTTTGCCTTTTTCACACTATGAAACAGCTTTATATTCAACTTAAACACTGCTTCAGGGCAACGGATTGTGTTTTAAACTAAAAGGGAATGCATTATAAGAAGAATCTTTACTTTGAAACTCTGTTCTTTGCCTTTTTCACACTAAGAAACAGCTTTGTATTCACCTTAAACACTGTTTCAGGGCAAGAGATTGTGTTTTAGACTAAAAGGGAATGCATTATAAAGAATCTTTACTTTGAAACTCTGTTCTTTGCCTTTTTCACACTATGAAACAGCTTTGTATTCACACTAAACACTGTTTCAGGGCAAGAGATTGTGTTTTAGACTAAAAGGGAATGCATTATAAGAAGAATCTTTACTTTGAAACTCTGTTCTTTACCTTTTTCTCACTATGAAACAGCTTTGTATTCACACTAAACACTGTTTCAGGGCAAGAGATTGTGTTTTAGACTAAAAGGGAATGCATTATAAGAAGAATCTTTACTTTGAAACTCTGTTCTTTGCCTTTTTAACTCTATGAAACAGCTTTGTATTCACACTAAACACTGTTTCAGGGCAAGAGATTGTGTTTTAGACTAAAAGGGAATGCATTATAAGAAGAATCTTTACTTTGAAACTCTGTTCTTTGCCTTTTTCACACTAAGAAACAGCTTTGTATTCACCTTAAACACTGTTTCAGGGCAAGAGATTGTGTTTTAGACTAAAAGGGAATGCATTATAAAGAATCTTTACTTTGAAACTCTGTTCTTTGCCTTTTTCACACTATGAAACAGCTTTGTATTCACACTAAACACTGTTTCAGGGCAAGAGATTGTGTTTTAGACTACAAGGGAATGCATTATAAGAAGAATCTTTACTTTGAAACTCTGTTCTTTGCCTTTTTCAAACTAAGAAACAGCTTTATATTCAACTTAAACACTGCTTCAGGGCAACGGATTGTGTTTTAGACTAAAAGGGAATGCATTATAAGAAGAATCCTTACTTTAAAACTGTGTTCTTTACCTTTTTCACACTATGAAACAGCTTTGTATTCAACTTAAACACTGTTACAGAGCTAGACATCTTGTTTTTAACCAGACTGAATAGCTTACAATATCCTAAGAAAACACATATTTCAAGTGAAAAGAGTTTATCCAGGGGAGAACAAGTTGTTTTAACATGGTTCTAATGTGACCCTTGAAAGTAATTGCAACTCTGTTTTTACACCTCTAACCACAAGGAGGCAACGTTTCCACGCATTACAAATGCCTTATACATAGTTTCAGAGTAAGAAATATTGTTTTTAACCAAACTGAACAACTAAAAGGGAATGCAATATAAGAAGAATCTTTATTTTGAAACTCTGTTCTTTACCTTTTTCAATCTATAAAACAGCTTTGTATTCAACTTAAACACTGTTTCAGGGCAAGAGATTGTGTTTTAGACTACAAGGGAATGCATTATAAGAAAAATCTTTACTTTGAAACTCTGTTCTTTGCCTTTTTCACACTATGAAACAGCTTTATATTCAACTTAAACACTGCTTCAGGGCAACGGATTGTGTTTTAAACTAAAAGGGAATGCATTATAAGAAGAATCTTTACTTTGAAACTCTGTTCTTTGCCTTTTTCACACTAGGAAACAGCTTTGTATTCACACTAAACACTGTTTCAGGGCAAGAGATTGTGTTTTAGACTAAAAGGGAATGCATTATAAGAAGAATCTTTACTTTGAAACTCTGTTCTTTACCTTTTTCTCACTATGAAACAGCTTTATGTTCATCTTAAACACTGCTTCAGGGCAACAGATTGTGTTTTAGACTAAAAGGGAATGCATTATAAGAAGAATCTTTACTTTGAAACTCTGTTCTTTACCTTTTTCACACTATTAAACAGCTTTGTATTCACCCTAAACACTGTTTCAGGGCAAGAGATTGTGTTTTAGACTACAAGGGAATGCATTATAAGAAGAATCTTTACTTTGAAACTCTGTTCTTTAACTTTTTCTCACTATGAAACAGCTTTATGTTCATCTTAAACACTGCTTCAGGGCAACAGATTGTGTTTTAGACTAAAAGGGAATGCATTATAAGAAGAGTCTTTACTTTGAAACTCTGTTCTTTACCTTTTTCACACAATGAAACAGCTTTATATTCAACTTAAACACTGCTTCAGGGCAACAGATTGTGTTTTAGACTAAAAGGGAATGCATTATAAGAAGAATCTTTACTTTGAAACTCTGTTCTTTGCCTTTTTAACACTATGAAACAGCTTTGTATTCACACTAAACACTGTTTCAGGGCAAGAGATTGTGTTTTAGACTAAAAGGGAATGCATTATAAGAAGAATCTTTACTTTGAAACTCTGTTCTTTGCCTTTTTAACACTATGAAACAGCTTTGTATTCACACTAAACATTGTTTCAGGGCAAGAGATTGTGTTTTAGACTAAAAGGGAATGCATTATAAGAAGAATCTTTACTTTGAAACTCTGTTCTTTGCCTTTTTAACACTATGAAACAGCTTTGTATTCACCCTAAACACTGTTTCAGGGCAAGAGATTGTGTTTTAGACTAAAAGGGAATGCATTATAAGAAGAATCTTTACTTTGAAACTCTGTTCTTTGCCTTTTTCACACTATGAAACAGCTTTGTATTCACACTAAACACTGTTTCAGGGCAAGAGATTGTGTTTTAGACTAAAAGGGAATGCATTATAAGAAGAATCTTTACTTTGAAACTCTGTTCTTTGCCTTTTTAACACTATGAAACAGCTTTGTATTCACACTAAACACTGTTTCAGGGCAAGAGATTGTTTTTTATACTAAAAGGGAATGCATTATAAGAAGAATCCTTACTTTAAAACTGTGTTCTTTACCTTTTTCACACTATGAAACAGCTTTGTATTCAACTTAAACACTGTTTCAGAGCTAGACATCTTGTTTTTAACCAGACTGAATAACTTACAATATCCTAAGAAAACACATATTTCAAGTGAAAAGAGTTTATCCAGGGGAGAACAAGTTGTTTTAACATGGTTCTAATGTGACCCTTGAAAGTAATTGCAACTCTGTTTTTAAACCTCTAACCACAAGGAGGCAACGTTTCCACGCATTACAATTGCCTTATACATAGTTTCAGAGTAAGAAATATTGTTTTTAACCAAACTGAACAACTAAAAGGGAATGCAATATAAGAAGAATCTTTATTTTGAAACTCTGTTCTTTACCTTTTTCACTCTATAAAACAGCTTTGTATTCAACTTAAACACTGTTTCAGGGCAAGAGATTGTGTTTTAGACTACAAGGGAATGCATTATAAGAAAAATCTTTACTTTGAAACTCTGTTCTTTGCCTTTTTCACACTATGAAACAGCTTTATATTCAACTTAAACACTGCTTCAGGGCAACGGATTGTGTTTTAAACTAAAAGGGAATGCATTATAAGAAGAATCTTTACTTTGAAACTCTGTTCTTTGCCTTTTTCACACTAAGAAACAGCTTTGTATTCACCTTAAACACTGTTTCAGGGCAAGAGATTGTGTTTTAGACTAAAAGGGAATGCATTATAAAGAATCTTTACTTTGAAACTCTGTTCTTTGCCTTTTTCACACTATGAAACAGCTTTGTATTCACACTAAACACTGTTTCAGGGCAAGAGATTGTGTTTTAGACTAAAAGGGAATGCATTATAAGAAGAATCTTTACTTTGAAACTCTGTTCTTTACCTTTTTCTCACTATGAAACAGCTTTGTATTCACACTAAACACTGTTTCAGGGCAAGAGATTGTGTTTTAGACTAAAAGGGAATGCATTATAAGAAGAATCTTTACTTTGAAACTCTGTTCTTTGCCTTTTTAACTCTATGAAACAGCTTTGTATTCACACTAAACACTGTTTCAGGGCAAGAGATTGTGTTTTAGACTAAAAGGGAATGCATTATAAGAAGAATCTTTACTTTGAAACTCTGTTCTTTGCCTTTTTCACACTAAGAAACAGCTTTGTATTCACCTTAAACACTGTTTCAGGGCAAGAGATTGTGTTTTAGACTAAAAGGGAATGCATTATAAAGAATCTTAAACACTGCTTCAGGGCAACGGATTGTGTTTTAGACTAAAAGGGAATGCATTATAAGAAGAATCCTTACTTTAAAACTGTGTTCTTTACCTTTTTCACACTATGAAACAGCTTTGTATTCAACTTAAACACTGTTACAGAGCTAGACATCTTGTTTTTAACCAGACTGAATAGCTTACAATATCCTAAGAAAACAAATATTTCAAGTGAAAAGAGTTTATCCAGGGGAGAACAAGTTGTTTTAACATGGTTCTAATGTGACCCTTGAAAGTACTTGCAACTCTGTTTTTACACCTCTAACCACAAGGAGGCAACGTTTCCACGCATTACAAATGCCTTATACATAGTTTCAGAGTAAGAAATATTGTTTTTAACCAAACTGAACAACTAAAAGGGAATGCAATATAAGAAGAATCTTTATTTTGAAACTCTGTTCTTTACCTTTTTCAATCTATAAAACAGCTTTGCATTCAACTTAAACACTGTTTCAGGGCAAGAGATTGTGTTTTAGACTACAAGGGAATGCATTATAAGAAAAATCTTTACTTTGAAACTCTGTTCTTTGCCTTTTTCACACTATGAAACAGCTTTATATTCAACTTAAACACTGCTTCAGGGCAACGGATTGTGTTTTAAACTAAAAGGGAATGCATTATAAGAAGAATCTTTACTTTGAAACTCTGTTCTTTGCCTTTTTCACACTAGGAAACAGCTTTGTATTCACCTTAAACACTGTTTCAGGGCAAGAGATTGTGTTTTAGACTAAAAGGGAATGCATTATAAAGAATCTTTACTTTGAAACTCTGTTCTTTGCCTTTTTCACACTATGAAACAGCTTTGTATTCACACTAAACACTGTTTCAGGGCAAGAGATTGTGTTTTAGACTAAAAGGGAATGCATTATAAGAAGAATCTTTACTTTGAAACTCTGTTCTTTACCTTTTTCTCACTATGAAACAGCTTTATGTTCATCTTAAACACTGCTTCAGGGCAACAGATTGTGTTTTAGACTAAAAGGGAATGCATTATAAGAAGAATCTTTACTTTGAAACTCTGTTCTTTACCTTTTTCACACTATTAAACAGCTTTGTATTCACCCTAAACACTGTTTCAGGGCAAGAGATTGTGTTTTAGACTACAAGGGAATGCATTATAAGAAGAATCTTTACTTTGAAACTCTGTTCTTTACCTTTTTCTCACTATGAAACAGCTTTATGTTCATCTTAAACACTGCTTCAGGGCAACAGATTGTGTTTTAGACTAAAAGGGAATGCATTATAAGAAGAGTCTTTACTTTGAAACTGTTCTTTACCTTTTTCACACAATGAAACAGCTTTATATTCAACTTAAACACTGCTTCAGGGCAACAGATTGTGTTTTAGACTAAAAGGGAATGCATTATAAGAAGAATCTTTACTTTGAAACTCTGTTCTTTGCCTTTTTAACACTATGAAACAGCTTTGTATTCACACTAAACACTGTTTCAGGGCAAGAGATTGTGTTTTAGACTAAAAGGGAATGCATTATAAGAAGAATCTTTACTTTGAAACTCTGTTCTTTGCCTTTTTAACACTATGAAACAGCTTTGTATTCACACTAAACATTGTTTCAGGGCAAGAGATTGTGTTTTAGACTAAAAGGGAATGCATTATAAGAAGAATCTTTACTTTGAAACTCTGTTCTTTGCCTTTTTAACACTATGAAACAGCTTTGTATTCACCCTAAACACTGTTTCAGGGCAAGAGATTGTGTTTTAGACTAAAAGGGAATGCATTATAAGAAGAATCTTTACTTTGAAACTCTGTTCTTTGCCTTTTTCACACTATGAAACAGCTTTGTATTCACACTAAACACTGTTTCAGGGCAAGAGATTGTGTTTTAGACTAAAAGGGAATGCATTATAAGAAGAATCTTTACTTTGAAACTCTGTTCTTTGCCTTTTTAACACTATGAAACAGCTTTGTATTCACACTAAACACTGTTTCAGGGCAAGAGATTGTTTTTTATACTAAAAGGGAATGCATTATAAGAAGAATCCTTACTTTAAAACTGTGTTCTTTACCTTTTTCACACTATGAAACAGCTTTGTATTCAACTTAAACACTGTTTCAGAGCTAGACATCTTGTTTTTAACCAGACTGAATAACTTACAATATCCTAAGAAAACACATATTTCAAGTGAAAAGAGTTTATCCAGGGGAGAACAAGTTGTTTTAACATGGTTCTAATGTGACCCTTGAAAGTAATTGCAACTCTGTTTTTACACCTCTAACCACAAGGAGGCAACGTTTCCACGCATTACAATTGCCTTATACATAGTTTCAGAGTAAGAAATATTGTTTTTAACCAAACTGAACAACTAAAAGGGAATGCAATATAAGAAGAATCTTTATTTTGAAACTCTGTTCTTTACCTTTTTCACTCTATAAAACAGCTTTGTATTCAACTTAAACACTGTTTCAGGGCAAGAGATTGTGTTTTAGACTACAAGGGAATGCATTATAAGAAAAATCTTTACTTTGAAACTCTGTTCTTTGCCTTTTTCACACTATGAAACAGCTTTATATTCAACTTAAACACTGCTTCAGGGCAACGGATTGTGTTTTAAACTAAAAGGGAATGCATTATAAGAAGAATCTTTACTTTGAAACTCTGTTCTTTGCCTTTTTCACACTAAGAAACAGCTTTGTATTCACCTTAAACACTGTTTCAGGGCAAGAGATTGTGTTTTAGACTAAAAGGGAATGCATTATAAAGAATCTTTACTTTGAAACTCTGTTCTTTGCCTTTTTCACACTATGAAACAGCTTTGTATTCACACTAAACACTGTTTCAGGGCAAGAGATTGTGTTTTAGACTAAAAGGGAATGCATTATAAGAAGAATCTTTACTTTGAAACTCTGTTCTTTACCTTTTTCTCACTATGAAACAGCTTTGTATTCACACTAAACACTGTTTCAGGGCAAGAGATTGTGTTTTAGACTAAAAGGGAATGCATTATAAGAAGAATCTTTACTTTGAAACTCTGTTCTTTGCCTTTTTAACTCTATGAAACAGCTTTGTATTCACACTAAACACTGTTTCAGGGCAAGAGATTGTGTTTTAGACTAAAAGGGAATGCATTATAAGAAGAATCTTTACTTTGAAACTCTGTTCTTTGCCTTTTTCACACTAAGAAACAGCTTTGTATTCACCTTAAACACTGTTTCAGGGCAAGAGATTGTGTTTTAGACTAAAAGGGAATGCATTATAAAGAATCTTTACTTTGAAACTCTGTTCTTTGCCTTTTTCACACTAAGAAACAGCTTTGTATTCACCTTAAACACTGTTTCAGGGCAAGAGATTGTGTTTTAGACTAAAAGGGAATGCATTATAAAGAATCTTTACTTTGAAACTCTGTTCTTTGCCTTTTTCACACTATGAAACAGCTTTGTATTCACACTAAACACTGTTTCAGGGCAAGAGATTGTGTTTTAGACTACAAGGGAATGCATTATAAGAAGAATCTTTACTTTGAAACTCTGTTCTTTGCCTTTTTCAAACTAAGAAACAGCTTTATATTCAACTTAAACACTGTTACAGAGCTAGACATCTTGTTTTTAACCAGACTGAATAGCTTACAATATCCTAAGAAAACACATATTTCAAGTGAAAAGAGTTTATCCAGGGGAGAACAAGTTGTTTTAACATGGTTCTAATGTGACCCTTGAAAGTAATTGCAACTCTGTTTTTACACCTCTAACCACAAGGAGGCAACGTTTCCACGCATTACAAATGCCTTATACATAGATTCAGAGTAAGAAATATTGTTTTTAACCAAACTGAACAACTAAAAGGGAATGCAATATAAGAAGAATCTTTATTTTGAAACTCTGTTCTTTACCTTTTTCAATCTATAAAACAGCTTTGTATTCAACTTAAACACTGTTTCAGGGCAAGAGATTGTGTTTTAGACTACAAGGGAATGCATTATAAGAAAAATCTTTACTTTGAAACTCTGTTCTTTGCCTTTTTCACACTATGAAACAGCTTTATATTCAACTTAAACACTGCTTCAGGGCAACGGATTGTGTTTTAAACTAAAAGGGAATGCATTATAAGAAGAATCTTTACTTTGAAACTCTGTTCTTTGCCTTTTTCACACTAGGAAACAGCTTTGTATTCACCTTAAACACTGTTTCAGGGCAAGAGATTGTGTTTTAGACTAAAAGGGAATGCATTATAAAGAATCTTTACTTTGAAACTCTGTTCTTTGCCTTTTTCACACTATGAAACAGCTTTGTATTCACACTAAACACTGTTTCAGGGCAAGAGATTGTGTTTTAGACTAAAAGGGAATGCATTATAAGAAGAATCTTTACTTTGAAACTCTGTTCTTTACCTTTTTCTCACTATGAAACAGCTTTATGTTCATCTTAAACACTGCTTCAGGGCAACAGATTGTGTTTTAGACTAAAAGGGAATGCATTATAAGAAGAATCTTTACTTTGAAACTCTGTTCTTTACCTTTTTCACACTATTAAACAGCTTTGTATTCACCCTAAACACTGTTTCAGGGCAAGAGATTGTGTTTTAGACTACAAGGGAATGCATTATAAGAAGAATCTTTACTTTGAAACTCTGTTCTTTACCTTTTTCTCACTATGAAACAGCTTTATGTTCATCTTAAACACTGCTTCAGGGCAACAGATTGTGTTTTAGACTAAAAGGGAATGCATTATAAGAAGAATCTTTACTTTGAAACTCTGTTCTTTACCTTTTTCTCACTATGAAACAGCTTTATATTCAACTTAAACACTGCTTCAGGGCAACGGATTGTGTTTTAGACTAAAAGGGAATGCCTTATAAGAAGAATCTTTACTTTGAAACTCTGTTCTTTGCCTTTTTCACACTATGAAACAGCTTTGTATTCACACTAAACACTGTTTCAGGGCAACGGATTGTGTTTTAGACTAAAAGGGAATGCATTATAAGAAGAATCCTTACTTTAAAACTGTGTTCTTTACCTTTTTCACACTATGAAACAGCTTTGTATTCAACTTAAACACTGTTACAGAGCTAGACATCTTGTTTTTAACCAGACTGAATAGCTTACAATATCCTAAGAAAACACATATTTCAAGTGAAAAGAGTTTATCCAGGGGAGAACAAGTTGTTTTAACATGGTTCTAATGTGACCCTTGAAATGTAATTGCAACTCTGTTTTTACACCTCTAACCACAAGGAGGCAACGTTTCCACGCATTACAAATGCCTTATACATAGTTTCAGAGTAAGAAATATTGTTTTTAAACAAACTGAACAACTAAAAGGGAATGCAATATAAGAAGAATCTTTATTTTGAAACTCTGTTCTTTACCTTTTTCAATCTATAAAACAGCTTTGTATTCAACTTAAACACTGTTTCAGGGCAAGAGATTGTGTTTTAGACTACAAGGGAATGCATTATAAGAAAAATCTTTACTTTGAAACTCTGTTCTTTGCCTTTTTCACACTATGAAACAGCTTTATATTCAACTTAAACACTGCTTCAGGGCAACGGATTGTGTTTTAAACTAAAAGGGAATGCATTATAAGAAGAATCTTTACTTTGAAACTCTGTTCTTTGCCTTTTTCACACTAGGAAACAGCTTTGTATTCACCTTAAACACTGTTTCAGGGCAAGAGATTGTGTTTTAGACTAAAAGGGAATGCATTATAAAGAATCTTTACTTTGAAACTCTGTTCTTTGCCTTTTTCACACTATGAAACAGCTTTGTATTCACACTAAACACTGTTTCAGGGCAAGAGATTGTGTTTTAGACTAAAAGGGAATGCATTATAAGAAGAATCTTTACTTTGAAACTCTGTTCTTTACCTTTTTCTCACTATGAAACAGCTTTATGTTCATCTTAAACACTGCTTCAGGGCAACAGATTGTGTTT
Organism: Electrophorus electricus; assembly: GCF_041902795.1. Lineage (NCBI taxonomy): Eukaryota > Metazoa > Chordata > Actinopteri > Gymnotiformes > Gymnotidae > Electrophorus > Electrophorus electricus. The sequence goes on from NC_137517.1 coordinate 9,761,430, forward strand.
TAGACTAAAAGGGAATGCATTATAAGAAGAATCTTTACTTTGAAACTCTGTTCTTTACCTTTTTCACACTATTAAACAGCTTTGTATTCACCCTAAACACTGTTTCAGGGCAAGAGATTGTGTTTTAGACTACAAGGGAATGCATTATAAGAAGAATCTTTACTTTGAAACTCTGTTCTTTACCTTTTTCTCACTATGAAACAACTTTATGTTCATCTTAAACACTGCTTCAGGGCAACAGATTGTGTTTTAGACTAAAAGGGAATGCATTATAAGAAGAATCTTTACTTTGAAACTCTGCTCTTTGCCTTTTTCACACTATGAAACAGCTTTGTATTCACACTAAACACTGTTTCAGGGCAAGAGATTGTGTTTTAGACTAAAAAGGAATGCATTATAAGAAGAATCTTTACTTTGAAACTCTGTTCTTTGCCTTTTTAACTCTATGAAACAGCATTGTATTCACACTAAACACTGTTTCAGGGCAAGAGATTGTGTTTTAGACTAAAAGGGAATGCATTATAAGAAGAATCTTTACTTTGAAACTCTGTTCTTTACCTTTTTCTCACTATGAAACAGCTTTATATTCAACTTAAACACTGCTTCAGGGCAACGGATTGTGTTTTAGACTAAAAGGGAATGCCTTATAAGAAGAATCTTTACTTTGAAACTCTGTTCTTTGCCTTTTTCACACTATGAAACAGCTTTGTATTCACACTAAACACTGTTTCAGGGCAAGAGATTGTGTTTTAGACTAAAAGGGAATGCATTATAAGAAGAATCTTTACTTTGAAACTCTGTTCTTTACCTTTTTCTCACTATGAAACAGCTTTATGTTCATCTTAAACACTGCTTCAGGGCAACAGATTGTGTTTTAGACTAAAAGGGAATGCATTATAAGAAGAATCTTTACTTTGAAACTCTGTTCTTTACCTTTTTCACACTATTAAACAGCTTTGTATTCACCCTAAACACTGTTTCAGGGCAAGAGATTGTGTTTTAGACTACAAGGGAATGCATTATAAGAAGAATCTTTACTTTGAAACTCTGTTCTTTACCTTTTTCTCACTATGAAACAGCTTTATGTTCATCTTAAACACTGCTTCAGGGCAACAGATTGTGTTTTAGACTAAAAGGGAATGCATTATAAGAAGAATCTTTACTTTGAAACTCTGTTCTTTACCTTTTTCTCACTATGAAACAGCTTTATATTCAACTTAAACACTGCTTCAGGGCAACGGATTGTGTTTTAGACTAAAAGGGAATGCCTTATAAGAAGAATCTTTACTTTGAAACTCTGTTCTTTGCCTTTTTCACACTATGAAACAGCTTTGTATTCACACTAAACACTGTTTCAGGGCAACGGATTGTGTTTTAGACTAAAAGGGAATGCATTATAAGAAGAATCCTTACTTTAAAACTGTGTTCTTTACCTTTTTCACACTATGAAACAGCTTTGTATTCAACTTAAACACTGTTACAGAGCTAGACATCTTGTTTTTAACCAGACTGAATAGCTTACAATATCCTAAGAAAACACATATTTCAAGTGAAAAGAGTTTATCCAGGGGAGAACAAGTTGTTTTAACATGGTTCTAATGTGACCCTTGAAATGTAATTGCAACTCTGTTTTTACACCTCTAACCACAAGGAGGCAACGTTTCCACGCATTACAAATGCCTTATACATAGTTTCAGAGTAAGAAATATTGTTTTTAAACAAACTGAACAACTAAAAGGGAATGCAATATAAGAAGAATCTTTATTTTGAAACTCTGTTCTTTACCTTTTTCAATCTATAAAACAGCTTTGTATTCAACTTAAACACTGTTTCAGGGCAAGAGATTGTGTTTTAGACTACAAGGGAATGCATTATAAGAAAAATCTTTACTTTGAAACTCTGTTCTTTGCCTTTTTCACACTATGAAACAGCTTTATATTCAACTTAAACACTGCTTCAGGGCAACGGATTGTGTTTTAAACTAAAAGGGAATGCATTATAAGAAGAATCTTTACTTTGAAACTCTGTTCTTTGCCTTTTTCACACTAGGAAACAGCTTTGTATTCACCTTAAACACTGTTTCAGGGCAAGAGATTGTGTTTTAGACTAAAAGGGAATGCATTATAAAGAATCTTTACTTTGAAACTCTGTTCTTTGCCTTTTTCACACTATGAAACAGCTTTGTATTCACACTAAACACTGTTTCAGGGCAAGAGATTGTGTTTTAGACTAAAAGGGAATGCATTATAAGAAGAATCTTTACTTTGAAACTCTGTTCTTTACCTTTTTCTCACTATGAAACAGCTTTATGTTCATCTTAAACACTGCTTCAGGGCAACAGATTGTGTTTTAGACTAAAAGGGAATGCATTATAAGAAGAATCTTTACTTTGAAACTCTGTTCTTTACCTTTTTCACACTATTAAACAGCTTTGTATTCACCCTAAACACTGTTTCAGGGCAAGAGATTGTGTTTTAGACTACAAGGGAATGCATTATAAGAAGAATCTTTACTTTGAAACTCTGTTCTTTACCTTTTTCTCACTATGAAACAACTTTATGTTCATCTTAAACACTGCTTCAGGGCAACAGATTGTGTTTTAGACTAAAAGGGAATGCATTATAAGAAGAATCTTTACTTTGAAACTCTGCTCTTTGCCTTTTTCACACTATGAAACAGCTTTGTATTCACACTAAACACTGTTTCAGGGCAAGAGATTGTGTTTTAGACTAAAAAGGAATGCATTATAAGAAGAATCTTTACTTTGAAACTCTGTTCTTTGCCTTTTTAACTCTATGAAACAGCATTGTATTCACACTAAACACTGTTTCAGGGCAAGAGATTGTGTTTTAGACTAAAAGGGAATGCATTATAAGAAGAATCTTTACTTTGAAACTCTGTTCTTTACCTTTTTCTCACTATGAAACAGCTTTATATTCAACTTAAACACTGCTTCAGGGCAACGGATTGTGTTTTAGACTAAAAGGGAATGCCTTATAAGAAGAATCTTTACTTTGAAACTCTGTTCTTTGCCTTTTTCACACTATGAAACAGCTTTGTATTCACACTAAACACTGTTTCAGGGCAACGGATTGTGTTTTAGACTAAAAGGGAATGCATTATAAGAAGAATCCTTACTTTAAAACTGTGTTCTTTACCTTTTTCACACTATGAAACAGCTTTGTATTCAACTTAAACACTGTTACAGAGCTAGACATCTTGTTTTTAACCAGACTGAATAGCTTACAATATCCTAAGAAAACACATATTTCAAGTGAAAAGAGTTTATCCAGGGGAGAACAAGTTGTTTTAACATGGTTCTAATGTGACCCTTGAAAGTAATTGCAACTCTGTTTTTACACCTCTAACCACAAGGAGGCAACGTTTCCACGCATTACAAATGCCTTATACATAGTTTCAGAGTAAGAAATATTGTTTTTAAACAAACTGAACAACTAAAAGGGAATGCAATATAAGAAGAATCTTTATTTTGAAACTCTGTTCTTTACCTTTTTCAATCTATAAAACAGCTTTGTATTCAACTTAAACACTGTTTCAGGGCAAGAGATTGTGTTTTAGACTACAAGGGAATGCATTATAAGAAAAATCTTTACTTTGAAACTCTGTTCTTTGCCTTTTTCACACTATGAAACAGCTTTATATTCAACTTAAACACTGCTTCAGGGCAACGGATTGTGTTTTAAACTAAAAGGGAATGCATTATAAGAAGAATCTTTACTTTGAAACTCTGTTCTTTGCCTTTTTCACACTAGGAAACAGCTTTGTATTCACCTTAAACACTGTTTCAGGGCAAGAGATTGTGTTTTAGACTAAAAGGGAATGCATTATAAAGAATCTTTACTTTGAAACTCTGTTCTTTGCCTTTTTCACACTATGAAACAGCTTTGTATTCACACTAAACACTGTTTCAGGGCAAGAGATTGTGTTTTAGACTAAAAGGGAATGCATTATAAGAAGAATCTTTACTTTGAAACTCTGTTCTTTACCTTTTTCTCACTATGAAACAGCTTTATGTTCATCTTAAACACTGCTTCAGGGCAACAGATTGTGTTTTAGACTAAAAGGGAATGCATTATAAGAAGAATCTTTACTTTGAAACTCTGTTCTTTACCTTTTTCACACTATTAAACAGCTTTGTATTCACCCTAAACACTGTTTCAGGGCAAGAGATTGTGTTTTAGACTACAAGGGAATGCATTATAAGAAGAATCTTTACTTTGAAACTCTGTTCTTTACCTTTTTCTCACTATGAAACAACTTTATGTTCATCTTAAACACTGCTTCAGGGCAACAGATTGTGTTTTAGACTAAAAGGGAATGCATTATAAGAAGAATCTTTACTTTGAAACTCTGCTCTTTGCCTTTTTCACACTATGAAACAGCTTTGTATTCACACTAAACACTGTTTCAGGGCAAGAGATTGTGTTTTAGACTAAAAAGGAATGCATTATAAGAAGAATCTTTACTTTGAAACTCTGTTCTTTGCCTTTTTAACTCTATGAAACAGCTTTGTATTCACACTAAACACTGTTTCAGGGCAAGAGATTGTGTTTTAGACTAAAAGGGAATGCATTATAAGAAGAATCTTTACTTTGAAACTCTGTTCTTTGCCTTTTTCACACTAGGAAACAGCTTTGTATTCACCTTAAACACTGTTTCAGGGCAAGAGATTGTGTTTTAGACTAAAAGGGAATGCATTATAAAGAATCTTTACTTTGAAACTCTGTTCTTTGCCTTTTTCACACTATGAAACAGCTTTGTATTCACCTTAAACACTGTTTCAGGGCAAGAGAGTGTGTTTTAGACTAAAAGGGAATGCATTATAAGAAGAATCCTTACTTTGAAACTCTGTTCTTTACCTTTTTCAATCTATAAAACAGCTTTGTATTCAACTTAAACACTGTTTCAGGGCAAGAGATTGTGTTTTAGACTACAAGGGAATGCATTATAAGAAAAATCTTTACTTTGAAACTCTGTTCTTTGCCTTTTTCACACTATGAAACAGCTTTATATTCAACTTAAACACTGCTTCAGGGCAACGGATTGTGTTTTAAACTAAAAGGGAATGCATTATAAGAAGAATCTTTACTTTGAAACTCTGTTCTTTGCCTTTTTCACACTAGGAAACAGCTTTGTATTCACCTTAAACACTGTTTCAGGGCAAGAGATTGTGTTTTAGACTAAAAGGGAATGCATTATAAAGAATCTTTACTTTGAAACTCTGTTCTTTGCCTTTTTCACACTATGAAACAGCTTTGTATTCACACTAAACACTGTTTCAGGGCAAGAGATTGTGTTTTAGACTAAAAGGGAATGCATTATAAGAAGAATCTTTACTTTGAAACTCTGTTCTTTACCTTTTTCTCACTATGAAACAGCTTTATGTTCATCTTAAACACTGCTTCAGGGCAACAGATTGTGTTTTAGACTAAAAGGGAATGCATTATATGAAGAATCTTTACTTTGAAACTCTGTTCTTTACCTTTTTCACACTATTAAACAGCTTTGTATTCACCCTAAACACTGTTTCAGGGCAAGAGATTGTGTTTTAGACTACAAGGGAATGCATTATAAGAAGAATCTTTACTTTGAAACTCTGTTCTTTACCTTTTTCTCACTATGAAACAGCTTTATGTTCATCTTAAACACTGCTTCAGGGCAACAGATTGTGTTTTAGACTAAAAGGGAATGCATTATAAGAAGAATCTTTACTTTGAAACTCTGTTCTTTACCTTTTTCTCACTATGAAACAGCTTTATATTCAACTTAAACACTGCTTCAGGGCAACGGATTGTGTTTTAGACTAAAAGGGAATGCCTTATAAGAAGAATCTTTACTTTGAAACTCTGTTCTTTGCCTTTTTCACACTATGAAACAGCTTTGTATTCACACTAAACACTGTTTCAGGGCAACGGATTGTGTTTTAGACTAAAAGGGAATGCATTATAAGAAGAATCCTTACTTTAAAACTGTGTTCTTTACCTTTTTCACACTATGAAACAGCTTTGTATTCAACTTAAACACTGTTACAGAGCTAGACATCTTGTTTTTAACCAGACTGAATAGCTTACAATATCCTAAGAAAACACATATTTCAAGTGAAAAGAGTTTATCCAGGGGAGAACAAGTTGTTTTAACATGGTTCTAATGTGACCCTTGAAAGTAATTGCAACTCTGTTTTTACACCTCTAACCACAAGGAGGCAACGTTTCCACGCATTACAAATGCCTTATACATAGTTTCAGAGTAAGAAATATTGTTTTTAAACAAACTGAACAACTAAAAGGGAATGCAATATAAGAAGAATCTTTATTTTGAAACTCTGTTCTTTACCTTTTTCAATCTATAAAACAGCTTTGTATTCAACTTAAACACTGTTTCAGGGCAAGAGATTGTGTTTTAGACTACAAGGGAATGCATTATAAGAAAAATCTTTACTTTGAAACTCTGTTCTTTGCCTTTTTCACACTATGAAACAGCTTTATATTCAACTTAAACACTGCTTCAGGGCAACGGATTGTGTTTTAAACTAAAAGGGAATGCATTATAAGAAGAATCTTTACTTTGAAACTCTGTTCTTTGCCTTTTTCACACTAGGAAACAGCTTTGTATTCACCTTAAACACTGTTTCAGGGCAAGAGATTGTGTTTTAGACTAAAAGGGAATGCATTATAAAGAATCTTTACTTTGAAACTCTGTTCTTTGCCTTTTTCACACTATGAAACAGCTTTGTATTCACACTAAACACTGTTTCAGGGCAAGAGATTGTGTTTTAGACTAAAAGGGAATGCATTATAAGAAGAATCTTTACTTTGAAACTCTGTTCTTTACCTTTTTCTCACTATGAAACAGCTTTATGTTCATCTTAAACACTGCTTCAGGGCAACAGATTGTGTTTTAGACTAAAAGGGAATGCATTATAAGAAGAATCTTTACTTTGAAACTCTGCTCTTTGCCTTTTTCACACTATGAAACAGCTTTGTATTCACACTAAACACTGTTTCAGGGCAAGAGATTGTGTTTTAGACTAAAAAGGAATGCATTATAAGAAGAATCTTTACTTTGAAACTCTGTTCTTTGCCTTTTTAACTCTATGAAACAGCTTTGTATTCACACTAAACACTGTTTCAGGGCAAGAGATTGTGTTTTAGACTAAAAGGGAATGCATTATAAGAAGAATCTTTACTTTGAAACTCTGTTCTTTGCCTTTTTCACACTAAGAAACTGCTTTGTATTCACCTTAAACACTGTTTCAGGGCAAGAGAGTGTGTTTTAGACTAAAAGGGAATGCATTATAAGAAGAATCCTTACTTTGAAACTCTGTTCTTTACCTTTTTCAATCTATAAAACAGCTTTGTATTCAACTTAAACACTGTTTCAGGGCAAGAGATTGTGTTTTAGACTACAAGGGAATGCATTATAAGAAAAATCTTTACTTTGAAACTCTGTTCTTTGCCTTTTTCACACTATGAAACAGCTTTATATTCAACTTAAACACTGCTTCAGGGCAACGGATTGTGTTTTAAACTAAAAGGGAATGCATTATAAGAAGAATCTTTACTTTGAAACTCTGTTCTTTGCCTTTTTCACACTAGGAAACAGCTTTGTATTCACCTTAAACACTGTTTCAGGGCAAGAGATTGTGTTTTAGACTAAAAGGGAATGCATTATAAAGAATCTTTACTTTGAAACTCTGTTCTTTGCCTTTTTCACACTATGAAACAGCTTTGTATTCACACTAAACACTGTTTCAGGGCAAGAGATTGTGTTTTAGACTAAAAGGGAATGCATTATAAGAAGAATCTTTACTTTGAAACTCTGTTCTTTACCTTTTTCTCACTATGAAACAGCTTTATGTTCATCTTAAACACTGCTTCAGGGCAACAGATTGTGTTTTAGACTAAAAGGGAATGCATTATAAGAAGAATCTTTACTTTGAAACTCTGTTCTTTACCTTTTTCACACTATTAAACAGCTTTGTATTCACCCTAAACACTGTTTCAGGGCAAGAGATTGTGTTTTAGACTACAAGGGAATGCATTATAAGAAGAATCTTTACTTTGAAACTCTGTTCTTTACCTTTTTCTCACTATGAAACAGCTTTATGTTCATCTTAAACACTGCTTCAGGGCAACAGATTGTGTTTTAGACTAAAAGGGAATGCATTATAAGAAGAATCTTTACTTTGAAACTCTGTTCTTTACCTTTTTCTCACTATGAAACAGCTTTATATTCAACTTAAACACTGCTTCAGGGCAACGGATTGTGTTTTAGACTAAAAGGGAATGCCTTATAAGAAGAATCTTTACTTTGAAACTCTGTTCTTTGCCTTTTTCACACTATGAAACAGCTTTGTATTCACACTAAACACTGTTTCAGGGCAACGGATTGTGTTTTAGACTAAAAGGGAATGCATTATAAGAAGAATCCTTACTTTAAAACTGTGTTCTTTACCTTTTTCACACTATGAAACAGCTTTGTATTCAACTTAAACACTGTTACAGAGCTAGACATCTTGTTTTTAACCAGACTGAATAGCTTACAATATCCTAAGAAAACACATATTTCAAGTGAAAAGAGTTTATCCAGGGGAGAACAAGTTGTTTTAACATGGTTCTAATGTGACCCTTGAAAGTAATTGCAACTCTGTTTTTACACCTCTAACCACAAGGAGGCAACGTTTCCACGCATTACAAATGCCTTATACATAGTTTCAGAGTAAGAAATATTGTTTTTAAACAAACTGAACAACTAAAAGGGAATGCAATATAAGAAGAATCTTTATTTTGAAACTCTGTTCTTTACCTTTTTCAATCTATAAAACAGCTTTGTATTCAACTTAAACACTGTTTCAGGGCAAGAGATTGTGTTTTAGACTACAAGGGAATGCATTATAAGAAAAATCTTTACTTTGAAACTCTGTTCTTTGCCTTTTTCACACTATGAAACAGCTTTATATTCAACTTAAACACTGCTTCAGGGCAACGGATTGTGTTTTAAACTAAAAGGGAATGCATTATAAGAAGAATCTTTACTTTGAAACTCTGTTCTTTGCCTTTTTCACACTAGGAAACAGCTTTGTATTCACCTTAAACACTGTTTCAGGGCAAGAGATTGTGTTTTAGACTAAAAGGGAATGCATTATAAAGAATCTTTACTTTGAAACTCTGTTCTTTGCCTTTTTCACACTATGAAACAGCTTTGTATTCACACTAAACACTGTTTCAGGGCAAGAGATTGTGTTTTAGACTAAAAGGGAATGCATTATAAGAAGAATCTTTACTTTGAAACTCTGTTCTTTACCTTTTTCTCACTATGAAACAGCTTTATGTTCATCTTAAACACTGCTTCAGGGCAACAGATTGTGTTTTAGACTAAAAGGGAATGCATTATAAGAAGAATCTTTACTTTGAAACTCTGTTCTTTACCTTTTTCACACTATTAAACAGCTTTGTATTCACCCTAAACACTGTTTCAGGGCAAGAGATTGTGTTTTAGACTACAAGGGAATGCATTATAAGAAGAATCTTTACTTTGAAACTCTGTTCTTTACCTTTTTCTCACTATGAAACAACTTTATGTTCATCTTAAACACTGCTTCAGGGCAACAGATTGTGTTTTAGACTAAAAGGGAATGCATTATAAGAAGAATCTTTACTTTGAAACTCTGCTCTTTGCCTTTTTCACACTATGAAACAGCTTTGTATTCACACTAAACACTGTTTCAGGGCAAGAGATTGTGTTTTAGACTAAAAAGGAATGCATTATAAGAAGAATCTTTACTTTGAAACTCTGTTCTTTGCCTTTTTAACTCTATGAAACAGCTTTGTATTCACACTAAACACTGTTTCAGGGCAAGAGATTGTGTTTTAGACTAAAAGGGAATGCATTATAAGAAGAATCTTTACTTTGATACTCTGTTCTTTGCCTTTTTCACACTAAGAAACAGCTTTGTATTCACCTTAAACACTGTTTCAGGGCAAGAGAGTGTGTTTTAGACTAAAAGGGAATGCATTATAAAGAATCTTTACTTTGAAACTCTGTTCTTTGCCTTTTTCACACTATGAAACAGCTTTGTATTCACACTAAACACTGTTTCAGGGCAAGAGATTGTGTTTTAGATTACAAGGGAATGCATTATAAGAAGAATCTTTACTTTGAAACTCTGTTCTTTACCTTTTTCTCACTATGAAACAGCTTTATGTTCATCTTAAACTGCTTCAGGGCAACAGATTGTGTTTTAGACTAAAAGGGAATGCATTATAAGAAGAATCTTTACTTTGAAACTCTGTTCTTTGCCTTTTTCACACTATGAAACAGCTTTGTATTCACACTAAACACTGTTTCAGGGCAAGAGATTGTGTTTTAGACTACAAGGGAATGCATTATAAGAAGAATCTTTACTTTGAAACTCTGTTCTTTACCTTTTTCTCACTATGAAACAGCTTTATATTCAACTTAAACACTGTTTCAGGGCAAGAGATTGTGTTTTAGACTACAAGGGAATGCATTATAAGAAGAATCTTTACTTTGAAACTCTGTTCTTTACCTTTTTCAAACTAAGAAACAGCTTTATATTCAACTTAAACACTGCTTCAGGGCAACGGATTGAGTTTTAGACTAAAAGGGAATGCATTATAAGAAGAATCTTTACTTTGAAACTCTGTTCTTTGCCTTTTTCACACTATGAAACAGCTTTATATTCACACTAAACACTGTTTCAGGGCAAGAGATTGTGTTTTAGACTAAAAGGGAATGCATTATAAGAAAAATCCTTACTTTGAAACTCTGCTCTTTGCCTTTTTCACACTATGAAACAGCTTTGTATTCACACTAAACACTGTTTCAGGGCAAGAGATTGTGTTTTAGACTAAAAGGGAATGCATTATAAGAAGAATCTTTACTTTGAAACTCTGTTCTTTGCCTTTTTAACTCTATGAAACAGCTTTGTATTCACACTAAACACTGTTTCAGGGCAAGAGATTGTGTTTTAGACTAAAAGGGAATGCATTATAAGAAGAATCTTTACTTTGAAACTCTGTTCTTTGCCTTTTTCACACTATGAAACAGCTTTGTATTCACACTAAACACTGTTTCAGGGCAACGGATTGTGTTTTAGACTAAAAGGGAATGCATTATAAGAAGAATCCTTACTTTAAAACTGTGTTCTTTACCTTTTTCACACTATGAAACAGCTTTGTATTCAACTTAAACACTGTTACAGAGCTAGACATCTTGTTTTTAACCAGACTGATTAGCTTACAATATCCTAAGAAAACACATATTTCAAGTGAAAAGAGTTTATCCAGGGGAGAACAAGTTGTTTTAACATGGTTCTAATGTGACCCTTGAAAGTAATTGCAACTCTGTTTTTACACCTCTAACCACAAGGAGGCAACGTTTCCACGCATTACAAATGCCTTATACATAGTTTCAGAGTAAGAAATATTGTTTTTAACCAAACTGAACAACTAAAAGGGAATGCAATATAGGAAGAATCTTTATTTTGAAACTCTGTTCTTTACCTTTTTCAATCTATAAAACAGCTTTGTATTCAACTTAAACACTGTTTCAGGGCAAGAGATTGTGTTTTAGACTACAAGGGAATGCATTATAAGAAAAATCTTTACTTTGAAACTCTGTTCTTTGCCTTTTTCACACTATGAAACAGCTTTATATTCAACTTAAACACTGCTTCAGGGCAACGGATTGTGTTTTAAACTAAAAGGGAATGCATTATAAGAAGAATCTTTACTTTGAAACTCTGTTCTTTGCCTTTTTCACACTAGGAAACAGCTTTGTATTCACCTTAAACACTGTTTCAGGGCAAGAGATTGTGTTTTAGACTAAAAGGGAATGCATTATAAAGAATCTTTACTTTGAAACTCTGTTCTTTGCCTTTTTCACACTATGAAACAGCTTTGTATTCACACTAAACACTGTTTCAGGGCAAGAGATTGTGTTTTAGACTAAAAGGGAATGCATTATAAGAAGAATCTTTACTTTGAAACTCTGTTCTTTACCTTTTTCTCACTATGAAACAGCTTTATGTTCATCTTAAACACTGCTTCAGGGCAACAGATTGTGTTTTAGACTAAAAGGGAATGCATTATAAGAAGAATCTTTACTTTGAAACTCTGTTCTTTGCCTTTTTCACACTAGGAAACAGCTTTGTATTCACCTTAAACACTGTTTCAGGGCAAGAGATTGTGTTTTAGACTAAAAGGGAATGCATTATAAAGAATCTTTACTTTGAAACTCTGTTCTTTGCCTTTTTCACACTATGAAACAGCTTTGTATTCACACTAAACACTGTTTCAGGGCAAGAGATTGTGTTTTAGACTAAAAGGGAATGCATTATAAGAAGAATCTTTACTTTGAAACTCTGTTCTTTACCTTTTTCTCACTATGAAACAGCTTTATGTTCATCTTAAACACTGCTTCAGGGCAACAGATTGTGTTTTAGACTAAAAGGGAATGCATTATAAGAAGAATCTTTACTTTGAAACTCTGTTCTTTACCTTTTTCACACTATTAAACAGCTTTGTATTCACCCTAAACACTGTTTCAGGGCAAGAGATTGTGTTTTAGACTACAAGGGAATGCATTATAAGAAGAATCTTTACTTTGAAACTCTGTTCTTTACCTTTTTCTCACTATGAAACAGCTTTATGTTCATCTTAAACACTGCTTCAGGGCAACAGATTGTGTTTTAGACTAAAAGGGAATGCATTATAAGAAGAATCTTTACTTTGAAACTCTGTTCTTTGCCTTTTTCACACTATGAAACAGCTTTGAATTCACACTAAACACTGTTTCAGGGCAAGATATTGTGTTTTAGACTAAAAGGGAATGTATTATAAGAAGAATCTTTACTTTCAAACTCTGTTCTTTACCTTTTTCTCACTATGAATCAGCTTTATATTCAACTTAAACACTGCTTCAGGGCAACGGATTGTGTTTTAGACTAAAAGGGAATGCATTATAAGAAGAATCTTTACTTTGAAACTCTGCTCTTTGCCTTTTTCACACTATGAAACAGCTTTGTATTCACACTAAACACTGTTTCAGGGCAAGAGATTGTGTTTTAGACTAAAAGGGAATTCATTATAAGAAGAATCTTTACTTTGAAACTCTGTTCTTTGCCTTTTTAACTCTATGAAACAGCTTTGTATTCACACTAAACACTGTTTCAGGGCAAGAGATTGTGTTTTAGACTAAAAGGGAATGCATTATAAGAAGAATCTTTACTTTGAAACTCTGTTCTTTGCCTTTTTCACACTAAGAAACAGCTTTGTATTCACCTTTAACACTGTTTCAGGGCAAGAGATTGTGTTTTAGACTAAAAGGGAATGCATTATAAAGAATCTTTACTTTGAAACTCTGTTCTTTGCCTTTTTCACACTATGAAACAGCTTTGTATTCACACTAAACACTGTTTCAGGGCAAGAGATTGTGTTTTAGACTACAAGGGAATGCATTATAAGAAGAATCTTTACTTTGAAACTCTGTTCTTTGCCTTTTTCAAACTAAGAAACAGCTTTATATTCAACTTAAACACTGCTTCAGGGCAACGGATTGTGTTTTAGACTAAAAGGGAATGCATTATAAGAAGAATCTTTACTTTGAAACTCTGTTCTTTGCCTTTTTCACACTATGAAACAGCTTTGTATTCACACTAAACACTGTTTCAGGGCAACGGATTGTGTTTTAGACTAAAAGGGAATGCATTATAAGAAGAATCCTTACTTTAAAACTGTGTTCTTTACCTTTTTCACACTATGAAACAGCTTTGTATTCAACTTAAACACTGTTACAGAGCTAGACATCTTGTTTTTAACCAGACTGAATCGCTTACAATATCCTAAGAAAACACATATTTCAAGTGAAAAGAGTTTATCCAGGGGAGAACAAGTTGTTTTAACATGGTTCTAATGTGACCCTTGAAAGTAATTGCAACTCTGTTTTTACACCTCTAACCACAAGGAGGCAACGTTTCCACGCATTACAAATGCCTTATACATAGTTTCAGAGTAAGAAATATTGTTTTTAAACAAACTGAACAACTAAAAGGGAATGCAATATAAGAAGAATCTTTATTTTGAAACTCTGTTCTTTACCTTTTTCAATCTATAAAACAGCTTTGTATTCAACTTAAACACTGTTTCAGGGCAAGAGATTGTGTTTTAGACTACAAGGGAATGCATTATAAGAAAAATCTTTACTTTGAAACTCTGTTCTTTGCCTTTTTCACACTATGAAACAGCTTTATATTCAACTTAAACACTGCTTCAGGGCAACGGATTGTGTTTTAAACTAAAAGGGAATGCATTATAAGAAGAATCTTTACTTTGAAACTCTGTTCTTTGCCTTTTTCACACTAGGAAACAGCTTTGTATTCACCTTAAACACTGTTTCAGGGCAAGAGATTGTGTTTTAGACTAAAAGGGAATGCATTATAAAGAATCTTTACTTTGAAACTCTGTTCTTTGCCTTTTTCACACTATGAAACAGCTTTGTATTCACACTAAACACTGTTTCAGGGCAAGAGATTGTGTTTTAGACTAAAAGGGAATGCATTATAAGAAGAATCTTTACTTTGAAACTCTGTTCTTTGCCTTTTTCACACTATGAAACAGCTTTGAATTCACACTAAACACTGTTTCAGGGCAAGAGATTGTGTTTTAGACTAAAAGGGAATGTATTATAAGAAGAATCTTTACTTTGAAACTCTGTTCTTTACCTTTTTCTCACTATGAAACAGCTTTATATTCAACTTAAACACTGCTTCAGGGCAACGGATTGTGTTTTAGACTAAAAGGGAATGCATTATAAGAAGAATCTTTACTTTGAAACTCTGTTCTTTGCCTTTTTCACACTATGAAACAGCTTTGTATTCACACTAAACACTGTTTCAGGGCAAGAGATTGTGTTTTAGACTACAAGGGAATGCATTATAAGAAGAATCTTTACTTTGAAACTCTGTTCTTTGCCTTTTTCAAACTAAGAAACAGCTTTGTATTCACACTAAACACTGCTTCAGGGCAACGGATTGTGTTTTAGACTAAAAGGGAATGCATTATAAGAAGAATCCTTACTTTAAAACTGTGTTCTTTACCTTTTTCACACTATGAAACAGCTTTGTATTCAACTTAAACACTGTTACAGAGCTAGACATCTTGTTTTTAACCAGACTGAATAGCTTACAATATCCTAAGGAAACACATATTTCAAGTGAAAAGAGTTTATCCAGGGGAGAACAAGTTGTTTTAACATGGTTCTAATGTGACCCTTGAAAGTAATTGCAACTCTGTTTTTACACCTCTAACCACAAGGAGGCAACGTTTCCACGCATTACAAATGCCTTATACATAGTTTCAGAGTAAGAAATATTGTTTTTAACCAAACTGAACAACTAAAAGGGAATGCAATATAAGAAGAATCTTTATTTTGAAACTCTGTTCTTTACCTTTTTCAATCTATAAAACAGCTTTGTATTCACCTTAAACACTGTTTCAGGGCAAGAGATTGTGTTTTAGACTAAAAGGGAATGCATTATAAAGAATCTTTACTTTGAAACTCTGTTCTTTGCCTTTTTCACACTATGAAACAGCTTTGTATTCACACTAAACACTGTTTCAGGGCAAGAGATTGTGTTTTAGACTAAAAGGGAATGCATTATAAGAAGAATCTTTACTTTGAAACTCTGTTCTTTACCTTTTTCTCACTATGAAACAGCTTTATGTTCATCTTAAACACTGCTTCAGGGCAACAGATTGTGTTTTAGACTAAAAGGGAATGCATTATAAGAAGAATCTTTACTTTGAAACTCTGTTCTTTACCTTTTTCACACTATTAAACAGCTTTGTATTCACCCTAAACACTGTTTCAGGGCAAGAGATTGTGTTTTAGACTACAAGGGAATGCATTATAAGAAGAATCTTTACTTTGAAACTCTGTTCTTTACCTTTTTCTCACTATGAAACAGCTTTATGTTCATCTTAAACACTGCTTCAGGGCAACAGATTGTGTTTTAGACTAAAAGGGAATGCATTATAAGAAGAATCTTTACTTTGAAACTCTGTTCTTTGCCTTTTTCACACTATGAAACAGCTTTGAATTCACACTAAACACTGTTTCAGGGCAAGAGATTGTGTTTTAGACTAAAAGGGAATGTATTATAAGAAGAATCTTTACTTTGAAACTCTGTTCTTTACCTTTTTCTCACTATGAAACAGCTTTATATTCAACTTAAACACTGCTTCAGGGCAACGGATTGTGTTTTAGACTAAAAGGGAATGCATTATAAGAAGAATCTTTACTTTGAAACTCTGCTCTTTGCCTTTTTCACACTATGAAACAGCTTTGTATTCACACTAAACACTGTTTCAGGGCAAGAGATTGTGTTTTAGACTAAAAGGGAATGCATTATAAGAAGAATCTTTACTTTGAAACTCTGTTCTTTGCCTTTTTAACTCTATGAAACAGCTTTGTATTCACACTAAACACTGTTTCAGGGCAAGAGATTGTGTTTTAGACTAAAAGGGAATGCATTATAAGAAGAATCTTTACTTTGAAACTCTGTTCTTTGCCTTTTTCACACTAAGAAACAGCTTTGTATTCACCTTAAACACTGTTTCAGGGCAAGAGATTGTGTTTTAGACTAAAAGGGAATGCATTATAAAGAATCTTTACTTTGAAACTGTTCTTTGCCTTTTTCACACTATGAAACAGCTTTGTATTCACACTAAACACTGTTTCAGGGCAAGAGATTGTGTTTTAGACTACAAGGGAATGCATTATAAGAAGAATCTTTACTTTGAAACTCTGTTCTTTGCCTTTTTCAAACTAAGAAACAGCTTTATATTCAACTTAAACACTGCTTCAGGGCAACGGATTGTGTTTTAGACTAAAAGGGAATGCATTATAAGAAAAATCTTTACTTTGAAACTCTGTTCTTTGCCTTTTTCACACTATGAAACAGCTTTATATTCAACTTAAACACTGCTTCAGGGCAACGGATTGTGTTTTAAACTAAAAGGGAATGCATTATAAGAAGAATCTTTACTTTGAAACTCTGTTCTTTGCCTTTTTCACACTAGGAAACAGCTTTGTATTCACCTTAAACACTGTTTCAGGGCAAGAGATTGTGTTTTAGACTAAAAGGGAATGCATTATAAAGAATCTTTACTTTGAAACTCTGTTCTTTGCCTTTTTCACACTATGAAACAGCTTTGTATTCACACTAAACACTGTTTCAGGGCAAGAGATTGTGTTTTAGACTAAAAGGGAATGCATTATAAGAAGAATCTTTACTTTGAAACTCTGTTCTTTGCCTTTTTCACACTATGAAACAGCTTTGAATTCACACTAAACACTGTTTCAGGGCAAGAGATTGTGTTTTAGACTAAAAGGGAATGTATTATAAGAAGAATCTTTACTTTGAAACTCTGTTCTTTACCTTTTTCTCACTATGAAACAGCTTTATATTCAACTTAAACACTGCTTCAGGGCAACGGATTGTGTTTTAGACTAAAAGGGAATGCATTATAAGAAGAATCTTTACTTTGAAACTCTGTTCTTTGCCTTTTTCACACTATGAAACAGCTTTGTATTCACACTAAACACTGTTTCAGGGCAAGAGATTGTGTTTTAGACTACAAGGGAATGCATTATAAGAAGAATCTTTACTTTGAAACTCTGTTCTTTGCCTTTTTCAAACTAAGAAACAGCTTTGTATTCACACTAAACACTGCTTCAGGGCAACGGATTGTGTTTTAGACTAAAAGGGAATGCATTATAAGAAGAATCCTTACTTTAAAACTGTGTTCTTTACCTTTTTCACACTATGAAACAGCTTTGTATTCAACTTAAACACTGTTACAGAGCTAGACATCTTGTTTTTAACCAGACTGAATAGCTTACAATATCCTAAGGAAACACATATTTCAAGTGAAAAGAGTTTATCCAGGGGAGAACAAGTTGTTTTAACATGGTTCTAATGTGACCCTTGAAAGTAATTGCAACTCTGTTTTTACACCTCTAACCACAAGGAGGCAACGTTTCCACGCATTACAAATGCCTTATACATAGTTTCAGAGTAAGAAATATTGTTTTTAACCAAACTGAACAACTAAAAGGGAATGCAATATAAGAAGAATCTTTATTTTGAAACTCTGTTCTTTACCTTTTTCAATCTATAAAACAGCTTTGTATTCACCTTAAACACTGTTTCAGGGCAAGAGATTGTGTTTTAGACTAAAAGGGAATGCATTATAAAGAATCTTTACTTTGAAACTCTGTTCTTTGCCTTTTTCACACTATGAAACAGCTTTGTATTCACACTAAACACTGTTTCAGGGCAAGAGATTGTGTTTTAGACTAAAAGGGAATGCATTATAAGAAGAATCTTTACTTTGAAACTCTGTTCTTTACCTTTTTCTCACTATGAAACAGCTTTATGTTCATCTTAAACACTGCTTCAGGGCAACAGATTGTGTTTTAGACTAAAAGGGAATGCATTATAAGAAGAATCTTTACTTTGAAACTCTGTTCTTTACCTTTTTCACACTATTAAACAGCTTTGTATTCACCCTAAACACTGTTTCAGGGCAAGAGATTGTGTTTTAGACTACAAGGGAATGCATTATAAGAAGAATCTTTACTTTGAAACTCTGTTCTTTACCTTTTTCTCACTATGAAACAGCTTTATGTTCATCTTAAACACTGCTTCAGGGCAACAGATTGTGTTTTAGACTAAAAGGGAATGCATTATAAGAAGAATCTTTACTTTGAAACTCTGTTCTTTGCCTTTTTCACACTATGAAACAGCTTTGAATTCACACTAAACACTGTTTCAGGGCAAGAGATTGTGTTTTAGACTAAAAGGGAATGTATTATAAGAAGAATCTTTACTTTGAAACTCTGTTCTTTACCTTTTTCTCACTATGAAACAGCTTTATATTCAACTTAAACACTGCTTCAGGGCAACGGATTGTGTTTTAGACTAAAAGGGAATGCATTATAAGAAGAATCTTTACTTTGAAACTCTGCTCTTTGCCTTTTTCACACTATGAAACAGCTTTGTATTCACACTAAACACTGTTTCAGGGCAAGAGATTGTGTTTTAGACTAAAAGGGAATGCATTATAAGAAGAATCTTTACTTTGAAACTCTGTTCTTTGCCTTTTTAACTCTATGAAACAGCTTTGTATTCACACTAAACACTGTTTCAGGGCAAGAGATTGTGTTTTAGACTAAAAGGGAATGCATTATAAGAAGAATCTTTACTTTGAAACTCTGTTCTTTGCCTTTTTCACACTAAGAAACAGCTTTGTATTCACCTTAAACACTGTTTCAGGGCAAGAGATTGTGTTTTAGACTAAAAGGGAATGCATTATAAAGAATCTTTACTTTGAAACTGTTCTTTGCCTTTTTCACACTATGAAACAGCTTTGTATTCACACTAAACACTGTTTCAGGGCAAGAGATTGTGTTTTAGACTACAAGGGAATGCATTATAAGAAGAATCTTTACTTTGAAACTCTGTTCTTTGCCTTTTTCAAACTAAGAAACAGCTTTATATTCAACTTAAACACTGCTTCAGGGCAACGGATTGTGTTTTAGACTAAAAGGGAATGCATTATAAGAAGAATCTTTACTTTGAAACTCTGTTCTTTGCCTTTTTCACACTATGAAACAGCTTTGTATTCACACTAAACACTGTTTCAGGGCAACGGATTGTGTTTTAGACTAAAAGGGAATGCATTATAAGAAGAATCCTTACTTTAAAACTGTGTTCTTTACCTTTTTCACACTATGAAACAGCTTTGTATTCAACTTAAACACTGTTACAGAGCTAGACATCTTGTTTTTAACCAGACTGAATAGCTTACAATATCCTAAGAAAACACATATTTCAAGTGAAAAGAGTTTATCCAGGGGAGAACAAGTTGTTTTAACATGGTTCTAATGTGACCCTTGAAAGTAATTGCAACTCTGTTTTTACACCTCTAACCACAAGGAGGCAACGTTTCCACGCATTACAAATGCCTTATACATAGTTTCAGAGTAAGAAATATTGTTTTTAAACAAACTGAACAACTAAAAGGGAATGCAATATAAGAAGAATCTTTATTTTGAAACTCTGTTCTTTACCTTTTTCAATCTATAAAACAGCTTTGTATTCAACTTAAACACTGTTTCAGGGCAAGAGATTGTGTTTTAGACTACAAGGGAATGCATTATAAGAAAAATCTTTACTTTGAAACTCTGTTCTTTGCCTTTTTCACACTATGAAACAGCTTTATATTCAACTTAAACACTGCTTCAGGGCAACGGATTGTGTTTTAAACTAAAAGGGAATGCATTATAAGAAGAATCTTTACTTTGAAACTCTGTTCTTTGCCTTTTTCACACTAGGAAACAGCTTTGTATTCACCTTAAACACTGTTTCAGGGCAAGAGATTGTGTTTTAGACTAAAAGGGAATGCATTATAAAGAATCTTTACTTTGAAACTCTGTTCTTTGCCTTTTTCACACTATGAAACAGCTTTGTATTCACACTAAACACTGTTTCAGGGCAAGAGATTGTGTTTTAGACTAAAAGGGAATGCATTATAAGAAGAATCTTTACTTTGAAACTCTGTTCTTTACCTTTTTCTCACTATGAAACAGCTTTATGTTCATCTTAAACACTGCTTCAGGGCAACAGATTGTGTTTTAGACTAAAAGGGAATGCATTATAAGAAGAATCTTTACTTTGAAACTCTGTTCTTTACCTTTTTCACACTATTAAACAGCTTTGTATTCACCCTAAACACTGTTTCAGGGCAAGAGATTGTGTTTTAGACTACAAGGGAATGCATTATAAGAAGAATCTTTACTTTGAAACTCTGTTCTTTGCCTTTTTCACACTATGAAACAGCTTTGAATTCACACTAAACACTGTTTCAGGGCAAGAGATTGTGTTTTAGACTAAAAGGGAATGTATTATAAGAAGAATCTTTACTTTGAAACTCTGTTCTTTACCTTTTTCTCACTATGAAACAGCTTTATATTCAACTTAAACACTGCTTCAGGGCAACGGATTGTGTTTTAGACTAAAAGGGAATGCATTATAAGAAGAATCTTTACTTTGAAACTCTGCTCTTTGCCTTTTTCACACTATGAAACAGCTTTGTATTCACACTAAACACTGTTTCAGGGCAAGAGATTGTGTTTTAGACTAAAAGGGAATGCATTATAAGAAGAATCTTTACTTTGAAACTCTGTTCTTTGCCTTTTTAACTCTATGAAACAGCTGTGTATTCACACTAAACACTGTTTCAGGGCAAGAGATTGTGTTTTAGACTAAAAGGGAATGCATTATAAGAAGAATCTTTACTTTGAAACTCTGTTCTTTGCCTTTTTCACACTAAGAAACAGCTTTGTATTCACCTTAAACACTGTTTCAGGGCAAGAGATTGTGTTTTAGACTAAAAGGGAATGCATTATAAAGAATCTTTACTTTGAAACTCTGTTCTTTGCCTTTTTCACACTATGAAACAGCTTTGTATTCACACTAAACACTGTTTCAGGGCAAGAGATTGTGTTTTAGACTACAAGGGAATGCATTATAAGAAGAATCTTTACTTTGAAACTCTGTTCTTTGCCTTTTTCAAACTAAGAAACAGCTTTATATTCAACTTAAACACTGCTTCAGGGCAACGGATTGTGTTTTAGACTAAAAGGGAATGCATTATAAGAAGAATCTTTACTTTGAAACTCTGTTCTTTGCCTTTTTCACACTATGAAACAGCTTTGTATTCACACTAAACACTGTTTCAGGGCAACGGATTGTGTTTTAGACTAAAAGGGAATGCATTATAAGAAGAATCCTTACTTTAAAACTGTGTTCTTTACCTTTTTCACACTATGAAACAGCTTTGTATTCAACTTAAACACTGTTACAGAGCTAGACATCTTGTTTTTAACCAGACTGAATAGCTTACAATATCCTAAGAAAACACATATTTCAAGTGAAAAGAGTTTATCCAGGGGAGAACGAGTTGTTTTAACATGGTTCTAATGTGACCCTTGAAAGTAATTGCAACTCTGTTTTTACACCTCTAACCACAAGGAGGCAACGTTTCCACGCATTACAAATGCCTTATACATAGTTTCAGAGTAAGAAATATTGTTTTTAAACAAACTGAACAACTAAAAGGGAATGCAATATAAGAAGAATCTTTATTTTGAAACTATGTTCTTTACCTTTTTCAATCTATAAAACAGCTTTGTATTCAACTTAAACACTGTTTCAGGGCAAGAGATTGTGTTTTAGACTACAAGGGAATGCATTATAAGAAAAATCTTTACTTTGAAACTCTGTTCTTTGCCTTTTTCACACTATGAAACAGCTTTATATTCAACTTAAACACTGCTTCAGGGCAACGGATTGTGTTTTAAACTAAAAGGGAATGCATTATAAGAAGAATCTTTACTTTGAAACTCTGTTCTTTGCCTTTTTCACACTAGGAAACAGCTTTGTATTCACCTTAAACACTGTTTCAGGGCAAGAGATTGTGTTTTAGACTAAAAGGGAATGCATTATAAAGAATCTTTACTTTGAAACTCTGTTCTTTGCCTTTTTCACACTATGAAACAGCTTTGTATTCACACTAAACACTGTTTCAGGGCAAGAGATTGTGTTTTAGACTAAAAGGGAATGCATTATAAGAAGAATCTTTACTTTGAAACTCTGTTCTTTACCTTTTTCTCACTATGAAACAGCTTTATGTTCATCTTAAACACTGCTTCAGGGCAACAGATTGTGTTTTAGACTAAAAGGGAATGCATTATAAGAAGAATCTTTACTTTGAAACTCTGTTCTTTACCTTTTTCACACTATTAAACAGCTTTGTATTCACCCTAAACACTGTTTCAGGGCAAGAGATTGTGTTTTAGACTACAAGGGAATGCATTATAAAGAATCTTTACTTTGAAACTCTGTTCTTTGCCTTTTTCACACTAAGAAACAGCTTTATATTCAACTCAAACACTGCTTCAGGGCAACAGATTGTGTTTTAGACTAAAAGGGAATGCATTATAAGAAGAATCTTTACTTTGAAACTCTGTTCTTTACCTTTTTCACACTATGAAACAGCTTTGTATTCAACTTAAACACTGTTACAGAGCTAGACATCTTGTTTTTAACCAGACTGAATAGCTTACAATATCCTAAGAAAACACATATGTCAAGTGACAAGAGTTTATCCAGGGGAGAACAAGTTGTTTTAACATGGTTCTAATGTGACCCTTGAAAGTAATTGCAACTCTGTTTTTACACCTCTAACCACAAGGAGGCAACGTTTCCACGCATTACAAATGCCTTATACATAGTTTCAGAGTAAGAAATATTGTTTTTAAACAAACTGAACAACTAAAAGGGAATGCAATATAAGAAGAATCTTTATTTTGAAACTCTGTTCTTTACCTTTTTCAATCTATAAAACAGCTTTGTATTCAACTTAAACACTGTTTCAGGGCAAGAGATTGTGTTTTAGACTACAAGGGAATGCATTATAAGAAAAATCTTTACTTTGAAACTCTGTTCTTTGCCTTTTTCACACTATGAAACAGCTTTATATTCAACTTAAACACTGCTTCAGGGCAACAGATTGTGTTTTAAACTAAAAGGGAATGCATTATAAGAAGAATCTTTACTTTGAAACTCTGTTCTTTGCCTTTTTCACACTAGGAAACAGCTTTGTATTCACCTTAAACACTGTTTCAGGGCAAGAGATTGTGTTTTAGACTAAAAGGGAATGCGTTATAAAGAATCTTTACTTTGAAACTCTGTTCTTTGCCTTTTTCACACTATGAAACAGCTTTGTATTCACACTAAACACTGTTTCAGGGCAAGAGATTGTGTTTTAGACTAAAAGGGAATGCATTATAAGAAGAATCTTTACTTTGAAACTCTGTTCTTTACCTTTTTCTCACTATGAAACAGCTTTATGTTCATCTTAAACACTGCTTCAGGGCAACAGATTGTGTTTTAGACTAAAAGGGAATGCATTATAAGAAGAATCTTTACTTTGAAACTCTGTTCTTTACCTTTTTCACACTATTAAACAGCTTTGTATTCACCCTAAACACTGTTTCAGGGCAAGAGATTGTGTTTTAGACTACAAGGGAATGCATTATAAGAAGAATCTTTACTTTGAAACTCTGTTCTTTAACTTTTTCTCACTATGAAACAGCTTTATGTTCATCTTAAACACTGCTTCAGGGCAACAGATTGTGTTTTAGACTAAAAGGGAATGCATTATAAGAAGAATCTTTACTTTGAAACTCTGTTCTTTGCCTTTTTCACACTATGAAACAGCTTTGTATTCACACTAAACACTGTTTCAGGGCAACGGATTGTGTTTTAGACTAAAAGTGAATGCATTTTAAGAAGAATCCTTACTTTAAAACTGTGTTCTTTACCTTTTTCACACTATGAAACAGCTTTGTATTCAACTTAAACACTGTTACAGAGCTAGACATCTTGTTTTTAACCAGACTGAATAGCTTACAATATCCTAAGAAAACACATATTTCAAGTGAAAAGAGTTTATCCAGGGGAGAACAAGTTGTTTTAACATGGTTCTAATGTGACCCTTGAAAGTAATTGCAACTCTGTTTTTACACCTCTAACCACAAGGAGGCAACGTTTCCACGCATTACAAATGCCTTATACATAGTTTCAGAGTAAGAAATATTGTTTTTAAACAAACTGAACAACTAAAAGGGAATGCAATATAAGAAGAATCTTTATTTTGAAACTCTGTTCTTTACCTTTTTCAATCTATAAAACAGCTTTGTATTCAACTTAAACACTGTTTCAGGGCAAGAGATTGTGTTTTAGACTACAAGGGAATGCATTATAAGAAAAATCTTTACTTTGAAACTCTGTTCTTTGCCTTTTTCACACTATGAAACAGCTTTATATTCAACTTAAACACTGCTTCAGGGCAACGGATTGTGTTTTAAACTAAAAGGGAATGCATTATAAGAAGAATCTTTACTTTGAAACTCTGTTCTTTGCCTTTTTCACACTAGGAAACAGCTTTGTATTCACCTTAAACACTGTTTCAGGGCAAGAGATTGTGTTTTAGACTAAAAGGGAATGCATTATAAAGAATCTTTACTTTGAAAGTCTGTTCTTTGCCTTTTTCACACTATGAAACAGCTTTGTATTCACACTAAACACTGTTTCAGGGCAAGAGATTGTGTTTTAGACTAAAAGGGAATGCATTATAAGAAGAATCTTTACTTTGAAACTCTGTTCTTTACCTTTTTCTCACTATGAAACAGCTTTATGTTCATCTTAAACACTGCTTCAGGGCAACAGATTGTGTTTTAGACTAAAAGGGAATGCATTATAAGAAGAATCTTTACTTTGAAACTCTGTTCTTTACCTTTTTCACACTATTAAACAGCTTTGTATTCACCCTAAACACTGTTTCAGGGCAAGAGATTGTGTTTTAGACTACAAGGGAATGCATTATAAGAAGAATCTTTACTTTGAAACTCTGTTCTTTGCCTTTTTCACACTATGAAACAGCTTTGAATTCACACTAAACACTGTTTCAGGGCAAGAGATTGTGTTTTAGACTAAAAGGGAATGTATTATAAGAAGAATCTTTACTTTGAAACTCTGTTCTTTACCTTTTTCTCACTATGAAACAGCTTTATATTCAACTTAAACACTGCTTCAGGGCAACGGATTGTGTTTTAGACTAAAAGGGAATGCATTATAAGAAGAATCTTTACTTTGAAACTCTGCTCTTTGCCTTTTTCACACTATGAAACAGCTTTGTATTCACACTAAACACTGTTTCAGGGCAAGAGATTGTGTTTTAGACTAAAAGGGAATGCATTATAAGAAGAATCTTTACTTTGAAACTCTGTTCTTTGCCTTTTTAACTCTATGAAACAGCTGTGTATTCACACTAAACACTGTTTCAGGGCAAGAGATTGTGTTTTAGACTAAAAGGGAATGCATTATAAGAAGAATCTTTACTTTGAAACTCTGTTCTTTGCCTTTTTCACACTAAGAAACAGCTTTGTATTCACCTTAAACACTGTTTCAGGGCAAGAGATTGTGTTTTAGACTAAAAGGGAATGCATTATAAAGAATCTTTACTTTGAAACTCTGTTCTTTGCCTTTTTCACACTATGAAACAGCTTTGTATTCACACTAAACACTGTTTCAGGGCAAGAGATTGTGTTTTAGACTACAAGGGAATGCATTATAAGAAGAATCTTTACTTTGAAACTCTGTTCTTTGCCTTTTTCAAACTAAGAAACAGCTTTATATTCAACTTAAACACTGCTTCAGGGCAACGGATTGTGTTTTAGACTAAAAGGGAATGCATTATAAGAAGAATCTTTACTTTGAAACTCTGTTCTTTGCCTTTTTCACACTATGAAACAGCTTTGTATTCACACTAAACACTGTTTCAGGGCAACGGATTGTGTTTTAGACTAAAAGGGAATGCATTATAAGAAGAATCCTTACTTTAAAACTGTGTTCTTTACCTTTTTCACACTATGAAACAGCTTTGTATTCAACTTAAACACTGTTACAGAGCTAGACATCTTGTTTTTAACCAGACTGAATAGCTTACAATATCCTAAGAAAACACATATTTCAAGTGAAAAGAGTTTATCCAGGGGAGAACGAGTTGTTTTAACATGGTTCTAATGTGACCCTTGAAAGTAATTGCAACTCTGTTTTTACACCTCTAACCACAAGGAGGCAACGTTTCCACGCATTACAAATGCCTTATACATAGTTTCAGAGTAAGAAATATTGTTTTTAAACAAACTGAACAACTAAAAGGGAATGCAATATAAGAAGAATCTTTATTTTGAAACTATGTTCTTTACCTTTTTCAATCTATAAAACAGCTTTGTATTCAACTTAAACACTGTTTCAGGGCAAGAGATTGTGTTTTAGACTACAAGGGAATGCATTATAAGAAAAATCTTTACTTTGAAACTCTGTTCTTTGCCTTTTTCACACTATGAAACAGCTTTATATTCAACTTAAACACTGCTTCAGGGCAACGGATTGTGTTTTAAACTAAAAGGGAATGCATTATAAGAAGAATCTTTACTTTGAAACTCTGTTCTTTGCCTTTTTCACACTAGGAAACAGCTTTGTATTCACCTTAAACACTGTTTCAGGGCAAGAGATTGTGTTTTAGACTAAAAGGGAATGCATTATAAAGAATCTTTACTTTGAAACTCTGTTCTTTGCCTTTTTCACACTATGAAACAGCTTTGTATTCACACTAAACACTGTTTCAGGGCAAGAGATTGTGTTTTAGACTAAAAGGGAATGCATTATAAGAAGAATCTTTACTTTGAAACTCTGTTCTTTACCTTTTTCTCACTATGAAACAGCTTTATGTTCATCTTAAACACTGCTTCAGGGCAACAGATTGTGTTTTAGACTAAAAGGGAATGCATTATAAGAAGAATCTTTACTTTGAAACTCTGTTCTTTACCTTTTTCACACTATTAAACAGCTTTGTATTCACCCTAAACACTGTTTCAGGGCAAGAGATTGTGTTTTAGACTACAAGGGAATGCATTATAAGAAGAATCTTTACTTTGAAACTCTGTTCTTTACCTTTTTCTCACTATGAAACAGCTTTATGTTCATCTTAAACACTGCTTCAGGGCAACAGATTGTCTTTTAGACTAAAAGGGAATGCATTATAAGAAGAATCTTTACTTTGAAACTCTGTTCTTTACCTTTTTCACACTATGAAACAGCTTTATATTCAACTTAAACACTGCTTCAGGGCAACAGATTGTGTTTTAGACTAAAAGGGAATGCATTATAAGAAGAATCTTTACTTTGAAACTCTGTTCTTTGCCTTTTTCACACTATGAAACAGCTTTGAATTCACACTAAACACTGTTTCAGGGCAAGAGATTGTGTTTTAGACTAAAAGGGAATGTATTATAAGAAGAATCTTTACTTTGAAACTCTGTTCTTTACCTTTTTCTCACTATGAAACAGCTTTATATTCAACTTAAACACTGCTTCAGGGCAACGGATTGTGTTTTAGACTAAAAGGGAATGCATTATAAGAAGAATCTTTACTTTGAAACTCTGCTCTTTGCCTTTTTCACACTATGAAACAGCTTTGTATTCACACTAAACACTGTTTCAGGGCATGAGATTGTGTTTTAGACTAAAAAGGAATGCATTATAAGAAGAATCTTTACTTTGAAACTCTGTTCTTTGCCTTTTTAACTCTATGAAACAGCTTTGTATTCACACTAAACACTGTTTCAGGGCAAGAGATTGTGTTTTAGACTAAAAGGGAATGCATTATAAGAAGAATCTTTACTTTGAAACTCTGTTCTTTGCCTTTTTCACACTAAGAAACAGCTTTGTATTCACCTTAAACACTGTTTCAGGGCAAGAGATTGTGTTTTAGACTAAAAGGGAATGCATTATAAAGAATCTTTACTTTGAAACTCTGTTCTTTGCCTTTTTCACACTATGAAACAGCTTTGTATTCACACTAAACACTGTTTCAGGGCAAGAGATTGTGTTTTAGACTACAAGGGAATGCATTATAAGAAGAATCTTTACTTTGAAACTCTGTTCTTTACCTTTTTCTCACTATGAAACAGCTTTATTTTCATCTTAAACTGCTTCAGGGCAACAGATTGTGTTTTAGACTAAAAGGGAATGCATTATAAGAAGAATCTTTACTTTGAAACTCTGTTCTTTACCTTTTTCACACTATGAAACAGCTTTATATTCAACTTAAACACTGCTTCAGGGCAACAGATTGTGTTTTAGACTAAAAGGGAATGCATTATAAGAAGAATCTTTACTTTGAAACTCTGTTCTTTGCCTTTTTCACACTATGAAACAGCTTTGTATTCACACTAAACACTGTTTCAGGGCAAGAGATTGTGTTTTAGACTACAAGGGAATTCATTATAAGAAGAATCTTTACTTTGAAACTCTGTTCTTTACCTTTTTCTCACTATGAAACAGCTTTATATTCAACTTAAACACTGTTTCAGGGCAAGAGATTGTGTTTTAGACTACAAGGGAATGCATTATAAGAAGAATCTTTACTTTGAAACTCTGCTCTTTGCCTTTTTCACACTATGAAACAGCTTTGTATTCACACTAAACACTGTTTCAGGGCATGAGATTGTGTTTTAGACTAAAAAGGAATGCATTATAAGAAGAATCTTTACTTTGAAACTCTGTTCTTTGCCTTTTTAACTCTATGAAACAGCTTTGTATTCACACTAAACACTGTTTCAGGGCAAGAGATTGTGTTTTAGACTACAAGGGAATGCATTATAAGAAGAATCTTTACTTTGAAACTCTGTTCTTTGCCTTTTTCACACTAAGAAACAGCTTTATATTCAACTTAAACACTGCTTCAGGGCAACGGATTGTGTTTTACACTAAAAGGGAATGCATTATAAGAAGAATCTTTACTTTGAAACTCTGTTCTTTGCCTTTTTAACACTATGAAACAGCTTTGTATTCACACTAAACACTGTTTCAGGGCAAGAGATTGTGTTTTAGACTAAAAGGGAATGCATTATAAGAAGAATCTTTACTTTGAAACTCTGTTCTTTGCCTTTTTCACACTATGAAACAGCTTTGTATTCACACTAAACACTGTTTCAGGGCAAGAGATTGTGTTTTAGACTAAAAGGGAATGCATTATAAGAAGAATCTTTACTTTGAAACTGTTCTTTGCCTTTTTAACACTATGAAACAGTTTTGTATTCACACTAAACACTGTTTCAGGGCAAGAGATTGTGTCTTAGACTAAAAGGGAATGCATTATAAAGAATCTTTACTTTGAAACTCTGTTCTTTGCCTTTTTCACACTATGAAACAGCTTTGTATTCACACTAAACACTGTTTCAGGGCAAGAGATTGTGTTTTAGACTAAAAGGGAATGCATTATAAGAAGAATCTTTACTTTGAAACTCTGTTCTTTACCTTTTTCTCACTATGAAACAGCTTTATGTTCATCTTAAACACTGCTTCAGGGCAACAGATTGTGTTTTAGACTAAAAGGGAATGCATTATAAGAAGAATCTTTACTTTGAAACTCTGTTCTTTACCTTTTTCACACTATGAAACAGCTTTATATTCAACTTAAACACTGCTTCAGGGCAACAGATTGTGTTTTAGACTAAAAGGGAATGCATTATAAGAAGAATCTTTACTTTGAAACTCTGCTCTTTGCCTTTTTCACACTATGAAACAGCTTTGTATTCACACTAAACACTGTTTCAGGGCAAGAGATTGTGTTTTAGACTAAAAGGGAATGCATTATAAGAAGAATCTTTACTTTGAAACTCTGTTCTTTGCCTTTTTAACTCTATGAAACAGCTTTGTATTCACACTAAACACTGTTTCAGGGCAAGAGATTGTGTTTTAGACTAAAAGGGAATGCATTATAAAGAATCTTTACTTTGAAACTCTGTTCTTTGCCTTTTTAACTCTATGAAACAGCTTTGTATTCACACTAAACACTGTTTCAGGGCAAGAGATTGTGTTTTAGACTAAAAGGGAATGCATTATAAGAAGAATCTTTAATTTGAAACTCTGTTCTTTACCTTTTTCTCACTATGAAACAGCTTTATGTTCATCTTAAACTGCTTCAGGGCAACAGATTGTGTTTTAGACTAAAAGGAAATGCATTATAAGAAGAATCTTTACTTTGAAACTCTGTTCTTTACCTTTTTCACACTATGAAACAGCTTTATATTCAACTTAAACACTGCTTCAGGGCAACAGATTGTGTTTTAGACTAAAAGGGAATGCATTATAAGAAGAATCTTTACTTTGAAACTCTGTTCTTTGCCTTTTTCACACTATGAAACAGCTTTGTATTCTCACTAAACACTGTTTCAGGGCAAGAGATTGTGTTTTAGACTACAAGGGAATGCATTATAAGAAGAATCTTTACTTTGAAACTCTGTTCTTTACCTTTTTCTCACTATGAAACAGCTTTATATTCAACTTAAACACTGTTTCAGGGCAAGAGATTGTGTTTTAGACTACAAGGGAATGCATTATAAGAAGAATCTTTACTTTGAAACTCTGTTCTTTGCCTTTTTCACACTATGAAACAGCTTTATATTCACACTAAACACTGTTTCAGGGCAACGGATTGTGTTTTAGACTAAAAGGGAATCAATTATAAGAAGAATCCTTACTTTAAAACTGTGTTCTTTACCTTTTTCACTCTATAAAACAGCTTTGTATTCAACTTAAACACTGTTACAGAGCTAGACATCTTGTTTTTAACCAGACTGAATAACTTACAATATCCTAAGAAAACACATATTTCAAGTGAAAAGAGTTTATCCAGGGGAGAACAAGTTGTTTTAACATGGTTCTAATGTGACCCTTGAAAGTAATTGCAACTCTGTTTTTACACCTCTAACCACAAGGAGGCAACGTTTCCACGCATTACAATTGCCTTATACATAGTTTCAGAGTAAGAAATATTGTTTTTAACCAAACTGAACAACTAAAAGGGAATGCAATATAAGAAGAATCTTTATTTTGAATCTCTGTTCTTTACCTTTTTCAATCTATAAAACAGCTTTGTATTCAACTTAAACACTGCTTCAGGGCAACGGATTGTGTTTTAAACTAAAAGGGAATGCATTATAAGAAGAATCTTTACTTTGAAACTCTGTTCTTTACCTTTTTCACACTATTAAACAGCTTTGTATTCACCCTAAACACTGTTTCAGGGCAAGAGATTGTGTTTTAGACTACAAGGGAATGCATTATAAGAAGAATCTTTACTTTGAAACTCTGTTCTTTGCCTTTTTCACACTAAGAAACAGCTTTATATTCAACTTAAACACTGCTTCAGGGCAACGGATTGTGTTTTAGACTAAAAGGGAATGCATTATAAGAAGAATCTTTACTTTGAAACTCTGTTCTTTGCCTTTTTAACACTATGAAACAGCTTTGTATTCACACTAAACACTGTTTCAGGGCAAGAGATTGTGTTTTAGACTAAAAGGGAATGCATTATAAGAAGAATCTTTACTTTGAAACTCTGTTCTTTGCCTTTTTCACACTATGAAGCAGCTTTGTATTCACACTAAACACTGTTTCAGGGCAAGAGATTGTGTTTTAGACTAAAAGGGAATGCATTATCAGAAGAATCTTTACTTTGAAACTCTGTTCTTTGCCTTTTTAACACTATGAAACAGTTTTGTATTCACACTAAACACTGTTTCAGGGCAAGAGATTGTGTTTTAGACTACAAGGGAATGCATTATAAGAAGAATCTTTACTTTGAAACTCTGTTCTTTACCTTTTTCTCACTATGAAACAGCTTTATATTCACACTAAACACTGTTTCAGGGCAAGAGATTGTGTTTTAGACTACAAGGGAATGCATTATAAGAAGAATCTTTACTTTGAAACTCTGTTCTTTGCCTTTTTCACACTAAGAAAGAGCTTTATATTCAACTCAAACTGCTTCAGGGCAAGAGATTGTGTTTTAGACTAAAAGGGAATGCATTATAAGAAGAATCTTTACTTTGAAACTCTGTTCTTTGCCTTTTTCACACTATGAAACAGCTTTATATTCACACTAAACACTTTTTCAGGGCAAGAGATTGTGTTTTAGACTAAAAGGGAATGCATTATAAGAAGAATCATTACTTTGAAACTCTGCTCTTTGCCTTTTTCACACTATGAAACAGCTTTGTATTCACACTAAACACTGTTTCAGGGCAATAGATTGTGTTTTAGACTAAAAGGGAATGCATTATAAGAAGAATTTTTACTTTGAAACTCTGTTCTTTGCCTTTTTAACACTATGAAACAGCTTTGTATTCACACTAAACACTGTTTCAGGGCAAGATATTGTGTTTTAGACTAAAAGGGAATGCATTATAATAAGAATCTTTACTTTGAAACTCTGTTCTTTGCCTTTTTCACACTATGAAACAGCTTTGTATTCACACTAAACACTGTTTCAGGGCAAGAGATTGTGTTTTAGACTAAAAGGGAATTCATTTTTGAAGAATCTTTACTTTGAAACTCTGTTCTTTGCCTTTTTCACACTATGAAACAGCTTTGTATTCACACTAAACACTGTTTCAGGGCAAGAGATTGTGTTTTAGACTAAAAGGGAATGCATTATAAGAAGAATCTTTACTTTGAAACTCTGTTCTTTACCTTTTTCACACTATTAAACAGCTTTGTATTCACCCTAAACACTGTTTCAGGGCAAGAGATTGTGTTTTAGACTACAAGGGAATGCATTATAAGAAGAATCTTTACTTTGAAACTCTGTTCTTTGCCTTTTTCACACTAAGAAACAGCTTTATATTCAACTTAAACACTGCTTCAGGGCAACGGATTGTGTTTTAGACTAAAAGGGAATGCATTATAAGAAGAATCTTTACTTTGAAACTCTGTTCTTTGCCTTTTTAACACTATGAAACAGCTTTGTATTCACACTAAACACTGTTTCAGGGCAAGAGATTGTGTTTTAGACTAAAAGGGAATGCATTATAAGAAGAATCTTTACTTTGAAACTCTGTTCTTTGCCTTTTTCACACTATGAAGCAGCTTTGTATTCACACTAAACACTGTTTCAGGGCAAGAGATTGTGTTTTAGACTAAAAGGGAATGCATTATAAGAAGAATCTTTACTTTGAAACTCTGTTCTTTGCCTTTTTAACACTATGAAACAGTTTTGTATTCACACTAAACACTGTTTCAGGGCAAGAGATTGTGTTTTAGACTACAAGGGAATGCATTATAAGAAGAATCTTTACTTTGAAACTCTGTTCTTTACCTTTTTCTCACTATGAAACAGCTTTATATTCACACTAAACACTTTTTCAGGGCAAGAGATTGTGTTTTAGACTAAAAGGGAATGCATTATAAGAAGAATCTTTACTTTGAAACTCTGCTCTTTGCCTTTTTCACACTATGAAACAGCTTTGTATTCACACTAAACACTGTTTCAGGGCAATAGATTGTGTTTTAGACTAAAAGGGAATGCATTATAAGAAGAATTTTTACTTTGAAACTCTGTTCTTTGCCTTTTTCACACTATGAAACAGCTTTGTATTCACACTAAACACTGTTTAAGGGCAAGAGATTGTGTTTTAGACTAAAAGGGAATGCATTTTTGAAGAATCTTTACTTTGAAACTCTGTTCTTTGCCTTTTTCACACTATGAAACAGCTTTGTATTCACACTAAACACTGTTTCAGGGCAAGATATTGTGTTTTAGACTAAAAGGGAATGCATTATAATAAGAATCTTTACTTTGAAACTCTGTTCTTTGCCTTTTTCACACTATGAAACAGCTTTGTATTCACACTAAACACTGTTTCAGGGCAAGAGATTGTGTTTTAGACTAAAAGGGAATGCATTTTTGAAGAATCTTTACTTTGAAACTCTGTTCTTTGCCTTTTTCACACTATGAAACAGCTTTGTATTCACACTAAACACTGTTTCAGGGCAAGAGATTGTGTTTTAGACTAAAAGGGAATGCATTATAAGAAGAATCTTTACTTTGAAACTCTGTTCTTTACCTTTTTCACACTATTAAACAGCTTTGTATTCACCCTAAACACTGTTTCAGGGCAAGAGATTGTGTTTTAGACTATAAGGGAATGCATTATAAGAAGAATCTTTACTTTGAAACTCTGTTCTTTGCCTTTTTCACACTAAGAAACAGCTTTATATTCAACTTAAACACTGCTTCAGGGCAACGGATTGTGTTTTAGACTAAAAGGGAATGCATTATAAGAAGAATCTTTACTTTGAAACTCTGTTCTTTGCCTTTTTAACACTATGAAACAGCTTTGTATTCACACTAAACACTGTTTCAGGGCAAGAGATTGTGTTTTAGACTAAAAGGTAATGCATTATAAGAAGAATCTTTACTTTGAAACTCTGTTCTTTGCCTTTTTCACACTATGAAGCAGCTTTGTATTCACACTAAACACTGTTTCAGGGCAAGAGATTGTGTTTTAGACTAAAAGGGAATGCATTATAAGAAGAATCTTTACTTTGAAACTCTGTTCTTTGCCTTTTTAACACTATGAAACAGTTTTGTATTCACACTAAACACTGTTTCAGGGCAAGAGATTGTGTTTTAGACTAAAAGGGAATGCATTATAAGAAGAATCTTTACTTTGAAACTCTGTTCTTTACCTTTTTCTCACTATGAAACAGCTTTATATTCACACTAAACACTGTTTCAGGGCAAGAGATTGTGTTTTAGACTACAAGGGAATGCATTATAAGAAGAATCTTTACTTTGAAACTCTGTTCTTTGCCTTTTTCACACTAAGAAACAGCTTTATATTCAACTCAAACTGCTTCAGGGCAAGAGATTGTGTTTTAGACTAAAAGGGAATGCATTATAAGAAGAATCTTTACTTTGAAACTCTGTTCTTTGCCTTTTTCACACTATGAAACAGCTTTATATTCACACTAAACACTTTTTCAGGGCAAGAGATTGTGTTTTAGACTAAAAGGGAATGCATTATAAGAAGAATCATTACTTTGAAACTCTGCTCTTTGCCTTTTTCACACTATGAAACAGCTTTGTATTCACACTAAACACTGTTTCAGGGCAATAGATTGTGTTTTAGACTAAAAGGGAATGCATTATAAGAAGAATTTTTACTTTGAAACTCTGTTCTTTGCCTTTTTAACACTATGAAACAGCTTTGTATTCACACTAAACACTGTTTCAGGGCAAGATATTGTGTTTTAGACTAAAAGGGAATGCATTATAATAAGAATCTTTACTTTGAAACTCTGTTCTTTGCCTTTTTCACACTATGAAACAGCTTTGTATTCACACTAAACACTGTTTCAGGGCAAGAGATTGTGTTTTAGACTAAAAGGGAATGCATTATAAGAAGAATCTTTACTTTGAAACTCTGCTCTTTGCCTTTTTCACACTATGAAACAGCTTTGTATTCACACTAAACACTGTTTAAGGGCAAGAGATTGTGTTTTAGACTAAAAGGGAATGCATTTTTGAAGAATCTTTACTTTGAAACTCTGTTCTTTGCCTTTTTAACACTATGAAACAGCTTTGTATTCACACTAAACACTGTTTCAGGGCAAGAGATTGTGTTTTAGACTAAAAGGGAATGCATTATAAGAAGAATCTTTACTTTGAAACTCTGTTCTTTGCCTTTTTCACACTATGAAACAGCTTTATATTCACACTAAACACTTTTTCAGGGCAAGAGATTGTGTTTTAGACTAAAAGGGAATGCATTATAAGAAGAATCTTTACTTTGAAACTCTGCTCTTTGCCTTTTTCACACTATGAAACAGCTTTGTATTCACACTAAACACTGTTTCAGGGCAATAGATTGTGTTTTAGACTAAAAGGGAATGCATTATAAGAAGAATTTTTACTTTGAAACTCTGTTCTTTGCCTTTTTAACACTATGAAACAGCTTTGTATTCACACTAAACACTGTTTCAGGGCAAGATATTGTGTTTTAGACTAAAAGGGAATTCATTTTTGAAGAATCTTTACTTTGAAACTCTGTTCTTTGCCTTTTTCACACTATGAAACAGCTTTGTATTCACACTAAACACTGTTTCAGGGCAAGAGATTGTGTTTTAGACTAAAAGGGAATTCATTTTTGAAGAATCTTTACTTTGAAACTCTGTTCTTTGCCTTTTTCACACTATGAAACAGCTTTGTATTCACACTAAACACTGTTTCAGGGCAAGAGATTGTGTTTTAGACTAAAAGGGAATGCATTATAAGAAGAATCTTTACTTTGAAACTCTGTTCTTTACCTTTTTCACACTATTAAACAGCTTTGTATTCACCCTAAACACTGTTTCAGGGCAAGAGATTGTGTTTTAGACTACAAGGGAATGCATTATAAGAAGAATCTTTACTTTGAAACTCTGTTCTTTGCCTTTTTCACACTAAGAAACAGCTTTATATTCAACTTAAACACTGCTTCAGGGCAACGGATTGTGTTTTAGACTAAAAGGGAATGCATTATAAGAAGAATCTTTACTTTGAAACTCTGTTCTTTGCCTTTTTAACACTATGAAACAGCTTTGTATTCACACTAAACACTGTTTCAGGGCAAGAGATTGTGTTTTAGACTAAAAGGGAATGCATTATAAGAAGAATCTTTACTTTGAAACTCTGTTCTTTGCCTTTTTCACACTATGAAGCAGCTTTGTTTTCACACTAAACACTGTTTCAGGGCAAGAGATTGTGTTTTAGACTAAAAGGGAATGCATTATAAGAAGAATCTTTACTTTGAAACTCTGTTCTTTGCCTTTTTAACACTATGAAACAGTTTTGTATTCACACTAAACACTGTTTCAGGGCAAGAGATTGTGTTTTAGACTACAAGGGAATGCATTATAAGAAGAATCTTTACTTTGAAACTCTGTTCTTTACCTTTTTCTCACTATGAAACAGCTTTATATTCACACTAAACACTTTTTCAGGGCAAGAGATTGTGTTTTAGACTAAAAGGGAATGCATTATAAGAAGAATCTTTACTTTGAAACTCTGCTCTTTGCCTTTTTCACACTATGAAACAGCTTTGTATTCACACTAAACACTGTTTCAGGGCAATAGATTGTGTTTTAGACTAAAAGGGAATGCATTATAAGAAGAATTTTTACTTTGAAACTCTGTTCTTTGCCTTTTTAACACTATGAAACAGCTTTGTATTCACACTAAACACTGTTTCAGGGCAAGATATTGTGTTTTAGACTAAAAGGGAATGCATTATAATAAGAATCTTTACTTTGAAACTCTGTTCTTTGCCTTTTTCACACTATGAAACAGCTTTGTATTCACACTAAACACTGTTTAAGGGCAAGAGATTGTGTTTTAGACTAAAAGGGAATGCATTTTTGAAGAATCTTTACTTTGAAACTCTGTTCTTTGCCTTTTTCACACTATGAAACAGCTTTGTATTCACACTAAACACTGTTTCAGGGCAAGAGATTGTGTTTTATACTAAAAGGGAATGCATTATAAGAAGAATCTTTACTTTGAAACTCTGTTCTTTGCCTTTTTAACACTATGAAACAGTTTTGTATTCACACTAAACACTGTTTCAGGGCAAGAGATTGTGTTTTAGACTACAAGGGAATGCATTATAAGAAGAATCTTTACTTTGAAACTCTGTTCTTTGCCTTTTTCACACTAAGAAACAGCTTTATATTCAACTCAAACTGCTTCAGGGCAAGAGATTGTGTTTTAGACTAAAAGGGAATGCATTATAAGAAGAATCTTTACTTTGAAACTCTGTTCTTTGCCTTTTTCACACTATGAAACAGCTTTATATTCACACTAAACACTTTTTCAGGGCAAGAGATTGTGTTTTAGACTAAAAGGGAATGCATTATAAGAAGAATCTTTACTTTGAAACTCTGCTCTTTGCCTTTTTCACACTATGAAACAGCTTTGTATTCACACTAAACACTGTTTCAGGGCAATAGATTGTGTTTTAGACTAAAAGGGAATGCATTATAAGAAGAATCTTTACTTTGAAACTCTGTTCTTTGCCTTTTTCACACTATGAAACAGCTTTGTATTCACACTAAACACTGTTTAAGGGCAAGAGATTGTGTTTTAGACTAAAAGGGAATGCATTTTTGAAGAATCTTTACTTTGAAACTCTGTTCTTTGCCTTTTTCACACTATGAAACAGCTTTGTATTCACACTAAACACTGTTTCAGGGCAAGAGATTGTGTTTTATACTAAAAGGGAATGCATTATAAGAAGAATCTTTACTTTGAAACTCTGTTCTTTGCCTTTTTAACACTATGAAACAGTTTTGTATTCACACTAAACACTGTTTCAGGGCAAGAGATTGTG
Organism: Electrophorus electricus; assembly: GCF_041902795.1. Taxonomy (NCBI): domain Eukaryota; kingdom Metazoa; phylum Chordata; class Actinopteri; order Gymnotiformes; family Gymnotidae; genus Electrophorus; species Electrophorus electricus. The sequence goes on from NC_137517.1 coordinate 9,800,385, forward strand.
TTTTAGACTACAAGGGAATGCATTATAAGAAGAATCTTTACTTTGAAACTCTGTTCTTTGCCTTTTTCACACTAAGAAACAGCTTTATATTCAACTCAAACTGCTTCAGGGCAAGAGATTGTGTTTTAGACTAAAAGGGAATGCATTATAAGAAGAATCTTTACTTTGAAACTCTGTTCTTTGCCTTTTTCACACTATGAAACAGCTTTATATTCACACTAAACACTTTTTCAGGGCAAGAGATTGTGTTTTAGACTAAAAGGGAATGCATTATAAGAAGAATCTTTACTTTGAAACTCTGCTCTTTGCCTTTTTCACACTATGAAACAGCTTTGTATTCACACTAAACACTGTTTCAGGGCAATAGATTGTGTTTTAGACTAAAAGGGAATGCATTATAAGAAGAATTTTTACTTTGAAACTCTGTTCTTTGCCTTTTTAACACTATGAAACAGCTTTGTATTCACACTAAACACTGTTTCAGGGCAAGATATTGTGTTTTAGACTAAAAGGGAATTCATTTTTGAAGAATCTTTACTTTGAAACTCTGTTCTTTGCCTTTTTCACACTATGAAACAGCTTTGTATTCACACTAAACACTGTTTCAGGGCAAGAGATTGTGTTTTAGACTAAAAGGGAATGCATTATAAGAAGAATCTTTACTTTGAAACTCTGTTCTTTACCTTTTTCACACTATTAAACAGCTTTGTATTCACCCTAAACACTGTTTCAGGGCAAGAGATTGTGTTTTAGACTACAAGGGAATGCATTATAAGAAGAATCTTTACTTTGAAACTCTGTTCTTTGCCTTTTTCACACTAAGAAACAGCTTTATATTCAACTTAAACACTGCTTCAGGGCAACGGATTGTGTTTTAGACTAAAAGGGAATGCATTATAAGAAGAATCTTTACTTTGAAACTCTGTTCTTTGCCTTTTTAACACTATGAAACAGCTTTGTATTCACACTAAACACTGTTTCAGGGCAAGAGATTGTGTTTTAGACTAAAAGGGAATGCATTATAAGAAGAATCTGTACTTTGAAACTCTGTTCTTTGCCTTTTTCACACTATGAAGCAGCTTTGTATTCACACTAAACACTGTTTCAGGGCAAGAGATTGTGTTTTAGACTAAAAGGGAATGCATTATAAGAAGAATCTTTACTTTGAAACTCTGTTCTTTGCCTTTTTAACACTATGAAACAGTTTTGTATTCACACTAAACACTGTTTCAGGGCAAGAGATTGTGTTTTAGACTAAAAGGGAATGCATTATAAGAAGAATTTTTACTTTGAAACTCTGTTCTTTGCCTTTTTAACACTATGAAACAGCTTTGTATTCACACTAAACACTGTTTCAGGGCAAGATATTGTGTTTTAGACTAAAAGGGAATGCATTATAATAAGAATCTTTACTTTGAAACTCTGTTCTTTGCCTTTTTCACACTATGAAACAGCTTTGTATTCACACTAAACACTGTTTAAGGGCAAGAGATTGTGTTTTAGACTAAAAGGGAATGCATTTTTGAAGAATCTTTACTTTGAAACTCTGTTCTTTGCCTTTTTCACACTATGAAACAGCTTTGTATTCACACTAAACACTGTTTCAGGGCAAGAGATTGTGTTTTATACTAAAAGGGAATGCATTATAAGAAGAATCTTTACTTTGAAACTCTGTTCTTTGCCTTTTTAACACTATGAAACAGTTTTGTATTCACACTAAACACTGTTTCAGGGCAAGAGATTGTGTTTTAGACTACAAGGGAATGCATTATAAGAAGAATCTTTACTTTGAAACTCTGTTCTTTACCTTTTTCTCACTATGAAACAGCTTTATATTCACACTAAACTCTGTTTCAGGGCAAGAGATTGTGTTTTAGACTACAAGGGAATGCATTATAAGAAGAATCTTTACTTTGAAACTCTGTTCTTTGCCTTTTTCACACTATGAAACAGCTTTATATTCAACTCAAACTGCTTCAGGGCAAGAGATTGTGTTTTAGACTAAAAGGGAATGCATTATAAGAAGAATCTTTACTTTGAAACTCTGTTCTTTGCCTTTTTCACACTATGAAACAGCTTTATATTCACACTAAACACTTTTTCAGGGCAAGAGATTGTGTTTTAGACTAAAAGGGAATGCATTATAAGAAGAATCTTTACTTTGAAACTCTGCTCTTTGCCTTTTTCACACTATGAAACAGCTTTGTATTCACACTAAACACTGTTTCAGGGCAATAGATTGTGTTTTAGACTAAAAGGGAATGCATTATAAGAAGAATTTTTACTTTGAAACTCTGTTCTTTGCCTTTTTAACACTATGAAACAGCTTTGTATTCACACTAAACACTGTTTCAGGGCAAGATATTGTGTTTTAGACTAAAAGGGAATGCATTATAATAAGAATCTTTACTTTGAAACTCTGTTCTTTGCCTTTTTCACACTATGAAACAGCTTTGTATTCACACTAAACACTGTTTCAGGGCAAGAGATTGTGTTTTAGACTAAAAGGGAATGCATTTTTGAAGAATCTTTACTTTGAAACTCTGTTCTTTGCCTTTTTCACACTATGAAACAGCTTTGTATTCACACTAAACACTGTTTCAGGGCAAGAGATTGTGTTTTAGACTAAAAGGGAATGCATTATAAGAAGAATCTTTACTTTGAAACTCTGTTCTTTACCTTTTTCACACTATTAAACAGCTTTGTATTCACCCTAAACACTGTTTCAGGGCAAGAGATTGTGTTTTATACTAAAAGGGAATGCATTATAAGAAGAATCTTTACTTTGAAACTCTGTTCTTTGCCTTTTTAACTCTATGAAACAGCTTTGTATTCACACTAAACACTGTTTCAGGGCAAGAGATTGTGTTTTAGACTAAAAGGGAATGCATTATAAAAAGAATCTTTACTTTGAAACTCTGTTCTTTGCCTTTTTCACACTATGAAACAGCTTTGTATTCACACTAAACACTGTTTCAGGGCAACGGATTGTGTTTTAGACTAAAAGGGAATGCATTATAAGAAGAATCCTTACTTTAAAACTGTGTTCTTTACCTTTTTCACTCTATAAAACAGCTTTGTATTCAACTTAAACACTGTTACAGAGCTAGACATCTTGTTTTTAACCAGACTGAATAACTTACAATATCCTAAGAAAACACATATTTCAAGTGAAAAGAGTTTATCCAGGGGAGAACAATTTGTTTTAACATGGTTCTAATGTGACCCTTGAAAGTAATTGCAACTCTGTTTTTACACCTCTAACCACAAGGAGGCAACGTTTCCACGCATTACAATTGCCTTATACAAAGTTTCAGAGTAAGAAATATTGTTTTTAACCAAACTGAACAAATAAAAGGGAATGCAATATAAGAAGAATCTTTATTTTGAATCTCTGTTCTTTACCTTTTTCAATCTATAAAACAGCTTTGTATTCAACTTAAACACTATTTCAGGGCAAGAGATTGTGTTTTAGACTACAAGGGAATGCATTATAAGAAAAATCTTTACTTTGAAACTCTGTTCTTTGCCTTTTTCACACTATGAAACAGCTTTATATTCAACTTAAACACTGCTTCAGGGCAAAGGATTGTGTTTTAAACTAAAAGGGAATGCATTATAAGAAGAATCTTTACTTTGAAACTCTGTTCTTTACCTTTTTCACACAATGAAACAGCTTTATATTCAACTTAAACACTGCTTCAGGGCAAAGGATTGTGTTTTAAACTAAAAGTGAATGCATTTTAAGAAGAATCCTTACTTTAAAACTGTGTTCTTTACCTTTTTCACACTATGAAACAGCTTTGTATTCAACTTAAACACTGTTACAGAGCTAGACATCTTGTTTTTAACCAGACTGAATAGCTTACAATATCCTAAGAAAACACATATTTCAAGTGAAAAGAGTTTATCCAGGGGAGAACAAGTTGTTTTAACATGGTTCTAATGTGACCCTTGAAAGTAATTGCAACTCTGTTTTTACACCTCTAACCACAAGGAGGCAACGTTTCCACGCATTACAAATGCCTTATACATAGTTTCAGAGTAAGAAATATTGTTTTTAAACAAACTGAACAACTAAAAGGGAATGCAATATAAGAAGAATCTTTATTTTGAAACTCTGTTCTTTACCTTTTTCAATCTATAAAACAGCTTTGTATTCAACTTAAACACTGTTTCAGGGCAAGAGATTGTGTTTTAGACTACAAGGGAATGCATTATAAGAAAAATCTTTACTTTGAAACTCTGTTCTTTGCCTTTTTCACACTATGAAACAGCTTTATATTCAACTTAAACACTGCTTCAGGGCAACGGATTGTGTTTTAAACTAAAAGGGAATGCATTATAAGAAGAATCTTTACTTTGAAACTCTGTTCTTTGCCTTTTTCACACTAGGAAACAGCTTTGTATTCACCTTAAACACTGTTTCAGGGCAAGAGATTGTGTTTTAGACTAAAAGGGAATGCATTATAAAGAATCTTTACTTTGAAAGTCTGTTCTTTGCCTTTTTCACACTATGAAACAGCTTTGTATTCACACTAAACACTGTTTCAGGGCAAGAGATTGTGTTTTAGACTAAAAGGGAATGCATTATAAGAAGAATCTTTACTTTGAAACTCTGTTCTTTACCTTTTTCTCACTATGAAACAGCTTTATGTTCATCTTAAACACTGCTTCAGGGCAACAGATTGTGTTTTAGACTAAAAGGGAATGCATTATAAGAAGAATCTTTACTTTGAAACTCTGTTCTTTACCTTTTTCACACTATTAAACAGCTTTGTATTCACCCTAAACACTGTTTCAGGGCAAGAGATTGTGTTTTAGACTACAAGGGAATGCATTATAAGAAGAATCTTTACTTTGAAACTCTGTTCTTTGCCTTTTTCACACTATGAAACAGCTTTGAATTCACACTAAACACTGTTTCAGGGCAAGAGATTGTGTTTTAGACTAAAAGGGAATGTATTATAAGAAGAATCTTTACTTTGAAACTCTGTTCTTTACCTTTTTCTCACTATGAAACAGCTTTATATTCAACTTAAACACTGCTTCAGGGCAACGGATTGTGTTTTAGACTAAAAGGGAATGCATTATAAGAAGAATCTTTACTTTGAAACTCTGCTCTTTGCCTTTTTCACACTATGAAACAGCTTTGTATTCACACTAAACACTGTTTCAGGGCAAGAGATTGTGTTTTAGACTAAAAGGGAATGCATTATAAGAAGAATCTTTACTTTGAAACTCTGTTCTTTGCCTTTTTAACTCTATGAAACAGCTGTGTATTCACACTAAACACTGTTTCAGGGCAAGAGATTGTGTTTTAGACTAAAAGGGAATGCATTATAAGAAGAATCTTTACTTTGAAACTCTGTTCTTTGCCTTTTTCACACTATGAAACAGCTTTGTATTCACACTAAACACTGTTTCAGGGCAAGAGATTGTGTTTTAGACTACAAGGGAATGCATTATAAGAAGAATCTTTACTTTGAAACTCTGTTCTTTGCCTTTTTCAAACTAAGAAACAGCTTTATATTCAACTTAAACACTGCTTCAGGGCAACGGATTGTGTTTTAGACTAAAAGGGAATGCATTATAAGAAGAATCTTTACTTTGAAACTCTGTTCTTTGCCTTTTTCACACTATGAAACAGCTTTGTATTCACACTAAACACTGTTTCAGGGCAACGGATTGTGTTTTAGACTAAAAGGGAATGCATTATAAGAAGAATCCTTACTTTAAAACTGTGTTCTTTACCTTTTTCACACTATGAAACAGCTTTGTATTCAACTTAAACACTGTTACAGAGCTAGACATCTTGTTTTTAACCAGACTGAATAGCTTACAATATCCTAAGAAAACACATATTTCAAGTGAAAAGAGTTTATCCAGGGGAGAACGAGTTGTTTTAACATGGTTCTAATGTGACCCTTGAAAGTAATTGCAACTCTGTTTTTACACCTCTAACCACAAGGAGGCAACGTTTCCACGCATTACAAATGCCTTATACATAGTTTCAGAGTAAGAAATATTGTTTTTAAACAAACTGAACAACTAAAAGGGAATGCAATATAAGAAGAATCTTTATTTTGAAACTATGTTCTTTACCTTTTTCAATCTATAAAACAGCTTTGTATTCAACTTAAACACTGTTTCAGGGCAAGAGATTGTGTTTTAGACTACAAGGGAATGCATTATAAGAAAAATCTTTACTTTGAAACTCTGTTCTTTGCCTTTTTCACACTATGAAACAGCTTTATATTCAACTTAAACACTGCTTCAGGGCAACGGATTGTGTTTTAAACTAAAAGGGAATGCATTATAAGAAGAATCTTTACTTTGAAACTCTGTTCTTTGCCTTTTTCACACTAGGAAACAGCTTTGTATTCACCTTAAACACTGTTTCAGGGCAAGAGATTGTGTTTTAGACTAAAAGGGAATGCATTATAAAGAATCTTTACTTTGAAACTCTGTTCTTTGCCTTTTTCACACTATGAAACAGCTTTGTATTCACACTAAACACTGTTTCAGGGCAAGAGATTGTGTTTTAGACTAAAAGGGAATGCATTATAAGAAGAATCTTTACTTTGAAACTCTGTTCTTTACCTTTTTCTCACTATGAAACAGCTTTATGTTCATCTTAAACACTGCTTCAGGGCAACAGATTGTGTTTTAGACTAAAAGGGAATGCATTATAAGAAGAATCTTTACTTTGAAACTCTGTTCTTTACCTTTTTCACACTATTAAACAGCTTTGTATTCACCCTAAACACTGTTTCAGGGCAAGAGATTGTGTTTTAGACTACAAGGGAATGCATTATAAGAAGAATCTTTACTTTGAAACTCTGTTCTTTACCTTTTTCTCACTATGAAACAGCTTTATGTTCATCTTAAACACTGCTTCAGGGCAACAGATTGTCTTTTAGACTAAAAGGGAATGCATTATAAGAAGAATCTTTACTTTGAAACTCTGTTCTTTACCTTTTTCACACTATGAAACAGCTTTATATTCAACTTAAACACTGCTTCAGGGCAACAGATTGTGTTTTAGACTAAAAGGGAATGCATTATAAGAAGAATCTTTACTTTGAAACTCTGTTCTTTGCCTTTTTCACACTATGAAACAGCTTTGAATTCACACTAAACACTGTTTCAGGGCAAGAGATTGTGTTTTAGACTAAAAGGGAATGTATTATAAGAAGAATCTTTACTTTGAAACTCTGTTCTTTACCTTTTTCTCACTATGAAACAGCTTTATATTCAACTTAAACACTGCTTCAGGGCAACGGATTGTGTTTTAGACTAAAAGGGAATGCATTATAAGAAGAATCTTTACTTTGAAACTCTGCTCTTTGCCTTTTTCACACTATGAAACAGCTTTGTATTCACACTAAACACTGTTTCAGGGCATGAGATTGTGTTTTAGACTAAAAAGGAATGCATTATAAGAAGAATCTTTACTTTGAAACTCTGTTCTTTGCCTTTTTAACTCTATGAAACAGCTTTGTATTCACACTAAACACTGTTTCAGGGCAAGAGATTGTGTTTTAGACTAAAAGGGAATGCATTATAAGAAGAATCTTTACTTTGAAACTCTGTTCTTTGCCTTTTTCACACTAAGAAACAGCTTTGTATTCACCTTAAACACTGTTTCAGGGCAAGAGATTGTGTTTTAGACTAAAAGGGAATGCATTATAAAGAATCTTTACTTTGAAACTCTGTTCTTTGCCTTTTTCACACTATGAAACAGCTTTGTATTCACACTAAACACTGTTTCAGGGCAAGAGATTGTGTTTTAGACTACAAGGGAATGCATTATAAGAAGAATCTTTACTTTGAAACTCTGTTCTTTACCTTTTTCTCACTATGAAACAGCTTTATTTTCATCTTAAACTGCTTCAGGGCAACAGATTGTGTTTTAGACTAAAAGGGAATGCATTATAAGAAGAATCTTTACTTTGAAACTCTGTTCTTTACCTTTTTCACACTATGAAACAGCTTTATATTCAACTTAAACACTGCTTCAGGGCAACAGATTGTGTTTTAGACTAAAAGGGAATGCATTATAAGAAGAATCTTTACTTTGAAACTCTGTTCTTTGCCTTTTTCACACTATGAAACAGCTTTGTATTCACACTAAACACTGTTTCAGGGCAAGAGATTGTGTTTTAGACTACAAGGGAATTCATTATAAGAAGAATCTTTACTTTGAAACTCTGTTCTTTACCTTTTTCTCACTATGAAACAGCTTTATATTCAACTTAAACACTGTTTCAGGGCAAGAGATTGTGTTTTAGACTACAAGGGAATGCATTATAAGAAGAATCTTTACTTTGAAACTCTGCTCTTTGCCTTTTTCACACTATGAAACAGCTTTGTATTCACACTAAACACTGTTTCAGGGCATGAGATTGTGTTTTAGACTAAAAAGGAATGCATTATAAGAAGAATCTTTACTTTGAAACTCTGTTCTTTGCCTTTTTAACTCTATGAAACAGCTTTGTATTCACACTAAACACTGTTTCAGGGCAAGAGATTGTGTTTTAGACTACAAGGGAATGCATTATAAGAAGAATCTTTACTTTGAAACTCTGTTCTTTGCCTTTTTCACACTAAGAAACAGCTTTATATTCAACTTAAACACTGCTTCAGGGCAACGGATTGTGTTTTACACTAAAAGGGAATGCATTATAAGAAGAATCTTTACTTTGAAACTCTGTTCTTTGCCTTTTTAACACTATGAAACAGCTTTGTATTCACACTAAACACTGTTTCAGGGCAAGAGATTGTGTTTTAGACTAAAAGGGAATGCATTATAAGAAGAATCTTTACTTTGAAACTCTGTTCTTTGCCTTTTTCACACTATGAAACAGCTTTGTATTCACACTAAACACTGTTTCAGGGCAAGAGATTGTGTTTTAGACTAAAAGGGAATGCATTATAAGAAGAATCTTTACTTTGAAACTGTTCTTTGCCTTTTTAACACTATGAAACAGTTTTGTATTCACACTAAACACTGTTTCAGGGCAAGAGATTGTGTCTTAGACTAAAAGGGAATGCATTATAAAGAATCTTTACTTTGAAACTCTGTTCTTTGCCTTTTTCACACTATGAAACAGCTTTGTATTCACACTAAACACTGTTTCAGGGCAAGAGATTGTGTTTTAGACTAAAAGGGAATGCATTATAAGAAGAATCTTTACTTTGAAACTCTGTTCTTTACCTTTTTCTCACTATGAAACAGCTTTATGTTCATCTTAAACACTGCTTCAGGGCAACAGATTGTGTTTTAGACTAAAAGGGAATGCATTATAAGAAGAATCTTTACTTTGAAACTCTGTTCTTTACCTTTTTCACACTATGAAACAGCTTTATATTCAACTTAAACACTGCTTCAGGGCAACAGATTGTGTTTTAGACTAAAAGGGAATGCATTATAAGAAGAATCTTTACTTTGAAACTCTGCTCTTTGCCTTTTTCACACTATGAAACAGCTTTGTATTCACACTAAACACTGTTTCAGGGCAAGAGATTGTGTTTTAGACTAAAAGGGAATGCATTATAAGAAGAATCTTTACTTTGAAACTCTGTTCTTTGCCTTTTTAACTCTATGAAACAGCTTTGTATTCACACTAAACACTGTTTCAGGGCAAGAGATTGTGTTTTAGACTAAAAGGGAATGCATTATAAAGAATCTTTACTTTGAAACTCTGTTCTTTGCCTTTTTAACTCTATGAAACAGCTTTGTATTCACACTAAACACTGTTTCAGGGCAAGAGATTGTGTTTTAGACTAAAAGGGAATGCATTATAAGAAGAATCTTTACTTTGAAACTCTGTTCTTTACCTTTTTCTCACTATGAAACAGCTTTATGTTCATCTTAAACTGCTTCAGGGCAACAGATTGTGTTTTAGACTAAAAGGAAATGCATTATAAGAAGAATCTTTACTTTGAAACTCTGTTCTTTACCTTTTTCACACTATGAAACAGCTTTATATTCAACTTAAACACTGCTTCAGGGCAACAGATTGTGTTTTAGACTAAAAGGGAATGCATTATAAGAAGAATCTTTACTTTGAAACTCTGTTCTTTGCCTTTTTCACACTATGAAACAGCTTTGTATTCTCACTAAACACTGTTTCAGGGCAAGAGATTGTGTTTTAGACTACAAGGGAATGCATTATAAGAAGAATCTTTACTTTGAAACTCTGTTCTTTACCTTTTTCTCACTATGAAACAGCTTTATATTCAACTTAAACACTGTTTCAGGGCAAGAGATTGTGTTTTAGACTACAAGGGAATGCATTATAAGAAGAATCTTTACTTTGAAACTCTGTTCTTTGCCTTTTTCACACTATGAAACAGCTTTATATTCACACTAAACACTGTTTCAGGGCAACGGATTGTGTTTTAGACTAAAAGGGAATCAATTATAAGAAGAATCCTTACTTTAAAACTGTGTTCTTTACCTTTTTCACTCTATAAAACAGCTTTGTATTCAACTTAAACACTGTTACAGAGCTAGACATCTTGTTTTTAACCAGACTGAATAACTTACAATATCCTAAGAAAACACATATTTCAAGTGAAAAGAGTTTATCCAGGGGAGAACAAGTTGTTTTAACATGGTTCTAATGTGACCCTTGAAAGTAATTGCAACTCTGTTTTTACACCTCTAACCACAAGGAGGCAACGTTTCCACGCATTACAATTGCCTTATACATAGTTTCAGAGTAAGAAATATTGTTTTTAACCAAACTGAACAACTAAAAGGGAATGCAATATAAGAAGAATCTTTATTTTGAATCTCTGTTCTTTACCTTTTTCAATCTATAAAACAGCTTTGTATTCAACTTAAACACTGCTTCAGGGCAACGGATTGTGTTTTAAACTAAAAGGGAATGCATTATAAGAAGAATCTTTACTTTGAAACTCTGTTCTTTACCTTTTTCACACTATTAAACAGCTTTGTATTCACCCTAAACACTGTTTCAGGGCAAGAGATTGTGTTTTAGACTACAAGGGAATGCATTATAAGAAGAATCTTTACTTTGAAACTCTGTTCTTTGCCTTTTTCACACTAAGAAACAGCTTTATATTCAACTTAAACACTGCTTCAGGGCAACGGATTGTGTTTTAGACTAAAAGGGAATGCATTATAAGAAGAATCTTTACTTTGAAACTCTGTTCTTTGCCTTTTTAACACTATGAAACAGCTTTGTATTCACACTAAACACTGTTTCAGGGCAAGAGATTGTGTTTTAGACTAAAAGAATGCATTATAAGAAGAATCTTTACTTTGAAACTCTGTTCTTTGCCTTTTTCACACTATGAAGCAGCTTTGTATTCACACTAAACACTGTTTCAGGGCAAGAGATTGTGTTTTAGACTAAAAGGGAATGCATTATCAGAAGAATCTTTACTTTGAAACTCTGTTCTTTGCCTTTTTAACACTATGAAACAGTTTTGTATTCACACTAAACACTGTTTCAGGGCAAGAGATTGTGTTTTAGACTACAAGGGAATGCATTATAAGAAGAATCTTTACTTTGAAACTCTGTTCTTTACCTTTTTCTCACTATGAAACAGCTTTATATTCACACTAAACACTGTTTCAGGGCAAGAGATTGTGTTTTAGACTACAAGGGAATGCATTATAAGAAGAATCTTTACTTTGAAACTCTGTTCTTTGCCTTTTTCACACTAAGAAACAGCTTTATATTCAACTCAAACTGCTTCAGGGCAAGAGATTGTGTTTTAGACTAAAAGGGAATGCATTATAAGAAGAATCTTTACTTTGAAACTCTGTTCTTTGCCTTTTTCACACTATGAAACAGCTTTATATTCACACTAAACACTTTTTCAGGGCAAGAGATTGTGTTTTAGACTAAAAGGGAATGCATTATAAGAAGAATCATTACTTTGAAACTCTGCTCTTTGCCTTTTTCACACTATGAAACAGCTTTGTATTCACACTAAACACTGTTTCAGGGCAATAGATTGTGTTTTAGACTAAAAGGGAATGCATTATAAGAAGAATTTTTACTTTGAAACTCTGTTCTTTGCCTTTTTAACACTATGAAACAGCTTTGTATTCACACTAAACACTGTTTCAGGGCAAGATATTGTGTTTTAGACTAAAAGGGAATGCATTATAATAAGAATCTTTACTTTGAAACTCTGTTCTTTGCCTTTTTCACACTATGAAACAGCTTTGTATTCACACTAAACACTGTTTCAGGGCAAGAGATTGTGTTTTAGACTAAAAGGGAATTCATTTTTGAAGAATCTTTACTTTGAAACTCTGTTCTTTGCCTTTTTCACACTATGAAACAGCTTTGTATTCACACTAAACACTGTTTCAGGGCAAGAGATTGTGTTTTAGACTAAAAGGGAATGCATTATAAGAAGAATCTTTACTTTGAAACTCTGTTCTTTACCTTTTTCACACTATTAAACAGCTTTGTATTCACCCTAAACACTGTTTCAGGGCAAGAGATTGTGTTTTAGACTACAAGGGAATGCATTATAAGAAGAATCTTTACTTTGAAACTCTGTTCTTTGCCTTTTTCACACTAAGAAACAGCTTTATATTCAACTTAAACACTGCTTCAGGGCAACGGATTGTGTTTTAGACTAAAAGGGAATGCATTATAAGAAGAATCTTTACTTTGAAACTCTGTTCTTTGCCTTTTTAACACTATGAAACAGCTTTGTATTCACACTAAACACTGTTTCAGGGCAAGAGATTGTGTTTTAGACTAAAAGGGAATGCATTATAAGAAGAATCTTTACTTTGAAACTCTGTTCTTTGCCTTTTTCACACTATGAAGCAGCTTTGTATTCACACTAAACACTGTTTCAGGGCAAGAGATTGTGTTTTAGACTAAAAGGGAATGCATTATAAGAAGAATCTTTACTTTGAAACTCTGTTCTTTGCCTTTTTAACACTATGAAACAGTTTTGTATTCACACTAAACACTGTTTCAGGGCAAGAGATTGTGTTTTAGACTACAAGGGAATGCATTATAAGAAGAATCTTTACTTTGAAACTCTGTTCTTTACCTTTTTCTCACTATGAAACAGCTTTATATTCACACTAAACACTTTTTCAGGGCAAGAGATTGTGTTTTAGACTAAAAGGGAATGCATTATAAGAAGAATCTTTACTTTGAAACTCTGCTCTTTGCCTTTTTCACACTATGAAACAGCTTTGTATTCACACTAAACACTGTTTCAGGGCAATAGATTGTGTTTTAGACTAAAAGGGAATGCATTATAAGAAGAATTTTTACTTTGAAACTCTGTTCTTTGCCTTTTTCACACTATGAAACAGCTTTGTATTCACACTAAACACTGTTTAAGGGCAAGAGATTGTGTTTTAGACTAAAAGGGAATGCATTTTTGAAGAATCTTTACTTTGAAACTCTGTTCTTTGCCTTTTTCACACTATGAAACAGCTTTGTATTCACACTAAACACTGTTTCAGGGCAAGATATTGTGTTTTAGACTAAAAGGGAATGCATTATAATAAGAATCTTTACTTTGAAACTCTGTTCTTTGCCTTTTTCACACTATGAAACAGCTTTGTATTCACACTAAACACTGTTTCAGGGCAAGAGATTGTGTTTTAGACTAAAAGGGAATGCATTTTTGAAGAATCTTTACTTTGAAACTCTGTTCTTTGCCTTTTTCACACTATGAAACAGCTTTGTATTCACACTAAACACTGTTTCAGGGCAAGAGATTGTGTTTTAGACTAAAAGGGAATGCATTATAAGAAGAATCTTTACTTTGAAACTCTGTTCTTTACCTTTTTCACACTATTAAACAGCTTTGTATTCACCCTAAACACTGTTTCAGGGCAAGAGATTGTGTTTTAGACTATAAGGGAATGCATTATAAGAAGAATCTTTACTTTGAAACTCTGTTCTTTGCCTTTTTCACACTAAGAAACAGCTTTATATTCAACTTAAACACTGCTTCAGGGCAACGGATTGTGTTTTAGACTAAAAGGGAATGCATTATAAGAAGAATCTTTACTTTGAAACTCTGTTCTTTGCCTTTTTAACACTATGAAACAGCTTTGTATTCACACTAAACACTGTTTCAGGGCAAGAGATTGTGTTTTAGACTAAAAGGTAATGCATTATAAGAAGAATCTTTACTTTGAAACTCTGTTCTTTGCCTTTTTCACACTATGAAGCAGCTTTGTATTCACACTAAACACTGTTTCAGGGCAAGAGATTGTGTTTTAGACTAAAAGGGAATGCATTATAAGAAGAATCTTTACTTTGAAACTCTGTTCTTTGCCTTTTTAACACTATGAAACAGTTTTGTATTCACACTAAACACTGTTTCAGGGCAAGAGATTGTGTTTTAGACTAAAAGGGAATGCATTATAAGAAGAATCTTTACTTTGAAACTCTGTTCTTTACCTTTTTCTCACTATGAAACAGCTTTATATTCACACTAAACACTGTTTCAGGGCAAGAGATTGTGTTTTAGACTACAAGGGAATGCATTATAAGAAGAATCTTTACTTTGAAACTCTGTTCTTTGCCTTTTTCACACTAAGAAACAGCTTTATATTCAACTCAAACTGCTTCAGGGCAAGAGATTGTGTTTTAGACTAAAAGGGAATGCATTATAAGAAGAATCTTTACTTTGAAACTCTGTTCTTTGCCTTTTTCACACTATGAAACAGCTTTATATTCACACTAAACACTTTTTCAGGGCAAGAGATTGTGTTTTAGACTAAAAGGGAATGCATTATAAGAAGAATCATTACTTTGAAACTCTGCTCTTTGCCTTTTTCACACTATGAAACAGCTTTGTATTCACACTAAACACTGTTTCAGGGCAATAGATTGTGTTTTAGACTAAAAGGGAATGTATTATAAGAAGAATTTTTACTTTGAAACTCTGTTCTTTGCCTTTTTAACACTATGAAACAGCTTTGTATTCACACTAAACACTGTTTCAGGGCAAGATATTGTGTTTTAGACTAAAAGGGAATGCATTATAATAAGAATCTTTACTTTGAAACTCTGTTCTTTGCCTTTTTCACACTATGAAACAGCTTTGTATTCACACTAAACACTGTTTCAGGGCAAGAGATTGTGTTTTAGACTAAAAGGGAATGCATTATAAGAAGAATCTTTACTTTGAAACTCTGCTCTTTGCCTTTTTCACACTATGAAACAGCTTTGTATTCACACTAAACACTGTTTAAGGGCAAGAGATTGTGTTTTAGACTAAAAGGGAATGCATTTTTGAAGAATCTTTACTTTGAAACTCTGTTCTTTGCCTTTTTAACACTATGAAACAGCTTTGTATTCACACTAAACACTGTTTCAGGGCAAGAGATTGTGTTTTAGACTAAAAGGGAATGCATTATAAGAAGAATCTTTACTTTGAAACTCTGTTCTTTGCCTTTTTCACACTATGAAACAGCTTTATATTCACACTAAACACTTTTTCAGGGCAAGAGATTGTGTTTTAGACTAAAAGGGAATGCATTATAAGAAGAATCTTTACTTTGAAACTCTGCTCTTTGCCTTTTTCACACTATGAAACAGCTTTGTATTCACACTAAACACTGTTTCAGGGCAATAGATTGTGTTTTAGACTAAAAGGGAATGCATTATAAGAAGAATTTTTACTTTGAAACTCTGTTCTTTGCCTTTTTAACACTATGAAACAGCTTTGTATTCACACTAAACACTGTTTCAGGGCAAGATATTGTGTTTTAGACTAAAAGGGAATTCATTTTTGAAGAATCTTTACTTTGAAACTCTGTTCTTTGCCTTTTTCACACTATGAAACAGCTTTGTATTCACACTAAACACTGTTTCAGGGCAAGAGATTGTGTTTTAGACTAAAAGCGAATTCATTTTTGAAGAATCTTTACTTTGAAACTCTGTTCTTTGCCTTTTTCACACTATGAAACAGCTTTGTATTCACACTAAACACTGTTTCAGGGCAAGAGATTGTGTTTTAGACTAAAAGGGAATGCATTATAAGAAGAATCTTTACTTTGAAACTCTGTTCTTTACCTTTTTCACACTATTAAACAGCTTTGTATTCACCCTAAACACTGTTTCAGGGCAAGAGATTGTGTTTTAGACTACAAGGGAATGCATTATAAGAAGAATCTTTACTTTGAAACTCTGTTCTTTGCCTTTTTCACACTAAGAAACAGCTTTATATTCAACTTAAACACTGCTTCAGGGCAACGGATTGTGTTTTAGACTAAAAGGGAATGCATTATAAGAAGAATCTTTACTTTGAAACTCTGTTCTTTGCCTTTTTAACACTATGAAACAGCTTTGTATTCACACTAAACACTGTTTCAGGGCAAGAGATTGTGTTTTAGACTAAAAGGGAATGCATTATAAGAAGAATCTTTACTTTGAAACTCTGTTCTTTGCCTTTTTCACACTATGAAGCAGCTTTGTTTTCACACTAAACACTGTTTCAGGGCAAGAGATTGTGTTTTAGACTAAAAGGGAATGCATTATAAGAAGAATCTTTACTTTGAAACTCTGTTCTTTGCCTTTTTAACACTATGAAACAGTTTTGTATTCACACTAAACACTGTTTCAGGGCAAGAGATTGTGTTTTAGACTACAAGGGAATGCATTATAAGAAGAATCTTTACTTTGAAACTCTGTTCTTTACCTTTTTCTCACTATGAAACAGCTTTATATTCACACTAAACACTTTTTCAGGGCAAGAGATTGTGTTTTAGACTAAAAGGGAATGCATTATAAGAAGAATCTTTACTTTGAAACTCTGCTCTTTGCCTTTTTCACACTATGAAACAGCTTTGTATTCACACTAAACACTGTTTCAGGGCAATAGATTGTGTTTTAGACTAAAAGGGAATGCATTATAAGAAGAATTTTTACTTTGAAACTCTGTTCTTTGCCTTTTTAACACTATGAAACAGCTTTGTATTCACACTAAACACTGTTTCAGGGCAAGATATTGTGTTTTAGACTAAAAGGGAATGCATTATAATAAGAATCTTTACTTTGAAACTCTGTTCTTTGCCTTTTTCACACTATGAAACAGCTTTGTATTCACACTAAACACTGTTTAAGGGCAAGAGATTGTGTTTTAGACTAAAAGGGAATGCATTTTTGAAGAATCTTTACTTTGAAACTCTGTTCTTTGCCTTTTTCACACTATGAAACAGCTTTGTATTCACACTAAACACTGTTTCAGGGCAAGAGATTGTGTTTTATACTAAAAGGGAATGCATTATAAGAAGAATCTTTACTTTGAAACTCTGTTCTTTGCCTTTTTAACACTATGAAACAGTTTTGTATTCACACTAAACACTGTTTCAGGGCAAGAGATTGTGTTTTAGACTACAAGGGAATGCATTATAAGAAGAATCTTTACTTTGAAACTCTGTTCTTTGCCTTTTTCACACTAAGAAACAGCTTTATATTCAACTCAAACTGCTTCAGGGCAAGAGATTGTGTTTTAGACTAAAAGGGAATGCATTATAAGAAGAATCTTTACTTTGAAACTCTGTTCTTTGCCTTTTTCACACTATGAAACAGCTTTGTATTCACACTAAACACTGTTTAAGGGCAAGAGATTGTGTTTTAGACTAAAAGGGAATGCATTTTTGAAGAATCTTTACTTTGAAACTCTGTTCTTTGCCTTTTTCACACTATGAAACAGCTTTGTATTCACACTAAACACTGTTTCAGGGCAAGAGATTGTGTTTTATACTAAAAGGGAATGCATTATAAGAAGAATCTTTACTTTGAAACTCTGTTCTTTGCCTTTTTAACACTATGAAACAGTTTTGTATTCACACTAAACACTGTTTCAGGGCAAGAGATTGTGTTTTAGACTACAAGGGAATGCATTATAAGAAGAATCTTTACTTTGAAACTCTGTTCTTTGCCTTTTTCACACTAAGAAACAGCTTTATATTCAACTCAAACTGCTTCAGGGCAAGAGATTGTGTTTTAGACTAAAAGGGAATGCATTATAAGAAGAATCTTTACTTTGAAACTCTGTTCTTTGCCTTTTTCACACTATGAAACAGCTTTATATTCACACTAAACACTTTTTCAGGGCAAGAGATTGTGTTTTAGACTAAAAGGGAATGCATTATAAGAAGAATCTTTACTTTGAAACTCTGCTCTTTGCCTTTTTCACACTATGAAACAGCTTTGTATTCACACTAAACACTGTTTCAGGGCAATAGATTGTGTTTTAGACTAAAAGGGAATGCATTATAAGAAGAATTTTTACTTTGAAACTCTGTTCTTTGCCTTTTTAACACTATGAAACAGCTTTGTATTCACACTAAACACTGTTTCAGGGCAAGATATTGTGTTTTAGACTAAAAGGGAATTCATTTTTGAAGAATCTTTACTTTGAAACTCTGTTCTTTGCCTTTTTCACACTATGAAACAGCTTTGTATTCACACTAAACACTGTTTCAGGGCAAGAGATTGTGTTTTAGACTAAAAGGGAATGCATTATAAGAAGAATCTTTACTTTGAAACTCTGTTCTTTACCTTTTTCACACTATTAAACAGCTTTGTATTCACCCTAAACACTGTTTCAGGGCAAGAGATTGTGTTTTAGACTACAAGGGAATGCATTATAAGAAGAATCTTTACTTTGAAACTCTGTTCTTTGCCTTTTTCACACTAAGAAACAGCTTTATATTCAACTTAAACACTGCTTCAGGGCAACGGATTGTGTTTTAGACTAAAAGGGAATGCATTATAAGAAGAATCTTTACTTTGAAACTCTGTTCTTTGCCTTTTTAACACTATGAAACAGCTTTGTATTCACACTAAACACTGTTTCAGGGCAAGAGATTGTGTTTTAGACTAAAAGGGAATGCATTATAAGAAGAATCTTTACTTTGAAACTCTGTTCTTTGCCTTTTTCACACTATGAAGCAGCTTTGTATTCACACTAAACACTGTTTCAGGGCAAGAGATTGTGTTTTAGACTAAAAGGGAATGCATTATAAGAAGAATCTTTACTTTGAAACTCTGTTCTTTGCCTTTTTAACACTATGAAACAGTTTTGTATTCACACTAAACACTGTTTCAGGGCAAGAGATTGTGTTTTAGACTAAAAGGGAATGCATTATAAGAAGAATTTTTACTTTGAAACTCTGTTCTTTGCCTTTTTAACACTATGAAACAGCTTTGTATTCACACTAAACACTGTTTCAGGGCAAGATATTGTGTTTTAGACTAAAAGGGAATGCATTATAATAAGAATCTTTACTTTGAAACTCTGTTCTTTGCCTTTTTCACACTATGAAACAGCTTTGTATTCACACTAAACACTGTTTAAGGGCAAGAGATTGTGTTTTAGACTAAAAGGGAATGCATTTTTGAAGAATCTTTACTTTGAAACTCTGTTCTTTGCCTTTTTCACACTATGAAACAGCTTTGTATTCACACTAAACACTGTTTCAGGGCAAGAGATTGTGTTTTATACTAAAAGGGAATGCATTATAAGAAGAATCTTTACTTTGAAACTCTGTTCTTTGCCTTTTTCACACTATGAAACAGCTTTATATTCAACTCAAACTGCTTCAGGGCAAGAGATTGTGTTTTAGACTAAAAGGGAATGCATTATAAGAAGAATCTTTACTTTGAAACTCTGTTCTTTGCCTTTTTCACACTATGAAACAGCTTTATATTCACACTAAACACTTTTTCAGGGCAAGAGATTGTGTTTTAGACTAAAAGGGAATGCATTATAAGAAGAATCTTTACTTTGAAACTCTGCTCTTTGCCTTTTTCACACTATGAAACAGCTTTGTATTCACACTAAACACTGTTTCAGGGCAATAGATTGTGTTTTAGACTAAAAGGGAATGCATTATAAGAAGAATTTTTACTTTGAAACTCTGTTCTTTGCCTTTTTAACACTATGAAACAGCTTTGTATTCACACTAAACACTGTTTCAGGGCAAGATATTGTGTTTTAGACTAAAAGGGAATGCATTATAATAAGAATCTTTACTTTGAAACTCTGTTCTTTGCCTTTTTCACACTATGAAACAGCTTTGTATTCACACTAAACACTGTTTCAGGGCAAGAGATTGTGTTTTAGACTAAAAGGGAATGCATTTTTGAAGAATCTTTACTTTGAAACTCTGTTCTTTGCCTTTTTCACACTATGAAACAGCTTTGTATTCACACTAAACACTGTTTCAGGGCAAGAGATTGTGTTTTATACTAAAAGGGAATGCATTATAAGAAGAATCTTTACTTTGAAACTCTGTTCTTTGCCTTTTTAACTCTATGAAACAGCTTTGTATTCACACTAAACACTGTTTCAGGGCAAGAGATTGTGTTTTAGACTAAAAGGGAATGCATTATAAAAAGAATCTTTACTTTGAAACTCTGTTCTTTGCCTTTTTCACACTATGAAACAGCTTTGTATTCACACTAAACACTGTTTCAGGGCAACGGATTGTGTTTTAGACTAAAAGGGAATGCATTATAAGAAGAATCCTTACTTTAAAACTGTGTTCTTTACCTTTTTCACTCTATAAAACAGCTTTGTATTCAACTTAAACACTGTTACAGAGCTAGACATCTTGTTTTTAACCAGACTGAATAACTTACAATATCCTAAGAAAACACATATTTCAAGTGAAAAGAGTTTATCCAGGGGAGAACAATTTGTTTTAACATGGTTCTAATGTGACCCTTGAAAGTAATTGCAACTCTGTTTTTACACCTCTAACCACAAGGAGGCAACGTTTCCACGCATTACAATTGCCTTATACAAAGTTTCAGAGTAAGAAATATTGTTTTTAACCAAACTGAACAAATAAAAGGGAATGCAATATAAGAAGAATCTTTATTTTGAATCTCTGTTCTTTACCTTTTTCAATCTATAAAACAGCTTTGTATTCAACTTAAACACTATTTCAGGGCAAGAGATTGTGTTTTAGACTACAAGGGAATGCATTATAAGAAAAATCTTTACTTTGAAACTCTGTTCTTTGCCTTTTTCACACTATGAAACAGCTTTATATTCAACTTAAACACTGCTTCAGGGCAAAGGATTGTGTTTTAAACTAAAAGGGAATGCATTATAAGAAGAATCTTTACTTTGAAACTCTGTTCTTTACCTTTTTCACACAATGAAACAGCTTTATATTCAACTTAAACACTGCTTCAGGGCAACAGATTGTGTTTTAGACTAAAAGGGAATGCATTATAAGAAGAATCTTTACTTTGAAACTCTGTTCTTTACCTTTTTCACACTATGAAACAGCTTTATATTCAACTTAAACACTGCTTCAGGGCAAGAGATTGTGTTTTAGACTAAAAGGGAATGCATTATAAGAAGAATCTTTACTTTGAAACTCTGTTCTTTGCCTTTTTAACACTATGAAACAGCTTTGTATTCACACTAAACACTGTTTCAGGGCAAGAGATTGTGTTTTAGACTAAAAGGGAATGCATTATAAGAAGAATCTTTACTTTGAAACTCTGTTCTTTACCTTTTTCACACTATTAAACAGCTTTGTATTCACCCTAAACACTGTTTCAGGGCAAGAGATTGTGTTTTAGACTACAAGGGAATGCATTATAAGAAGAATCTTTACTTTGAAACTCTGTTCTTTGCCTTTTTCACACTAAGAAACAGCTTTATATTCAACTTAAACACTGCTTCAGGGCAACGGATTGTGTTTTAGACTAAAAGGGAATGCATTATAAGAAGAATCTTTACTTTGAAACTCTGTTCTTTGCCTTTTTAACACTATGAAACAGCTTTGTATTCACACTAAACACTGTTTCAGGGCAAGAGATTGTGTTTTAGACTAAAAGGGAATGCATTTTTGAAGAATCTTTACTTTGAAACTCTGTTCTTTGCCTTTTTCACACTATGAAACAGCTTTGTATTCACACTAAACACTGTTTCAGGGCAAGAGATTGTGTTTTAGACTACAAGGGAATGCATTATGAGAAGAATCTTTACTTTGAAACTCTGTTCTTTGCCTTTTTAACACTATGAAACAGCTTTGTATTCACACTAAACACTGTTTCAGGGCAAGAGATTGTGTTTTAGACTACAAGGGAATGCATTATAAGAAGAATCTTTACTTTGAAACTCTGTTCTTTACCTTTTTCTCACTATGAAACAGCTTTATATTCAACTTAAACACTGTTTCAGGGCAAGAGATTGTGTTTTAGACTACAAGGGAATGCATTATAAGAAGAATCTTTACTTTGAAACTCTGTTCTTTGCCTTTTTCACACTAAGAAACAGCTTTATATTCAACTTAAACACTGCTTCAGGGCAAGGGATTGTGTTTTAGACTAAAAGGGAATGCATTATAAGAAGAATCTTTACTTTGAAACTCTGTTCTTTGCCTTTTTAACACTATGAAACAGCTTTGTATTCACACTAAACACTGTTTCAGGGCAAGAGATTGTGTTTTAGACTAAAAGGGAATGCATTATAAGAAGAATCTTTACTTTGAAACTCTGTTCTTTGCCTTTTTCACACTATGAAACAGCTTTGTATTCACACTAAACACTGTTTCAGGGCAAGAGATTGTGTTTTAGACTACAAGGGAATGCATTATAAGAAGAATCTTTACTTTGAAACTCTGTTCTTTGCCTTTTTCACACTATGAAACAGCTTTATATTCACACTAAACACTGTTTCAGGGCAAGAGATTGTGTTTTAGACTAAAAGGGAATGCATTATAAGAAGAATCTTTACTTTGAAACTCTGTTCTTTACCTTTTTCACACTATGAAAAAGCTTTATATTCAACTTAAACACTGCTTCAGGGCAACAGATTGTGTTTTAGACTAAAAGGGAATGCATTATAAGAAGAATCTTTACTTTGAAACTCTGTTCTTTGCCTTTTTAACACTATGAAACAGCTTTGTATTCACACTAAACACTGTTTCAGGGCAAGAGATTGTGTTTTAGACTAAAAGGGAATGCATTATAAGAAGAATCTTTACTTTGAAACTCTGTTCTTTACCTTTTTCACACTATGAAACAGCTTTATATTCAACTTAAACACTGCTTCAGGGCAACAGATTGTGTTTTATACTAAAAGGGAATGCATTATAAGAAGAATCTTTACTTTGAAACTCTGTTCTTTGCCTTTTTAACTCTATGAAACAGCTTTGTATTCACACTAAACACTGTTTCAGGGCAAGAGATTGTGTTTTAGACTAAAAGGGAATGCATTATAAAAAGAATCTTTACTTTGAAACTCTGTTCTTTGCCTTTTTAACTCTATGAAACAGCTTTGTATTCACACTAAACACTGTTTCAGGGCAAGAGATTGTGTTTTAGACTAAAAGGGAATGCATTATAAGAAGAATCTTTACTTTGAAACTCTGTTCTTTACCTTTTTCACACTATGAAACAGCTTTATATTCAACTTAAACACTGCTTCAGGGCAACAGATTGTGTTTTAGACTAAAACGGAATGCATTATAAGAAGAATCTTTACTTTGAAACTCTGTTCTTTGCCTTTTTAACACTATGAAACAGCTTTGTATTCACACTAAACACTGTTTCAGGGCAAGAGATTGTGTTTTAGACTAAAAGGGAATGCATTATAAGAAGAATCTTTACTTTGAAACTCTGTTCTTTACCTTTTTCACACTATTAAACAGCTTTGTATTCAACTTAAACACTGTTACAGAGCTAGACATCTTGTTTTTAACCAGACTGAATAACTTACAATATCCTAAGAAAACACATATTTCAAGTGAAAAGAGTTTATCCAGGGCAGAACAAGTTGTTTTAACATGGTTCTAATGTGACCCTTGAAAGTAATTGCAACTCTGTTTTTACACCTCTAACCACAAGGAGGCAACGTTTCCACGCATTACAATTGCCTTATACATAGTTTCAGAGTAAGAAATATTGTTTTTAACCAAACTGAACAACTAAAAGGGAATGCAATATAAGAAGAATCTTTATTTTGAATCTCTGTTCTTTACCTTTTTCAATCTATAAAACAGCTTTGTATTCAACTTAAACACTGTTTCAGGGCAAGAGATTGTGTTTTAGACTACAAGGGAATGCATTATAAGAAAAATCTTTACATTGAAACTCTGTTCTTTGCCTTTTTCACACTATGAAACAGCTTTATATTCAACTTAAACACTGCTTCAGGGCAACGGATTGTGTTTTAAACTAAAAGGGAATGCATTATAAGAAGAATCTTTACTTTGAAACTCTGTTCTTTACCTTTTTCACACAATGAAACAGCTTTATATTCAACTTAAACACTGCTTCAGGGCAACAGATTGTGTTTTAGACTACAAGGGAATGCATTATAAGAAGAATCTTTACTTTGAAACTCTGTTCTTTACCTTTTTCACACTATGAAACAGCTTTATATTCACCTTAAACACTGTTGCAGGGCAAGAGATCGTGTTTAGACTAAAAGGGAATGCATTATTAGAAGAATCTTTACTTAGAAACTGTTCTTTACCTTTTTCACACTATGAAACAGCTTTGTATTCACCTTAAACACTGTTTCAGGGCAAGAGATTGTGTTTTAGACTAAAAGGGAATGCATTATAAGAAGAATCTTTACTTAGAAACTCTTCTTTACCTTTTTCACACTATGAAACAGCTTTGTATTCACCTTAAACACTGTTTCAGGGCAAGAGATTGTATTTTAGACTAAAAGGGAATGCATTATAAGAAGAATCTTTACTTAGAAACTCTGTTCTTTACCTTTTTCACACTATGAAACAGCTTTGTATTCACCTTAAACACTGTTTCAGGGCAAGAGATTGTGTTTTAGACTAAAAGGGAATGCATTATAAAGAATCTTTACTTTGAAACTCTGTTCTTTGCCTTTTTCACACTATGAAACAGCTTTGTATTCACACTAAACACTGTTTCAGGGCAAGAGATTGTGTTTTAGACTACAAGGGAATGCATTATAAGAAGAATCTTTACTTTGAAACTCTGTTCTTTACCTTTTTCACACTATGAAACAGCTTTATATTCAACTTAAACACTGCTTCAGGGCAACAGATTGTGTTTTAGACTAAAAGGGAATGCATTATAAGAAGAATCTTTACTTTGAAACTCTGTTCTTTGCCTTTTTCACACTATGAAACAGCTTTGTATTCACACTAAACACTGTTTCAGGGCAAGAGATTGTGTTTTAGACTACAAGGGAATGCATTATAAGAAGAATCTTTACTTTGAAACTCTGTTCTTTGCCTTTTTCACACTAAGAAACAGCTTTATATTCAACTTAAACACTGCTTCAGGGCAACGGATTGTGTTTTAGACTAAAAGGGAATGCATTATAAGAAGAATCTTTACTTTGAAACTGTTCTTTGCCTTTTTCACACTATGAAACAGCTTTATATTCACACTAAACACTGTTTCAGGGCAAGAGATTGTGTTTTAGACTAAAAGGGAATGCATTATAAGAAGAATCTTTACTTTGAAACTCTGCTCTTTGCCTTTTTCACACTATGAAACAGCTTTGTATTCACACTAAACACTGTTTCAGGGCAAGAGATTGTGTTTTAGACTAAAAGGGAATGCATTATAAGAAGAATCTTTACTTTGAAACTCTGTTCTTTGCCTTTTTAACACTATGAAACAGTTTTGTATTCACACTAAAGACTGTTTCAGGGCAAGAGATTGTGTTTTAGACTACAAGGGAATGCATTATAAGAAGAATCTTTACTTTGAAACTCTGTTCTTTACCTTTTTCTCACTATGAAACAGCTTTATATTCACACTAAACACTGTTTCAAGGCAAGAGATTGTGTTTTAGACTACAAGGGAATGCATTATAAGAAGAATCTTTACTTTGAAACTCTGTTCTTTGCCTTTTTCACACTAAGAAACAGCTTTATATTCAACTCAAACACTGCTTCAGGGCAAGAGATTGTGTTTTAGACTAAAAGGGAATGCATTATAAGAAGAATCTTTACTTTGAAACTCTGTTCTTTGCCTTTTTCACACTATGAAACAGCTTTATATTCACACTAAACACTTTTTCAGGGCAAGAGATTGTGTTTTAGACTAAAAGGGAATGCATTTTTGAAGAATCTTTACTTTGAAACTCTGTTCTTTGCCTTTTTCACACTATGAAACAGCTTTGTATTCACACTAAACACTGTTTCAGGGCAAGAGATTGTGTTTTAGACTAAAAGGGAATGCATTATAAGAAGAATCTTTACTTTGAAACTCTGTTCTTTACCTTTTTCACACTATGAAACAGCTTTATATTCACCTTAAACACTGTTGCAGGGCAAGAGATCGTGTTTAGACTAAAAGGGAATGCATTATTAGAAGAATCTTTACTTAGAAACTGTTCTTTACCTTTTTCACACTATGAAACAGCTTTGTATTCACCTTAAACACTGTTTCAGGGCAAGAGATTGTGTTTTAGACTAAAAGGGAATGCATTATAAGAAGAATCTTTACTTAGAAACTCTTCTTTACCTTTTTCACACTATGAAACAGCTTTGTATTCACCTTAAACACTGTTTCAGGGCAAGAGATTGTATTTTAGACTAAAAGGGAATGCATTATAAGAAGAATCTTTACTTAGAAACTCTGTTCTTTACCTTTTTCACACTATGAAACAGCTTTGTATTCACCTTAAACACTGTTTCAGGGCAAGAGATTGTGTTTTAGACTAAAAGGGAATGCATTATAAAGAATCTTTACTTTGAAACTCTGTTCTTTGCCTTTTTCACATTATGAAACAGCTTTGTATTCACACTAAACACTGTTTCAGGGCAAGAGATTGTGTTTTAGACTACAAGGGAATGCATTATAAGAAGAATCTTTACTTTGAAACTCTGTTCTTTACCTTTTTCACACTATGAAACAGCTTTATATTCAACTTAAACACTGCTTCAGGGCAAGAGATTGTGTTTTAGACTAAAAGGGAATGCATTATAAAGAATCTTTACTTTGAAACTCTGTTCTTTGCCTTTTTCACACTATGAAACAGCTTTGTATTCACACTAAACACTGTTTCAGGGCAAGAGATTGTGTTTTAGACTACAAGGGAATGCATTATAAGAAGAATCTTTACTTTGAAACTCTGTTCTTTACCTTTTTCACACTATGAAACAGCTTTATATTCAACTTAAACACTGCTTCAGGGCAACAGATTGTGTTTTAGACTAAAAGGGAATGCATTATAAGAAGAATCTTTACTTTGAAACTCTGTTCTTTGCCTTTTTCACACTATGAAACAGCTTTGTATTCACACTAAACACTGTTTCAGGGCAAGAGATTGTGTTTTAGACTACAAGGGAATGCATTATAAGAAGAATCTTTACTTTGAAACTCTGTTCTTTGCCTTTTTCACACTAAGAAACAGCTTTATATTCAACTTAAACACTGCTTCAGGGCAACGGATTGTGTTTTAGACTAAAAGGGAATGCATTATAAGAAGAATCTTTACTTTGAAACTGTTCTTTGCCTTTTTCACACTATGAAACAGCTTTATATTCACACTAAACACTGTTTCAGGGCAAGAGATTGTGTTTTAGACTAAAAGGGAATGCATTATAAGAAGAATCTTTACTTTGAAACTCTGCTCTTTGCCTTTTTCACACTATGAAACAGCTTTGTATTCACACTAAACACTGTTTCAGGGCAAGAGATTGTGTTTTAGACTAAAAGGGAATGCATTATAAGAAGAATCTTTACTTTGAAACTCTGTTCTTTGCCTTTTTAACACTATGAAACAGTTTTGTATTCACACTAAAGACTGTTTCAGGGCAAGAGATTGTGTTTTAGACTACAAGGGAATGCATTATAAGAAGAATCTTTACTTTGAAACTCTGTTCTTTACCTTTTTCTCACTATGAAACAGCTTTATATTCACACTAAACACTGTTTCAAGGCAAGAGATTGTGTTTTAGACTACAAGGGAATGCATTATAAGAAGAATCTTTACTTTGAAACTCTGTTCTTTGCCTTTTTCACACTAAGAAACAGCTTTATATTCAACTCAAACACTGCTTCAGGGCAAGAGATTGTGTTTTAGACTAAAAGGGAATGCATTATAAGAAGAATCTTTACTTTGAAACTCTGTTCTTTGCCTTTTTCACACTATGAAACAGCTTTATATTCACACTAAACACTTTTTCAGGGCAAGAGATTGTGTTTTAGACTAAAAGGGAATGCATTTTTGAAGAATCTTTACTTTGAAACTCTGTTCTTTGCCTTTTTCACACTATGAAACAGCTTTGTATTCACACTAAACACTGTTTCAGGGCAAGAGATTGTGTTTTAGACTAAAAGGGAATGCATTATAAGAAGAATCTTTACTTTGAAACTCTGTTCTTTACCTTTTTCACACTATGAAACAGCTTTATATTCACCTTAAACACTGTTGCAGGGCAAGAGATCGTGTTTAGACTAAAAGGGAATGCATTATTAGAAGAATCTTTACTTAGAAACTGTTCTTTACCTTTTTCACACTATGAAACAGCTTTGTATTCACCTTAAACACTGTTTCAGGGCAAGAGATTGTGTTTTAGACTAAAAGGGAATGCATTATAAGAAGAATCTTTACTTAGAAACTCTTCTTTACCTTTTTCACACTATGAAACAGCTTTGTATTCACCTTAAACACTGTTTCAGGGCAAGAGATTGTATTTTAGACTAAAAGGGAATGCATTATAAGAAGAATCTTTACTTAGAAACTCTGTTCTTTACCTTTTTCACACTATGAAACAGCTTTGTATTCACCTTAAACACTGTTTCAGGGCAAGAGATTGTGTTTTAGACTAAAAGGGAATGCATTATAAAGAATCTTTACTTTGAAACTCTGTTCTTTGCCTTTTTCACATTATGAAACAGCTTTGTATTCACACTAAACACTGTTTCAGGGCAAGAGATTGTGTTTTAGACTACAAGGGAATGCATTATAAGAAGAATCTTTACTTTGAAACTCTGTTCTTTACCTTTTTCACACTATGAAACAGCTTTATATTCAACTTAAACACTGCTTCAGGGCAACAGATTGTGTTTTAGACTAAAAGGGAATGCATTATAAGAAGAATCTTTACTTTGAAACTCTGTTCTTTGCCTTTTTCACACTATGAAACAGCTTTGTATTCACACTAAACACTGTTTCAGGGCAAGAGATTGTGTTTTAGACTACAAGGGAATGCATTATATGAAGAATCTTTACTTTGAAACTCTGTTCTTTGCCTTTTTCACACTAAGAAACAGCTTTATATTCAACTTAAACACTGCTTCAGGGCAACGGATTGTGTTTTAGACTAAAAGGGAATGCATTATAAGAAGAATCTTTACTTTGAAACTGTTCTTTGCCTTTTTCACACTATGAAACAGCTTTATATTCAACTCAAACACTGCTTCAGGGCAAGAGATTGTGTTTTAGACTAAAAGGGAATGCATTATAAGAAGAATCTTTACTTTGAAACTCTGTTCTTTGCCTTTTTTCACACTATGAAACAGCTTTATATTCACACTAAACACTTTTTCAGGGCAAGAGATTGTGTTTTAGACTAAAAGGGAATGCATTTTTGAAGAATCTTTACTTTGAAACTCTGTTCTTTGCCTTTTTCACACTATGAAACAGCTTTGTATTCACACTAAACACTGTTTCAGGGCAAGAGATTGTGTTTTAGACTAAAAGGGAATGCATTATAAGAAGAATCTTTACTTTGAAACTCTGTTCTTTGCCTTTTTCACACTAAGAAACAGCTTTGTATTCACGTTAAACACTGTTTCAGGGCAAGAGATTGTGTTTTAGACTAAAAGGGAATGCATTATAAAGAATATTTACTTTGAAACTCTGTTCTTTGCCTTTTTCACACTATGAAACAGCTTTGTATTCACACTAAACACTGTTTCAGGGCAAGAGATTGTGTTTTAGACTACAAGGGAATGCATTATAAGAAGAATCTTTACTTTGAAACTCTGTTCTTTACCTTTTTCACACTATGAAACAGCTTTATATTCAACTTAAACACTGCTTCAGGGCAACAGATTGTGTTTTAGACTAAAAGGGAATGCATTATAAGAAGAATCTTTACTTTGAAACTCTGTTCTTTGCCTTTTTAACACTATGAAACAGCTTTGTATTCACACTAAACACTGTTTCAGGGCAAGAGATTGTGTTTTAGACTAAAAGGGAATGCATTATAAGAAGAATCTTTACTTTGAAACTCTGTTCTTTACCTTTTTCACACTATTAAACAGCTTTGTATTCAACTTAAACACTGTTACAGAGCTAGCCATCTTGTTTTTAACCAGACTGAATAACTTACAATATCCTAAGAAAACACATATTTCAAGTGAAAAGAGTTTATCCAGGGAAGAACAAGTTGTTTTAACATGGTTCTAATGTGACCCTTGAAAGTAATTGCAACTCTGTTTTTACACCTCTAACCACAAGGAGGCAACGTTTCCACGCATTACAATTGCCTTATACATAGTTTCAGAGTAAGAAATATTGTTTTTAACCAAACTGAACAACTAAAAGGGAATGCAATATAAGAAGAATCTTTATTTTGAAACTCTGTTCTTTGCCTTTTTCACACTATGAAACAGCTTTGTATTCACACTAAACACTGTTTCAGGGCAAGAGATTGTGTTTTAGACTAAAAGGGAATGCATTATAAGAAGAATCTTTACTTTGAAACTCTGTTCTTTACCTTTTTCACACTATGAAACAGCTTTATATTCACCTTAAACACTGTTGCAGGGCAAGAGATCGTGTTTAGACTAAAAGGGAATGCATTATTAGAAGAATCTTTACTTAGAAACTGTTCTTTACCTTTTTCACACTATGAAACAGCTTTGTATTCACCTTAAACACTGTTTCAGGGCAAGAGATTGTGTTTTAGACTAAAAGGGAATGCATTATAAGAAGAATCTTTACTTAGAAACTCTTCTTTACCTTTTTCACACTATGAAACAGCTTTGTATTCACCTTAAACACTGTTTCAGGGCAAGAGATTGTATTTTAGACTAAAAGGGAATGCATTATAAGAAGAATCTTTACTTAGAAACTCTGTTCTTTACCTTTTTCACACTATGAAACAGCTTTGTATTCACCTTAAACACTGTTTCAGGGCAAGAGATTGTGTTTTAGACTAAAAGGGAATGCATTATAAAGAATCTTTACTTTGAAACTCTGTTCTTTGCCTTTTTCACACTATGAAACAGCTTTGTATTCACACTAAACACTGTTTCAGGGCAAGAGATTGTGTTTTAGACTACAAGGGAATGCATTATAAGAAGAATCTTTACTTTGAAACTCTGTTCTTTACCTTTTTCACACTATGAAACAGCTTTATATTCAACTTAAACACTGCTTCAGGGCAACAGATTGTGTTTTAGACTAAAAGGGAATGCATTATAAGAAGAATCTTTACTTTGAAACTCTGTTCTTTGCCTTTTTCACACTATGAAACAGCTTTGTATTCACACTAAACACTGTTTCAGGGCAAGAGATTGTGTTTTAGACTACAAGGGAATGCATTATAAGAAGAATCTTTACTTTGAAACTCTGTTCTTTGCCTTTTTCACACTAAGAAACAGCTTTATATTCAACTTAAACACTGCTTCAGGGCAACGGATTGTGTTTTAGACTAAAAGGGAATGCATTATAAGAAGAATCTTTACTTTGAAACTGTTCTTTGCCTTTTTCACACTATGAAACAGCTTTATATTCAACTCAAACACTGCTTCAGGGCAAGAGATTGTGTTTTAGACTAAAAGGGAATGCATTATAAGAAGAATCTTTACTTTGAAACTCTGTTCTTTGCCTTTTTCACACTATGAAACAGCTTTATATTCACACTAAACACTTTTTCAGGGCAAGAGATTGTGTTTTAGACTAAAAGGGAATGCATTTTTGAAGAATCTTTACTTTGAAACTCTGTTCTTTGCCTTTTTCACACTATGAAACAGCTTTGTATTCACACTAAACACTGTTTCAGGGCAAGAGATTGTGTTTTAGACTAAAAGGGAATGCATTATAAGAAGAATCTTTACTTTGAAACTCTGTTCTTTGCCTTTTTCACACTAAGAAACAGCTTTGTATTCACGTTAAACACTGTTTCAGGGCAAGAGATTGTGTTTTAGACTAAAAGGGAATGCATTATAAAGAATATTTACTTTGAAACTCTGTTCTTTGCCTTTTTCACACTATGAAACAGCTTTGTATTCACACTAAACACTGTTTCAGGGCAAGAGATTGTGTTTTAGACTACAAGGGAATGCATTATAAGAAGAATCTTTACTTTGAAACTCTGTTCTTTACCTTTTTCACACTATGAAACAGCTTTATATTCAACTTAAACACTGCTTCAGGGCAACAGATTGTGTTTTAGACTAAAAGGGAATGCATTATAAGAAGAATCTTTACTTTGAAACTCTGTTCTTTGCCTTTTTAACACTATGAAACAGCTTTGTATTCACACTAAACACTGTTTCAGGGCAAGAGATTGTGTTTTAGACTAAAAGGGAATGCATTATAAGAAGAATCTTTACTTTGAAACTCTGTTCTTTACCTTTTTCACACTATTAAACAGCTTTGTATTCAACTTAAACACTGTTACAGAGCTAGACATCTTGTTTTTAACCAGACTGAATAACTTACAATATCCTAAGAAAACACATATTTCAAGTGAAAAGAGTTTATCCAGGGCAGAACAAGTTGTTTTAACATGGTTCTAATGTGACCCTTGAAAGTAATTGCAACTCTGTTTTTACACCTCTAACCACAAGGAGGCAACGTTTCCACGCATTACAATTGCCTTATACATAGTTTCAGAGTAAGAAATATTGTTTTTAACCAAACTGAACAACTAAAAGGGAATGCAATATAAGAAGAATCTTTATTTTGAATCTCTGTTCTTTACCTTTTTCAATCTATAAAACAGCTTTGTATTCAACTTAAACACTGTTTCAGGGCAAGAGATTGTGTTTTAGACTACAAGGGAATGCATTATAAGAAAAATCTTTACATTGAAACTCTGTTCTTTGCCTTTTTCACACTATGAAACAGCTTTATATTCAACTTAAACACTGCTTCAGGGCAACGGATTGTGTTTTAAACTAAAAGGGAATGCATTATAAGAAGAATCTTTACTTTGAAACTCTGTTCTTTACCTTTTTCACACAATGAAACAGCTTTATATTCAACTTAAACACTGCTTCAGGGCAACAGATTGTGTTTTAGACTACAAGGGAATGCATTATAAGAAGAATCTTTACTTTGAAACTCTGTTCTTTACCTTTTTCACACTATGAAACAGCTTTATATTCACCTTAAACACTGTTGCAGGGCAAGAGATCGTGTTTAGACTAAAAGGGAATGCATTATTAGAAGAATCTTTACTTAGAAACTGTTCTTTACCTTTTTCACACTATGAAACAGCTTTGTATTCACCTTAAACACTGTTTCAGGGCAAGAGATTGTGTTTTAGACTAAAAGGGAATGCATTATAAGAAGAATCTTTACTTAGAAACTCTTCTTTACCTTTTTCACACTATGAAACAGCTTTGTATTCACCTTAAACACTGTTTCAGGGCAAGAGATTGTATTTTAGACTAAAAGGGAATGCATTATAAGAAGAATCTTTACTTAGAAACTCTGTTCTTTACCTTTTTCACACTATGAAACAGCTTTGTATTCACCTTAAACACTGTTTCAGGGCAAGAGATTGTGTTTTAGACTAAAAGGGAATGCATTATAAAGAATCTTTACTTTGAAACTCTGTTCTTTGCCTTTTTCACACTATGAAACAGCTTTGTATTCACACTAAACACTGTTTCAGGGCAAGAGATTGTGTTTTAGACTACAAGGGAATGCATTATAAGAAGAATCTTTACTTTGAAACTCTGTTCTTTACCTTTTTCACACTATGAAACAGCTTTATATTCAACTTAAACACTGCTTCAGGGCAACAGATTGTGTTTTAGACTAAAAGGGAATGCATTATAAGAAGAATCTTTACTTTGAAACTCTGTTCTTTGCCTTTTTCACACTATGAAACAGCTTTGTATTCACACTAAACACTGTTTCAGGGCAAGAGATTGTGTTTTAGACTACAAGGGAATGCATTATAAGAAGAATCTTTACTTTGAAACTCTGTTCTTTGCCTTTTTCACACTAAGAAACAGCTTTATATTCAACTTAAACACTGCTTCAGGGCAACGGATTGTGTTTTAGACTAAAAGGGAATGCATTATAAGAAGAATCTTTACTTTGAAACTGTTCTTTGCCTTTTTCACACTATGAAACAGCTTTATATTCACACTAAACACTGTTTCAGGGCAAGAGATTGTGTTTTAGACTAAAAGGGAATGCATTATAAGAAGAATCTTTACTTTGAAACTCTGCTCTTTGCCTTTTTCACACTATGAAACAGCTTTGTATTCACACTAAACACTGTTTCAGGGCAAGAGATTGTGTTTTAGACAAAAAGGGAATGCATTATAAGAAGAATCTTTACTTTGAAACTCTGCTCTTTGCCTTTTTCACACTATGAAACAGCTTTGTATTCACACTAAACACTGTTTCAGGGCAAGAGATTGTGTTTTAGACTAAAAGGGAATGCATTATAAGAAGAATCTTTACTTTGAAACTCTGTTCTTTGCCTTTTTAACTCTATGAAACAGCTTTGTATTCACACTAAACACTGTTTCAGGGCAAGAGATTGTGTTTTAGACTAAAAGGGAATGCATTATAAGAAGAATCTTTACTTTGAAACTCTGTTCTTTGCCTTTTTCACACTATGAAACAGCTTTGTATTCACACTAAACACTGTTTCAGGGCAACGGATTGTGTTTTAGACTAAAAGGGAATGCATTATAAGAAGAATCCTTACTTTAAAACTGTGTTCTTTACCTTTTTCACTCTATAAAACAGCTTTGTATTCAACTTAAACACTGTTACAGAGCTAGACATCTTGTTTTTAACCAGACTGAATAACTTACAATATCCTAAGAAAACACATATTTCAAGTGAAAAGAGTTTATCCAGGGCAGAACAAGTTGTTTTAACATGGTTCTAATGTGACCCTTGAAAGTAATTGCAACTCTGTTTTTACACCTCTAACCACAAGGAGGCAACGTTTCCACGCATTACAATTGCCTTATACATAGTTTCAGAGTAAGAAATATTGTTTTTAACCAAACTGAACAACTAAAAGGGAATGCAATATAAGAAGAATCTTTATTTTGAATCTCTGTTCTTTACCTTTTTCAATCTATAAAACAGCTTTGTATTCAACTTAAACACTGTTTCAGGGCAAGAGATTGTGTTTTAGACTACAAGGGAATGCATTATAAGAAAAATCTTTACATTGAAACTCTGTTCTTTGCCTTTTTCACACTATGAAACAGCTTTATATTCAACTTAAACACTGCTTCAGGGCAACGGATTGTGTTTTAAACTAAAAGGGAATGCATTATAAGAAGAATGTTTACCTTGAAACTCTGTTCTTTACCTTTTTCCCACAATGAAACAGCTTTATATTCAACTTAAACACTGCTTCAGGGCAACAGATTGTGTTTTAGACTAAAAGGGAATGCATTATAAGAAGAATCTTTACTTTGAAACTCTGTTCTTTGCCTTTTTCACACTAAGAAACAGCTTTATATTCAACTTAAACACTGCTTCAGGGCAACGGATTGTGTTTTAGACTAAAAGGGAATGCATTATAAGAAGAATCTTTACTTTGAAACTGTTCTTTGCCTTTTTCACACTATGAAACAGCTTTATATTCACACTAAACACTGTTTCAGGGCAAGAGATTGTGTTTTAGACTAAAAGGGAATGCATTATAAGAAGAATCTTTACTTTGAAACTCTGCTCTTTGCCTTTTTCACACTATGAAACAGCTTTGTATTCACACTAAACACTGTTTCAGGGCAAGAGATTGTGTTTTAGACAAAAAGGGAATGCATTATAAGAAGAATCTTTACTTTGAAACTCTGCTCTTTGCCTTTTTCACACTATGAAACAGCTTTGTATTCACACTAAACACTGTTTCAGGGCAAGAGATTGTGTTTTAGACTAAAAGGGAATGCATTATAAGAAGAATCTTTACTTTGAAACTCTGTTCTTTGCCTTTTTAACTCTATGAAACAGCTTTGTATTCACACTAAACACTGTTTCAGGGCAAGAGATTGTGTTTTAGACTAAAAGGGAATGCATTATAAGAAGAATCTTTACTTTGAAACTCTGTTCTTTGCCTTTTTCACACTATGAAACAGCTTTGTATTCACACTAAACACTGTTTCAGGGCAACGGATTGTGTTTTAGACTAAAAGGGAATGCATTATAAGAAGAATCCTTACTTTAAAACTGTGTTCTTTACCTTTTTCACTCTATAAAACAGCTTTGTATTCAACTTAAACACTGTTACAGAGCTAGACATCTTGTTTTTAACCAGACTGAATAACTTACAATATCCTAAGAAAACACATATTTCAAGTGAAAAGAGTTTATCCAGGGCAGAACAAGTTGTTTTAACATGGTTCTAATGTGACCCTTGAAAGTAATTGCAACTCTGTTTTTACACCTCTAACCACAAGGAGGCAACGTTTCCACGCATTACAATTGCCTTATACATAGTTTCAGAGTAAGAAATATTGTTTTTAACCAAACTGAACAACTAAAAGGGAATGCAATATAAGAAGAATCTTTATTTTGAATCTCTGTTCTTTACCTTTTTCAATCTATAAAACAGCTTTGTATTCAACTTAAACACTGTTTCAGGGCAAGAGATTGTGTTTTAGACTACAAGGGAATGCATTATAAGAAGAATGTTTACTTTGAAACTCTGTTCTTTACCTTTTTCACACTATGAAACAGCTTTATATTCACCTTAAACACTGTTGCAGGGCAAGAGATCGTGTTTAGACTAAAAGGGAATGCATTATTAGAAGAATCTTTACTTAGAAACTCTTCTTTACCTTTTTCACACTATGAAACAGCTTTGTATTCACCTTAAACACTGTTTCAGGGCAAGAGATTGTATTTTAGACTAAAAGGGAATGCATTATAAGAAGAATCTTTACTTAGAAACTCTGTTCTTTACCTTTTTCACACTATGAAACAGCTTTGTATTCACCTTAAACACTGTTTCAGGGCAAGAGATTGTGTTTTAGACTAAAAGGGAATGCATTATAAAGAATCTTTACTTTGAAACTCTGTTCTTTACCTTTTTCACACTATGAAACAGCTTTGTATTCACACTAAACACTGTTTCAGGGCAAGAGATTGTGTTTTAGACTACAAGGGAATGCATTATAAGAAGAATCTTTACTTTGAAACTCTGTTCTTTACCTTTTTCACACTATGAAACAGCTTTATATTCAACTTAAACACTGCTTCAGGGCAACAGATTGTGTTTTAGACTAAAAGGGAATGCATTATAAGAAGAATCTTTACTTTGAAACTCTGTTCTTTGCCTTTTTCACACTATGAAACAGCTTTGTATTCACACTAAACACTGTTTCAGGGCAAGAGATTGTGTTTTAGACTACAAGGGAATGCATTATAAGAAGAATCTTTACTTTGAAACTCTGTTCTTTGCCTTTTTCACACTAAGAAACAGCTTTGTATTCACACTAAACACTGTTTCAGGGCAACGGATTGTGTTTTAGACTAAAAGGGAATGCATTATAAGAAGAATCTTTACTTTGAAACTGTTCTTTGCCTTTTTCACACTATGAAACAGCTTTGTATTCACACTAAACACTGTTTCAGGGCAAGAGATTGTGTTTTAGACTAAAAGGGAATGCATTATAAGAAGAATCTTTACTTTGAAACTCTGTTCTTTGCCTTTTTAACTCTATGAAACAGCTTTGTATTCACACTAAACACTGTTTCAGGGCAAGAGATTGTGTTTTAGACTAAAAGGGAATGCATTATAAGAAGAATCTTTACTTTGAAACTCTGTTCTTTGCCTTTTTCACACTATGAAACAGCTTTGTATTCACACTAAACACTGTTTCAGGGCAACGGATTGTGTTTTAGACTAAAAGGGAATGCATTATAAGAAGAATCTTTACTTTGAAACTCTGTTCTTTGCCTTTTTAACACTATGAAACAGCTTTGTATTCACACTAAACACTGTTTCAGGGCAAGAGATTGTGTTTTAGACTAAAAGGGAATGCATTATAAGAAGAATCTTTACTTTGAAACTCTGTTCTTTACCTTTTTCTCACTATGAAACAGCTTTATGTTCATCTTAAACACTGCTTCAGGGCAACAGATTGTGTTTTAGACTAAAAGGGAATGCATTATAAGAAGAATCTTTACTTTGAAACTCTGTTCTTTACCTTTTTCACACAATGAAACAGCTTTATATTCAACTTAAACACTGCTTCAGGGCAACAGATTGTGTTTTAGACTAAAAGGGAATGCATTATAAGAAGAATCTTTACTTTGAAACTCTGTTCTTTGCCTTTTTAACACTATGAAACAGCTTTGTATTCACACTAAACACTGTTTCAGGGCAAGAGATTGTGTTTTAGACTAAAAGGGAATGCATTATAAGAAGAATCTTTACTTTGAAACTCTGTTCTTTGCCTTTTTCACACTATGAAACAGCTTTGTATTCACACTAAACACTGTTTCAGGGCAACGGATTGTGTTTTAGACTAAAAGGGAATGCATTATAAGAAGAATCCTTACTTTAAAACTGTGTTCTTTACCTTTTTCACTCTATAAAACAGCTTTGTATTCAACTTAAACACTGTTACAGAGCTAGACATCTTGTTTTTAACCAGACTGAATAACTTACAATATCCTAAGAAAACACATATTTCAAGTGAAAAGAGTTTATCCAGGGCAGAACAAGTTGTTTTAACATGGTTCTAATGTGACCCTTGAAAGTAATTGCAACTCTGTTTTTACACCTCTAACCACAAGGAGGCAACGTTTCCACGCATTACAATTGCCTTATACATAGTTTCAGAGTAAGAAATATTGTTTTTAACCAAACTGAACAACTAAAAGGGAATGCAATATAAGAAGAATCTTTATTTTGAATCTCTGTTCTTTACCTTTTTCAATCTATAAAACAGCTTTGTATTCAACTTAAACACTGTTTCAGGGCAAGAGATTGTGTTTTAGACTACAAGGGAATGCATTATAAGAAAAATCTTTACATTGAAACTCTGTTCTTTGCCTTTTTAACACTATGAAACAGCTTTATATTCAACTTAAACACTGCTTCAGGGCAACGGATTGTGTTTTAAACTAAAAGGGAATGCATTATAAGAAGAATGTTTACTTTGAAACTCTGTTCTTTACCTTTTTCACACAATGAAACAGCTTTATATTCAACTTAAACACTGCTTCAGGGCAACAGATTGTGTTTTAGACTAAAAGGGAATGCATTATAAGAAGAATCTTTACTTTGAAACTCTGTTCTTTACCTTTTTCACACTATGAAACAGCTTTATATTCACCTTAAACACTGTTGCAGGGCAAGAGATCGTGTTTAGACTAAAAGGGAATGCATTATTAGAAGAATCTTTACTTAGAAACTGTTCTTTACCTTTTTCAAACTATGAAACAGCTTTGTATTCACCTTAAACACTGTTTCAGGGCAAGAGATTGTGTTTTAGACTAAAAGGGAATGCATTATAAGAAGAATCTTTACTTAGAAACTCTTCTTTACCTTTTTCACACTATGAAACAGCTTTGTATTCACCTTAAACACTGTTTCAGGGCAAGAGATTGTATTTTAGACTAAAAGGGAATGCATTATAAGAAGAATCTTTACTTAGAAACTCTGTTCTTTACCTTTTTCACACTATGAAACAGCTTTGTATTCACCTTAAACACTGTTTCAGGGCAAGAGATTGTGTTTTAGACTAAAAGGGAATGCATTATAAAGAATCTTTACTTTGAAACTCTGTTCTTTACCTTTTTCACACTATGAAACAGCTTTGTATTCACACTAAACACTGTTTCAGGGCAAGAGATTGTGTTTTAGACTACAAGGGAATGCATTATAAGAAGAATCTTTACTTTGAAACTCTGTTCTTTACCTTTTTCACACTATGAAACAGCTTTATATTCAACTTAAACACTGCTTCAGGGCAACAGATTGTGTTTTAGACCAAAAGGGAATGCATTATAAGAAGAATCTTTACTTTGAAACTCTGTTCTTTGCCTTTTTCACACTATGAAACAGCTTTGTATTCACACTAAACACTGTTTCAGGGCAAGAGATTGTGTTTTAGACTACAAGGGAATGCATTATAAGAAGAATCTTTACTTTGAAACTCTGTTCTTTGCCTTTTTCACACTAAGAAACAGCTTTATATTCAACTTAAACACTGCTTCAGGGCAACGGATTGTGTTTTAGACTAAAAGGGAATGCATTATAAGAAGAATCTTTACTTTGAAACTGTTCTTTGCCTTTTTCACACTATGAAACAGCTTTGTATTCACACTAAACACTGTTTCAGGGCAAGAGATTGTGTTTTAGACTAAAAGGGAATGCATTATAAGAAGAATCTTTACTTTGAAACTCTGTTCTTTGCCTTTTTAACTCTATGAAACAGCTTTGTATTCACACTAAACACTGTTTCAGGGCAAGAGATTGTGTTTTAGACTAAAAGGGAATGCATTATAAGAAGAATCTTTACTTTGAAACTCTGTTCTTTGCCTTTTTCACACTATGAAACAGCTTTGTATTCACACTAAACACTGTTTCAGGGCAACGGATTGTGTTTTAGACTAAAAGGGAATGCATTATAAGAAGAATCTTTACTTTGAAACTCTGTTCTTTGCCTTTTTAACACTATGAAACAGCTTTGTATTCACACTAAACACTGTTTCAGGGCAAGAGATTGTGTTTTAGACTAAAAGGGAATGCATTATAAGAAGAATCTTTACTTTGAAACTCTGTTCTTTACCTTTTTCTCACTATGAAACAGCTTTATGTTCATCTTAAACACTGCTTCAGGGCAACAGATTGTGTTTTAGACTAAAAGGGAATGCATTATAAGAAGAATCTTTACTTTGAAACTCTGTTCTTTACCTTTTTCACACAATGAAACAGCTTTATATTCAACTTAAACACTGCTTCAGGGCAACAGATTGTGTTTTAGACTAAAAGGGAATGCATTATAAGAAGAATCTTTACTTTGAAACTCTGTTCTTTGCCTTTTTAACACTATGAAACAGCTTTGTATTCACACTAAACACTGTTTCAGGGCAAGAGATTGTGTTTTAGACTAAAAGGGAATGCATTATAAGAAGAATCTTTACTTTGAAACTCTGTTCTTTGCCTTTTTAACACTATGAAACAGCTTTGTATTCACCCTAAACACTGTTTCAGGGCAAGAGATTGTGTTTTAGACTAAAAGGGAATGCATTATAAGAAGAATCTTTACTTTGAAACTCTGCTCTTTGCCTTTTTCACACTATGAAACAGCTTTGTATTCACACTAAACACTGTTTCAGGGCAAGAGATTGTGTTTTAGACTAAAAGGGAATGCATTATAAGAAGAATCCTTACTTTAAAACTGTGTTCTTTACCTTTTTCACACTATGAAACAGCTTTGTATTCAACTTAAACACTGTTTCAGAGCTAGACATCTTGTTTTTAACCAGACTGAATAACTTACAATATCCTAAGAAAACACATATTTCAAGTGAAAAGAGTTTATCCAGGGGAGAACAAGTTGTTTTAACATGGTTCTAATGTGACCCTTGAAAGTAATTGCAACTCTGTTTTTAAACCTCTAACCACAAGGAGGCAACGTTTCCACGCATTACAATTGCCTTATACATAGTTTCAGAGTAAGAAATATTGTTTTTAACCAAACTGAACAACTAAAAGGGAATGCAATATAAGAAGAATCTTTATTTTGAAACTCTGTTCTTTACCTTTTTCACTCTATAAAACAGCTTTGTATTCAACTTAAACACTGTTTCAGGGCAAGAGATTGTGTTTTAGACTACAAGGGAATGCATTATAAGAAAAATCTTTACTTTGAAACTCTGTTCTTTGCCTTTTTCACACTATGAAACAGCTTTATATTCAACTTAAACACTGCTTCAGGGCAACGGATTGTGTTTTAAACTAAAAGGGAATGCATTATAAGAAGAATCTTTACTTTGAAACTCTGTTCTTTACCTTTTTCACACAATGAAACAGCTTTATATTCAACTTAAACACTGCTTCAGGGCAACAGATTGTGTTTTAGACTACAAGGGAATGCATTATAAGAAGAATCTTTACTTTGAAACTC
This sequence comes from Electrophorus electricus, assembly GCF_041902795.1. Lineage (NCBI taxonomy): Eukaryota > Metazoa > Chordata > Actinopteri > Gymnotiformes > Gymnotidae > Electrophorus > Electrophorus electricus. The sequence continues at coordinate 9,842,654 of NC_137517.1, forward strand.
TGTTCTTTACCTTTTTCACACTATGAAACAGCTTTATATTCACCTTAAACACTGTTGCAGGGCAAGAGATCGTGTTTAGACTAAAAGGGAATGCATTATTAGAAGAATCTTTACTTAGAAACTGTTCTTTACCTTTTTCACACTATGAAACAGCTTTATATTCACCTTAAACACTGTTTCAGGGCAAGAGATTGTGTTTTAGACTAAAAGGGAATGCATTATAAGAAGAATCTTTACTTAGAAACTCTTCTTTACCTTTTTCACACTATGAAACAGCTTTGTATTCACCTTAAACACTGTTTCAGGGCAAGAGATTGTATTTTAGACTAAAAGGGAATGCATTATAAAGAATCTTTACTTAGAAACTCTGTTCTTTACCTTTTTCACACTATGAAACAGCTTTGTATTCACCTTAAACACTGTTTCAGGGCAAGAGATTGTGTTTTAGACTAAAAGGGAATGCATTATAAAGAATCTTTACTTTGAAACTCTGTTCTTTGCCTTTTTCACACTATGAAACAGCTTTGTATTCACACTAAACACTGTTTCAGGGCAAGAGATTGTGTTTTAGACTACAAGGGAATGCATTATAAGAAGAATCTTTACTTTGAAACTCTGTTCTTTACCTTTTTCACACTATGAAACAGCTTTATATTCAACTTAAACACTGCTTCAGGGCAACAGATTGTGTTTTAGACTAAAAGGGAATGCATTATAAGAAGAATCTTTACTTTGAAACTCTGTTCTTTGCCTTTTTCACACTATGAAACAGCTTTGTATTCACACTAAACACTGTTTCAGGGCAAGAGATTGTGTTTTAGACTACAAGGGAATGCATTATAAGAAGAATCTTTACTTTGAAACTCTGTTCTTTGCCTTTTTCACACTAAGAAACAGCTTTATATTCAACTTAAACACTGCTTCAGGGCAACGGATTGTGTTTTAGACTAAAAGGGAATGCATTATAAGAAGAATCTTTACTTTGAAACTGTTCTTTGCCTTTTTCACACTATGAAACCGCTTTATATTCACACTAAACACTGTTTCAGGGCAAGAGATTGTGTTTTAGACTAAAAGGGAATGCATTATAAGAAGAATCTTTGCTTTGAAACTCTGCTCTTTGCCTTTTTCACACTATGAAACAGCTTTGTATTCACACTAAACACTGTTTCAGGGCAAGAGATTGTGTTTTAGACAAAAAGGGAATGCATTATAAGAAGAATCTTTACTTTGAAACTCTGCTCTTTGCCTTTTTCACACTATGAAACAGCTTTGTATTCACACTAAACACTGTTTCAGGGCAAGAGATTGTGTTTTAGACTAAAAGGGAATGCATTATAAGAAGAATCTTTACTTTGAAACTCTGTTCTTTGCCTTTTTAACTCTATGAAACAGCTTTGTATTCACACTAAACACTGTTTCAGGGCAAGAGATTGTGTTTTAGACTAAAAGGGAATGCATTATAAGAAGAATCTTTACTTTGAAACTCTGTTCTTTGCCTTTTTCACACTATGAAACAGCTTTGTATTCACACTAAACACTGTTTCAGGGCAACGGATTGTGTTTTAGACTAAAAGGGAATGCATTATAAGAAGAATCCTTACTTTAAAACTGTGTTCTTTACCTTTTTCACTCTATAAAACAGCTTTGTATTCAACTTAAACACTGTTACAGAGCTAGACATCTTGTTTTTAACCAGACTGAATAACTTACAATATCCTAAGAAAACACATATTTCAAGTGAAAAGAGTTTATCCAGGGCAGAACAAGTTTTTTTAACATGGTTCTAATGTGACCCTTGAAAGTAATTGCAACTCTGTTTTTACACCTCTAACCACAAGGAGGCAACGTTTCCACGCATTACAATTGCCTTATACATAGTTTCAGAGTAAGAAATATTGTTTTTAACCAAACTGAACAACTAAAAGGGAATGCAATATAAGAAGAATCTTTATTTTGAATCTCTGTTCTTTACCTTTTTCAATCTATAAAACAGCTTTGTATTCAACTTAAACACTGTTTCAGGGCAAGAGATTGTGTTTTAGACTACAAGGGAATGCATTATAAGAAAAATCTTTACATTGAAACTCTGTTCTTTGCCTTTTTCACACTATGAAACAGCTTTATATTCAACTTAAACACTGCTTCAGGGCAACGGATTGTGTTTTAAACTAAAAGGGAATGCATTATAAGAAGAATGTTTACCTTGAAACTCTGTTCTTTACCTTTTTCCCACAATGAACCAGCTTTATATTCAACTTAAACACTGCTTCAGGGCAACAGATTGTGTTTTAGACTAAAAGGGAATGCATTATTAGAAGAATCTTTACTTAGAAACTGTTCTTTACCTTTTTCACACTATGAAACAGCTTTGTATTCACCTTAAACACTGTTTCAGGGCAAGAGATTGTGTTTTAGACTAAAAGGGAATGCATTATAAGAAGAATCTTTACTTAGAAACTCTTCTTTACCTTTTTCACACTATGAAACAGCTTTGTATTCACCTTAAACACTGTTTCAGGGCAAGAGATTGTATTTTAGACTAAAAGGGAATGCATTATAAGAAGAATCTTTACTTAGAAACTCTGTTCTTTACCTTTTTCACACTATGAAACAGCTTTGTATTCACCTTAAACACTGTTTCAGGGCAAGAGATTGTGTTTTAGACTAAAAGGGAATGCATTATAAAGAATCTTTACTTTGAAACTCTGTTCTTTACCTTTTTCACACTATGAAACAGCTTTGTATTCACACTAAACACTGTTTCAGGGCAAGAGATTGTGTTTTAGACTACAAGGGAATGCATTATAAGAAGAATCTTTACTTTGAAACTCTGTTCTTTACCTTTTTCACACTATGAAACAGCTTTATATTCAACTTAAACACTGCTTCAGGGCAACAGATTGTGTTTTAGACTAAAAGGGAATGCATTATAAGAAGAATCTTTACTTTGAAACTCTGTTCTTTGCCTTTTTCACACTATGAAACAGCTTTGTATTCACACTAAACACTGTTTCAGGGCAAGAGATTGTGTTTTAGACTACAAGGGAATGCATTATAAGAAGAATCTTTACTTTGAAACTCTGTTCTTTGCCTTTTTCACACTAAGAAACAGCTTTGTATTCACACTAAACACTGTTTCAGGGCAACAGATTGTGTTTTAGACTAAAAGGGAATGCATTATAAGAAGAATCTTTACTTTGAAACTCTGTTCTTTACCTTTTTCACACTATTAAACAGCTTTGTATTCAACTTAAACACTGTTACAGAGCTAGACATCTTGTTTTTAACCAGACTGAATAACTTACAATATCCTAAGAAAACACATATTTCAAGTGAAAAGAGTTTATCCAGGGCAGAACAAGTTGTTTTAACATGGTTCTAATGTGACCCTTGAAAGTAATTGCAACTCTGTTTTTACACCTCTAACCACAAGGAGGCAACGTTTCCACACATTACAATTGCCTTATACATAGTTTCAGAGTAAGAAATATTGTTTTTAACCAAACTGAACAACTAAAAGGGAATGCAATATAAGAAGAATCTTTATTTTGAATCTCTGTTCTTTACCTTTTTCAATCTATAAAACAGCTTTGTATTCAACTTAAACACTGTTTCAGGGCAAGAGATTGTGTTTTAGACTACAAGGGAATGCATTTTAAGAAAAATCTTTACATTGAAACTCTGTTCTTTGCCTTTTTCACACTATGAAACAGCTTTATATTCAACTTAAACACTGCTTCAGGGCAACGGATTGTGTTTTAAACTAAAAGGGAATGCATTATAAGAAGAATCTTTACTTTGAAACTCTGTTCTTTACCTTTTTCACACAATGAAACAGCTTTATATTCAACTTAAACACTGCTTCAGGGCAACAGATTGTGTTTTAGACTAAAAGGGAATGCATTATAAGAAGAATCTTTACTTTGAAACTCTGTTCTTTACCTTTTTCACACTATGAAACAGCTTTATATTCACCTTAAACACTGTTGCAGGGCAAGAGATCGTGTTTAGACTAAAAGGGAATGCATTATTAGAAGAATCTTTACTTAGAAACTGTTCTTTACCTTTTTCACACTATGAAACAGCTTTGTATTCACCTTAAACACTGTTTCAGGGCAAGAGATTGTGTTTTAGACTAAAAGGGAATGCATTATAAGAAGAATCTTTACTTAGAAACTCTTCTTTACCTTTTTCACACTATGAAACAGCTTTGTATTCACCTTAAACACTGTTTCAGGGCAAGAGATTGTATTTTAGACTAAAAGGGAATGCATAATAAGAAAAATCTTTACTTTGAAACTCTGTTCTTTGCCTTTTTCACACTATGAAACAGCTTTGTATTCACACTAAACACTGTTTCAGGGCAAGAGATTGTGTTTTAGACTACAAGGGAATGCATTATAAGAAGAATCTTTACTTTGAAACTCTGTTCTTTGCCTTTTTCACACTAAGAAACAGCTTTATATTCAACTTAAACACTGCTTCAGGGCAACGGATTGTGTTTTAGACTAAAAGGGAATGCATTATAAGAAGAATCTTTACTTTGAAACTGTTCTTTGCCTTTTTCACACTATGAAACAGCTTTATATTCACACTAAACACTGTTTCAGGGCAAGAGATTGTGTTTTAGACTAAAAGGGAATGCATTATAAGAAGAATCTTTACTTTGAAACTCTGCTCTTTGCCTTTTTCACACTATGAAACAGCTTTGTATTCACACTAAACACTGTTTCAGGGCAAGAGATTGTGTTTTAGACTAAAAGGGAATGCATTATAAGAAGAATCTTTACTTTGAAACTCTGCTCTTTGCCTTTTTCACACTATGAAACAGCTTTGTATTCACACTAAACACTGTTTCAGGGCAAGAGATTGTGTTTTAGACTAAAAGGGAATGCATTATAAGAAGAATCTTTACTTTGAAACTCTGTTCTTTGCCTTTTTAACTCTATGAAACAGCTTTGTATTCACACTAAACACTGTTTCAGGGCAAGAGATTGTGTTTTAGACTAAAAGGGAATGCATTATAAGAAGAATCTTTACTTTGAAACTCTGTTCTTTGCCTTTTTCACACTATGAAACAGCTTTGTATTCACACTAAACACTGTTTCAGGGCAACGGATTGTGTTTTAGACTAAAAGGGAATGCATTATAAGAAGAATCCTTACTTTAAAACTGTGTTCTTTACCTTTTTCACTCTATAAAACAGCTTTGTATTCAACTTAAACACTGTTACAGAGCTAGACATCTTGTTTTTAACCAGACTGAATAACTTACAATATCCTAAGAAAACACATATTTCAAGTGAAAAGAGTTTATCCAGGGCAGAACAAGTTGTTTTAACATGGTTCTAATGTGACCCTTGAAAGTAATTGCAACTCTGTTTTTACACCTCTAACCACAAGGAGGCAACGTTTCCACGCATTACAATTGCCTTATACATAGTTTCAGAGTAAGAAATATTGTTTTTAACCAAACTGAACAACTAAAAGGGAATGCAATATAAGAAGAATCTTTATTTTGAATCTCTGTTCTTTACCTTTTTCAATCTATAAAACAGCTTTGTATTCAACTTAAACACTGTTTCAGGGCAAGAGATTGTGTTTTAGACTACAAGGGAATGCATTATAAGAAAAATCTTTACATTGAAACTCTGTTCTGTGCCTTTTTCACACTATGAAACAGCTTTATATTCAACTTAAACACTGCTTCAGGGCAACGGATTGTGTTTTAAACTAAAAGGGAATGCATTATAAGAAGAATGTTTACTTTGAAACTCTGTTCTTTACCTTTTTCACACTAGGAAACAGCTTTATATTCAACTTAAACACTGCTTCAGGGCAACAGATTGTGTTTTAGACTAAAAGGGAATGCATTATAAGAAGAATCTTTACTTTGAAACTCTGTTCTTTACCTTTTTCACACTATGAAACAGCTTTATATTCACCTTAAACACTGTTGCAGGGCAAGAGATCGTGTTTAGACTAAAAGGGAATGCATTATTAGAAGAATCTTTACTTAGAAACTGTTCTTTACCTTTTTCACACTATGAAACAGCTTTGTATTCACCTTAAACACTGTTTCAGGGCAAGAGATTGTGTTTTAGACTAAAAGGGAATGCATTATAAGAAGAATCTTTACTTAGAAACTCTTCTTTACCTTTTTCACACTATGAAACAGCTTTGTATTCACCTTAAACACTGTTTCAGGGCAAGAGATTGTATTTTAGACTAAAAGGGAATGCATTATAAGAAGAATCTTTACTTAGAAACTCTGTTCTTTACCTTTTTCACACTATGAAACAGCTTTGTATTCACCTTAAACACTGTTTCAGGGCAAGAGATTGTGTTTTAGACTAAAAGGGAATGCATTATAAAGAATCTTTACTTTGAAACTCTGTTCTTTACCTTTTTCACACTATGAAACAGCTTTGTATTCACACTAAACACTGTTTCAGGGCAAGAGATTGTGTTTTAGACTACAAGGGAATGCATTATAAGAAGAATCTTTACTTTGAAACTCTGTTCTTTACCTTTTTCACACTATGAAACAGCTTTATATTCAACTTAAACACTGCTTCAGGGCAACAGATTGTGTTTTAGACTAAAAGGGAATGCATTATAAGAAGAATCTTTACTTTGAAACTCTGTTCTTTGCCTTTTTCACACTATGAAACAGCTTTGTATTCACACTAAACACTGTTTCAGGGCAAGAGATTGTGTTTTAGACTACAAGGGAATGCATTATAAGAAGAATCTTTACTTTGAAACTCTGTTCTTTGCCTTTTTCACACTAAGAAACAGCTTTATATTCAACTTAAACACTGCTTCAGGGCAACGGATTGTGTTTTAGACTAAAAGGGAATGCATTATAAGAAGAATCTTTACTTTGAAACTGTTCTTTGCCTTTTTCACACTATGAAACAGCTTTGTATTCACACTAAACACTGTTTCAGGGCAAGAGATTGTGTTTTAGACTAAAAGGGAATGCATTATAAGAAGAATCTTTACTTTGAAACTCTGTTCTTTGCCTTTTTAACTCTATGAAACAGCTTTGTATTCACACTAAACACTGTTTCAGGGCAAGAGATTGTGTTTTAGACTAAAAGGGAATGCATTATAAGAAGAATCTTTACTTTGAAACTCTGTTCTTTGCCTTTTTCACACTATGAAACAGCTTTGTATTCACACTAAACACTGTTTCAGGGCAACGGATTGTGTTTTAGACTAAAAGGGAATGCATTATAAGAAGAATCTTTACTTTGAAACTCTGTTCTTTGCCTTTTTAACACTATGAAACAGCTTTGTATTCACACTAAACACTGTTTCAGGGCAAGAGATTGTGTTTTAGACTAAAAGGGAATGCATTATAAGAAGAATCTTTACTTTGAAACTCTGTTCTTTACCTTTTTCTCACTATGAAACAGCTTTATGTTCATCTTAAACACTGCTTCAGGGCAACAGATTGTGTTTTAGACTAAAAGGGAATGCATTATAAGAAGAATCTTTACTTTGAAACTCTGTTCTTTACCTTTTTCACACAATGAAACAGCTTTATATTCAACTTAAACACTGCTTCAGGGCAACAGATTGTGTTTTAGACTAAAAGGGAATGCATTATAAGAAGAATCTTTACTTTGAAACTCTGTTCTTTGCCTTTTTAACACTATGAAACAGCTTTGTGTTCACACTAAACACTGTTTCAGGGCAAGAGATTGTGTTTTAGACTAAAAGGGAATGCATTATAAGAAGAATCTTTACTTTGAAACTCTGTTCTTTGCCTTTTTCACACTATGAAACAGCTTTGTATTCACACTAAACACTGTTTCAGGGCAACGGATTGTGTTTTAGACTAAAAGGGAATGCATTATAAGAAGAATCCTTACTTTAAAACTGTGTTCTTTACCTTTTTCACTCTATAAAACAGCTTTGTATTCAACTTAAACACTGTTACAGAGCTAGACATCTTGTTTTTAACCAGACTGAATAACTTACAATATCCTAAGAAAACACATATTTCAAGTGAAAAGAGTTTATCCAGGGCAGAACAAGTTGTTTTAACATGGTTCTAATGTGACCCTTGAAAGTAATTGCAACTCTGTTTTTACACCTCTAACCACAAGGAGGCAACGTTTCCACGCATTACAATTGCCTTATACATAGTTTCAGAGTAAGAAATATTGTTTTTAACCAAACTGAACAACTAAAAGGGAATGCAATATAAGAAGAATCTTTATTTTGAATCTCTGTTCTTTACCTTTTTCAATCTATAAAACAGCTTTGTATTCAACTTAAACACTGTTTCAGGGCAAGAGATTGTGTTTTAGACTACAAGGGAATGCATTATAAGAAAAATCTTTACATTGAAACTCTGTTCTTTGCCTTTTTCACACTATGAAACAGCTTTATATTCAACTTAAACACTGCTTCAGGGCAACGGATTGTGTTTTAAACTAAAAGGGAATGCATTATAAGAAGAATGTTTACTTTGAAACTCTGTTCTTTACCTTTTTCACACAATGAAACAGCTTTATATTCAACTTAAACACTGCTTCAGGGCAACAGATTGTGTTTTAGACTAAAAGGGAATGCATTATAAGAAGAATCTTTACTTTGAAACTCTGTTCTTTACCTTTTTCACACTATGAAACAGCTTTATATTCACCTTAAACACTGTTGCAGGGCAAGAGATCGTGTTTAGACTAAAAGGGAATGCATTATTAGAAGAATCTTTACTTAGAAACTGTTCTTTACCTTTTTCACACTATGAAACAGCTTTGTATTCACCTTAAACACTGTTTCAGGGCAAGAGATTGTGTTTTAGACTAAAAGGGAATGCATTATAAGAAGAATCTTTACTTAGAAACTCTTCTTTACCTTTTTCACACTATGAAACAGCTTTGTATTCACCTTAAACACTGTTTCAGGGCAAGAGATTGTATTTTAGACTAAAAGGGAATGCATTATAAGAAGAATCTTTACTTAGAAACTCTGTTCTTTACCTTTTTCACACTATGAAACAGCTTTGTATTCACCTTAAACACTGTTTCAGGGCAAGAGATTGTGTTTTAGACTAAAAGGGAATGCATTATAAAGAATCTTTACTTTGAAACTCTGTTCTTTACCTTTTTCACACTATGAAACAGCTTTGTATTCACACTAAACACTGTTTCAGGGCAAGAGATTGTGTTTTAGACTACAAGGGAATGCATTATAAGAAGAATCTTTACTTTGAAACTCTGTTCTTTACCTTTTTCACACTATGAAACAGCTTTATATTCAACTTAAACACTGCTTCAGGGCAACAGATTGTGTTTTAGACTAAAAGGGAATGCATTATAAGAAGAATCTTTACTTTGAAACTCTGTTCTTTGCCTTTTTCACACTATGAAACAGCTTTGTATTCACACTAAACACTGTTTCAGGGCAAGAGATTGTGTTTTAGACTACAAGGGAATGCATTATAAGAAGAATCTTTACTTTGAAACTCTGTTCTTTGCCTTTTTCACACTAAGAAACAGCTTTATATTCAACTTAAACACTGCTTCAGGGCAACGGATTGTGTTTTAGACTAAAAGGGAATGCATTATAAGAAGAATCTTTACTTTGAAACTGTTCTTTGCCTTTTTCACACTATGAAACAGCTTTGTATTCACACTAAACACTGTTTCAGGGCAAGAGATTGTGTTTTAGACTAAAAGGGAATGCATTATAAGAAGAATCTTTACTTTGAAACTCTGTTCTTTGCCTTTTTAACTCTATGAAACAGCTTTGTATTCACACTAAACACTGTTTCAGGGCAAGAGATTGTGTTTTAGACTAAAAGGGAATGCATTATAAGAAGAATCTTTACTTTGAAACTCTGTTCTTTGCCTTTTTCACACTATGAAACAGCTTTGTATTCACACTAAACACTGTTTCAGGGCAACGGATTGTGTTTTAGACTAAAAGGGAATGCATTATAAGAAGAATCTTTACTTTGAAACTCTGTTCTTTGCCTTTTTAACACTATGAAACAGCTTTGTATTCACACTAAACACTGTTTCAGGGCAAGAGATTGTGTTTTAGACTAAAAGGGAATGCATTATAAGAAGAATCTTTACTTTGAAACTCTGTTCTTTACCTTTTTCTCACTATGAAACAGCTTTATGTTCATCTTAAACACTGCTTCAGGGCAACAGATTGTGTTTTAGACTAAAAGGGAATGCATTATAAGAAGAATCTTTACTTTGAAACTCTGTTCTTTACCTTTTTCACACAATGAAACAGCTTTATATTCAACTTAAACACTGCTTCAGGGCAACAGATTGTGTTTTAGACTAAAAGGGAATGCATTATAAGAAGAATCTTTACTTTGAAACTCTGTTCTTTGCCTTTTTAACACTATGAAACAGCTTTGTATTCACACTAAACACTGTTTCAGGGCAAGAGATTGTGTTTTAGACTAAAAGGGAATGCATTATAAGAAGAATCTTTACTTTGAAACTCTGTTCTTTGCCTTTTTAACACTATGAAACAGCTTTGTATTCACACTAAACACTGTTTCAGGGCAAGAGATTGTGTTTTAGACTAAAAGGGAATGCATTATAAGAAGAATCTTTACTTTGAAACTCTGTTCTTTGCCTTTTTAACACTATGAAACAGCTTTGTATTCACCCTTAACACTGTTTCAGGGCAAGAGATTGTGTTTTAGACTAAAAGGGAATGCATTATAAGAAGAATCTTTACTTTGAAACTCTGTTCTTTGCCTTTTTCACACTATGAAACAGCTTTGTATTCACACTAAACACTGTTTCAGGGCAAGAGATTGTGTTTTAGACTAAAAGGGAATGCATTATAAGAAGAATCTTTACTTTGAAACTCTGCTCTTTGCCTTTTTCACACTATGAAACAGCTTTGTATTCACACTAAACACTGTTTCAGGGCAAGAGATTGTGTTTTAGACTAAAAGGGAATGCATTATAAGAAGAATCCTTACTTTAAAACTGTGTTCTTTACCTTTTTCACACTATGAAACAGCTTTGTATTCAACTTAAACACTGTTACAGAGCTAGACATCTTGTTTTTAACCAGACTGAATAGCTTACAATATCCTAAGAAAACACATATTTCAAGTGAAAAGAGTTTATCCAGGGGAGAACAAGTTGTTTTAACATGGTTCTAATGTGACCCTTGAAAGTAATTGCAACTCTGTTTTTACACCTCTAACCACAAGGAGGCAACGTTTCCACGCATTACAAATGCCTTATACATAGTTTCAGAGTAAGAAATATTGTTTTTAACCAAACTGAACAACTAAAAGGGAATGCAATATAAGAAGAATCTTTATTTTGAAACTCTGTTCTTTGCCTTTTTCACTCTATAAAACAGCTTTGTATTCAACTTAAACACTGTTTCAAAGCAAGAGATTGTGTTTTAGACTACAAGGGAATGCATTATAAGAAAAATATTTACTTTGAAACTCTGCTCTTTGCCTTTTTCACACTATGAAACAGCTTTGTATTCACACTAAACACTGTTTCAGGGCAAGAGATTGTGTTTTAGACTAAAAGGGAATGCATTATAAGAAGAATCCTTACTTTAAAACTGTGTTCTTTACCTTTTTCACACTATGAAACAGCTTTGTATTCAACTTAAACACTGTTTCAGAGCTAGACATCTTGTTTTTAACCAGACTGAATAACTTACAATATCCTAAGAAAACACATATTTCAAGTGAAAAGAGTTTATCCAGAGGAGAACAAGTTGTTTTAACATGGTTCTAATGTGACCCTTGAAAGTAATTGCAACTCTGTTTTTAAACCTCTAACCACAAGGAGGCAACGTTTCCACGCATTACAATTGCCTTATACATAGTTTCAGAGTAAGAAATATTGTTTTTAACCAAACTGAACAACTAAAAGGGAATGCAATATAAGAAGAATCTTTATTTTGAAACTCTGTTCTTTACCTTTTTCACTCTATAAAACAGCTTTGTATTCAACTTAAACACTGTTTCAGGGCAAGAGATTGTGTTTTAGACTACAAGGGAATGCATTATAAGAAAAATCTTTACTTTGAAACTCTGTTCTTTGCCTTTTTCACACTATGAAACAGCTTTATATTCAACTTAAACACTGCTTCAGGGCAACGGATTGTGTTTTAAACTAAAAGGGAATGCATTATAAGAAGAATCTTTACTTTGAAACTCTGTTCTTTGCCTTTTTCACACTAAGAAACAGCTTTGTATTCACCTTAAACACTGTTTCAGGGCAAGAGATTGTGTTTTAGACTAAAAGGGAATGCATTATAAAGAATCTTTACTTTGAAACTCTGTTCTTTACCTTTTTCACACAATGAAACAGCTTTATATTCAACTTAAACACTGCTTCAGGGCAACAGATTGTGTTTTAGACTAAAAGGGAATGCATTATAAGAAGAATCTTTACTTTGAAACTCTGTTCTTTACCTTTTTCACACTATGAAACAGCTTTATATTCACCTTAAACACTGTTGCAGGGCAAGAGATCGTGTTTAGACTAAAAGGGAATGCATTATTAGAAGAATCTTTACTTAGAAACTGTTCTTTGCCTTTTTCACACTATGAAACAGCTTTGTATTCACACTAAACACTGTTTCAGGGCAAGAGATTGTGTTTTAGACTAAAAGGGAATGCATTATAAGAAGAATCTTTACTTTGAAACTCTGTTCTTTGCCTTTTTAACACTATGAAACAGCTTTGTATTCACACTAAACACTGTTTCAGGGCAAGAGATTGTTTTTTATACTAAAAGGGAATGCATTATAAGAAGAATCCTTACTTTAAAACTGTGTTCTTTACCTTTTTCACACTATGAAACAGCTTTGTATTCAACTTAAACACTGTTTCAGAGCTAGACATCTTGTTTTTAACCAGACTGAATAACTTACAATATCCTAAGAAAACACATATTTCAAGTGAAAAGAGTTTATCCAGGGGAGAACAAGTTGTTTTAACATGGTTCTAATGTGACCCTTGAAAGTAATTGCAACTCTGTTTTTACACCTCTAACCACAAGGAGGCAACGTTTCCACGCATTACAATTGCCTTATACATAGTTTCAGAGTAAGAAATATTGTTTTTAACCAAACTGAACAACTAAAAGGGAATGCAATATAAGAAGAATCTTTATTTTGAAACTCTGTTCTTTACCTTTTTCACTCTATAAAACAGCTTTGTATTCAACTTAAACACTGTTTCAGGGCAAGAGATTGTGTTTTAGACTACAAGGGAATGCATTATAAGAAAAATATTTACTTTGAAACTCTGCTCTTTGCCTTTTTCACACTATGAAACAGCTTTGTATTCACACTAAACACTGTTTCAGGGCAAGAGATTGTGTTTTAGACTAAAAGGGAATGCATTATAAGAAGAATCCTTACTTTAAAACTGTGTTCTTTACCTTTTTCACACTATGAAACAGCTTTGTATTCAACTTAAACACTGTTTCAGAGCTAGACATCTTGTTTTTAACCAGACTGAATAACTTACAATATCCTAAGAAAACACATATTTCAAGTGAAAAGAGTTTATCCAGGGGAGAACAAGTTGTTTTAACATGGTTCTAATGTGACCCTTGAAAGTAATTGCAACTCTGTTTTTAAACCTCTAACCACAAGGAGGCAACGTTTCCACGCATTACAATTGCCTTATACATAGTTTCAGAGTAAGAAATATTGTTTTTAACCAAACTGAACAACTAAAAGGGAATGCAATATAAGAAGAATCTTTATTTTGAAACTCTGTTCTTTACCTTTTTCACTCTATAAAACAGCTTTGTATTCAACTTAAACACTGTTTCAGGGCAAGAGATTGTGTTTTAGACTACAAGGGAATGCATTATAAGAAAAATCTTTACTTTGAAACTCTGTTCTTTGCCTTTTTCACACTATGAAACAGCTTTATATTCAACTTAAACACTGCTTCAGGGCAACGGATTGTGTTTTAAACTAAAAGGGAATGCATTATAAGAAGAATCTTTACTTTGAAACTCTGTTCTTTGCCTTTTTCACACTAAGAAACAGCTTTGTATTCACCTTAAACACTGTTTCAGGGCAAGAGATTGTGTTTTAGACTAAAAGGGAATGCATTATAAAGAATCTTTACTTTGAAACTCTGTTCTTTGCCTTTTTCACACTATGAAACAGCTTTGTATTCACACTAAACACTGTTTCAGGGCAAGAGATTGTGTTTTAGACTAAAAGGGAATGCATTATAAGAAGAATCTTTACTTTGAAACTCTGTTCTTTACCTTTTTCTCACTATGAAACAGCTTTGTATTCACACTAAACACTGTTTCAGGGCAAGAGATTGTGTTTTAGACTAAAAGGGAATGCATTATAAGAAGAATCTTTACTTTGAAACTCTGTTCTTTGCCTTTTTAACTCTATGAAACAGCTTTGTATTCACACTAAACACTGTTTCAGGGCAAGAGATTGTGTTTTAGACTAAAAGGGAATGCATTATAAGAAGAATCTTTACTTTGAAACTCTGTTCTTTGCCTTTTTCACACTAAGAAACAGCTTTGTATTCACCTTAAACACTGTTTCAGGGCAAGAGATTGTGTTTTAGACTAAAAGGGAATGCATTATAAAGAATCTTTACTTTGAAACTCTGTTCTTTGCCTTTTTCACACTATGAAACAGCTTTGTATTCACACTAAACACTGTTTCAGGGCAAGAGATTGTGTTTTAGACTAAAAGGGAATGCATTATAAGAAGAATCTTTACTTTGAAACTCTGTTCTTTACCTTTTTCTCACTATGAAACAGCTTTATGTTCATCTTAAACACTGCTTCAGGGCAACAGATTGTGTTTTAGACTAAAAGGGAATGCATTATAAGAAGAATCTTTACTTTGAAACTCTGTTCTTTACCTTTTTCACACTATTAAACAGCTTTGTATTCACCCTAAACACTGTTTCAGGGCAAGAGATTGTGTTTTAGACTACAAGGGAATGCATTATAAGAAGAATCTTTACTTTGAAACTCTGTTCTTTACCTTTTTCTCACTATGAAACAGCTTTATGTTCATCTTAAACACTGCTTCAGGGCAACAGATTGTGTTTTAGACTAAAAGGGAATGCATTATAAGAAGAATCTTTACTTTGAAACTCTGTTCTTTACCTTTTTCACACTATGAAACAGCTTTATATTCAACTTAAACACTGCTTCAGGGCAACAGATTGTGTTTTAGACTAAAAGGGAATGCATTATAAGAAGAATCTTTACTTTGAAACTCTGTTCTTTGCCTTTTTCACACTATGAAACAGCTTTGTATTCACACTAAACACTGTTTCAGGGCAACGGATTGTGTTTTAGACTAAAAGGGAATGCATTATAAGAAGAATCCTTACTTTAAAACTGTGTTCTTTACCTTTTTCACACTATGAAACAGTTTTGTATTCAACTTAAACACTGTTACAGAGCTAGACATCTTGTTTTTAACCAGACTGAATAGCTTACAATATCCTAAGAAAACACATATTTCAAGTGAAAAGAGTTTATCCAGGGGAGAACAAGTTGTTTTAACATGGTTCTAATGTGACCCTTGAAAGTAATTGCAACTCTGTTTTTACACCTCTAACCACAAGGAGGCAACGTTTCCACGCATTACAAATGCCTTATACATAGTTTCAGAGTAAGAAATATTGTTTTTAAACAAACTGAACAACTAAAAGGGAATGCAATATAAGAAGAATCTTTATTTTGAAACTCTGTTCTTTACCTTTTTCAATCTATAAAACAGCTTTGTATTCAACTTAAACACTGTTTCAGGGCAAGAGATTGTGTTTTAGACTACAAGGGAATGCATTATAAGAAAAATCTTTACTTTGAAACTCTGTTCTTTGCCTTTTTCACACTATGAAACAGCTTTATATTCAACTTAAACACTGCTTCAGGGCAACGGATTGTGTTTTAAACTAAAAGGGAATGCATTATAAGAAGAATCTTTACTTTGAAACTCTGTTCTTTGCCTTTTTCACACTAGGAAACAGCTTTGTATTCACCTTAAACACTGTTTCAGGGCGAGAGATTGTGTTTTAGACTAAAAGGGAATGCATTATAAAGAATCTTTACTTTGAAACTCTGTTCTTTGCCTTTTTCACACTATGAAACAGCTTTGTATTCACACTAAACACTGTTTCAGGGCAAGAGATTGTGTTTTAGACTAAAAGGGAATGCATTATAAGAAGAATCTTTACTTTGAAACTCTGTTCTTTACCTTTTTCTCACTATGAAACAGCTTTATGTTCATCTTAAACACTGCTTCAGGGCAACAGATTGTGTTTTAGACTAAAAGGGAATGCATTATAAGAAGAATCTTTACTTTGAAACTCTGTTCTTTACCTTTTTCACACTATTAAACAGCTTTGTATTCACCCTAAACACTGTTTCAGGGCAAGAGATTGTGTTTTAGACTACAAGGGAATGCATTATAAGAAGAATCTTTACTTTGAAACTCTGTTCTTTGCCTTTTTCACACTATGAAACAGCTTTGAATTCACACTAAACACTGTTTCAGGGCAAGAGATTGTGTTTTAGACTAAAAGGGAATGCATTATAAGAAGAATCTTTACTTTGAAACTCTGTTCTTTGCCTTTTTCACACTAAGAAACAGCTTTGTATTCACCTTAAACACTGTTTCAGGGCAAGAGATTGTGTTTTAGACTAAAAGGGAATGCATTATAAAGAATCTTTACTTTGAAACTCTGTTCTTTGCCTTTTTCACACTATGAAACAGCTTTGTATTCACACTAAACACTGTTTCAGGGCAAGAGATTGTGTTTTAGACTAAAAGGGAATGCATTATAAGAAGAATCTTTACTTTGAAACTCTGTTCTTTACCTTTTTCTCACTATGAAACAGCTTTATGTTCATCTTAAACACTGCTTCAGGGCAACAGATTGTGTTTTAGACTAAAAGGGAATGCATTATAAGAAGAATCTTTACTTTGAAACTCTGTTCTTTACCTTTTTCACACTATTAAACAGCTTTGTATTCACCCTAAACACTGTTTCAGGGCAAGAGATTGTGTTTTAGACTACAAGGGAATGCATTATAAGAAGAATCTTTACTTTGAAACTCTGTTCTTTACCTTTTTCTCACTATGAAACAGCTTTATGTTCATCTTAAACACTGCTTCAGGGCAACAGATTGTGTTTTAGACTAAAAGGGAATGCATTATAAGAAGAATCTTTACTTTGAAACTCTGTTCTTTACCTTTTTCACACTATGAAACAGCTTTATATTCAACTTAAACACTGCTTCAGGGCAACAGATTGTGTTTTAGACTAAAAGGGAATGCATTATAAGAAGAATCTTTACTTTGAAACTCTGTTCTTTGCCTTTTTCACACTATGAAACAGCTTTGTATTCACACTAAACACTGTTTCAGGGCAACGGATTGTGTTTTAGACTAAAAGGGAATGCATTATAAGAAGAATCCTTACTTTAAAACTGTGTTCTTTACCTTTTTCACACTATGAAACAGTTTTGTATTCAACTTAAACACTGTTACAGAGCTAGTCATCTTGTTTTTAACCAGACTGAATAGCTTACAATATCCTAAGAAAACACATATTTCAAGTGAAAAGAGTTTATCCAGGGGAGAACAAGTTGTTTTAACATGGTTCTAATGTGACCCTTGAAAGTAATTGCAACTCTGTTTTTACACCTCTAACCACAAGGAGGCAACGTTTCCACGCATTACAAATGCCTTATACATAGTTTCAGAGTAAGAAATATTGTTTTTAAACAAACTGAACAACTAAAAGGGAATGCAATATAAGAAGAATCTTTATTTTGAAACTCTGTTCTTTACCTTTTTCAATCTATAAAACAGCTTTGTATTCAACTTAAACACTGTTTCAGGGCAAGAGATTGTGTTTTAGACTACAAGGGAATGCATTATAAGAAAAATCTTTACTTTGAAACTCTGTTCTTTGCCTTTTTCACACTATGAAACAGCTTTATATTCAACTTAAACACTGCTTCAGGGCAACGGATTGTGTTTTAAACTAAAAGGGAATGCATTATAAGAAGAATCTTTACTTTGAAACTCTGTTCTTTGCCTTTTTCACACTAGGAAACAGCTTTGTATTCACCTTAAACACTGTTTCAGGGCGAGAGATTGTGTTTTAGACTAAAAGGGAATGCATTATAAAGAATCTTTACTTTGAAACTCTGTTCTTTGCCTTTTTCACACTATGAAACAGCTTTGTATTCACACTAAACACTGTTTCAGGGCAAGAGATTGTGTTTTAGACTAAAAGGGAATGCATTATAAGAAGAATCTTTACTTTGAAACTCTGTTCTTTACCTTTTTCTCACTATGAAACAGCTTTATGTTCATCTTAAACACTGCTTCAGGGCAACAGATTGTGTTTTAGACTAAAAGGGAATGCATTATAAGAAGAATCTTTACTTTGAAACTCTGTTCTTTACCTTTTTCACACTATTAAACAGCTTTGTATTCACCCTAAACACTGTTTCAGGGCAAGAGATTGTGTTTTAGACTACAAGGGAATGCATTATAAGAAGAATCTTTACTTTGAAACTCTGTTCTTTGCCTTTTTCACACTATGAAACAGCTTTGAATTCACACTAAACACTGTTTCAGGGCAAGAGATTGTGTTTTAGACTAAAAGGGAATGCATTATAAGAAGAATCTTTACTTTGAAACTCTGTTCTTTGCCTTTTTCACACTAAGAAACAGCTTTGTATTCACCTTAAACACTGTTTCAGGGCAAGAGATTGTGTTTTAGACTAAAAGGGAATGCATTATAAAGAATCTTTACTTTGAAACTCTGTTCTTTGCCTTTTTCACACTATGAAACAGCTTTGTATTCACACTAAACACTGTTTCAGGGCAAGAGATTGTGTTTTAGACTAAAAGGGAATGCATTATAAGAAGAATCTTTACTTTGAAACTCTGTTCTTTACCTTTTTCTCACTATGAAACAGCTTTATGTTCATCTTAAACACTGCTTCAGGGCAACAGATTGTGTTTTAGACTAAAAGGGAATGCATTATAAGAAGAATCTTTACTTTGAAACTCTGTTCTTTACCTTTTTCACACTATTAAACAGCTTTGTATTCACCCTAAACACTGTTTCAGGGCAAGAGATTGTGTTTTAGACTACAAGGGAATGCATTATAAGAAGAATCTTTACTTTGAAACTCTGTTCTTTACCTTTTTCTCACTATGAAACAGCTTTATGTTCATCTTAAACACTGCTTCAGGGCAACAGATTGTGTTTTAGACTAAAAGGGAATGCATTATAAGAAGAATCTTTACTTTGAAACTCTGTTCTTTACCTTTTTCACACTATGAAACAGCTTTATATTCAACTTAAACACTGCTTCAGGGCAACAGATTGTGTTTTAGACTAAAAGGGAATGCATTATAAGAAGAATCTTTACTTTGAAACTCTGTTCTTTGCCTTTTTCACACTATGAAACAGCTTTGTATTCACACTAAACACTGTTTCAGGGCAACGGATTGTGTTTTAGACTAAAAGGGAATGCATTATAAGAAGAATCCTTACTTTAAAACTGTGTTCTTTACCTTTTTCACACTATGAAACAGTTTTGTATTCAACTTAAACACTGTTACAGAGCTAGACATCTTGTTTTTAACCAGACTGAATAGCTTACAATATCCTAAGAAAACACATATTTCAAGTGAAAAGAGTTTATCCAGGGGAGAACAAGTTGTTTTAACATGGTTCTAATGTGACCCTTGAAAGTAATTGCAACTCTGTTTTTACACCTCTAACCACAAGGAGGCAACGTTTCCACGCATTACAAATGCCTTATACATAGTTTCAGAGTAAGAAATATTGTTTTTAAACAAACTGAACAACTAAAAGGGAATGCAATATAAGAAGAATCTTTATTTTGAAACTCTGTTCTTTACCTTTTTCAATCTATAAAACAGCTTTGTATTCAACTTAAACACTGTTTCAGGGCAAGAGATTGTGTTTTAGACTACAAGGGAATGCATTATAAGAAAAATCTTTACTTTGAAACTCTGTTCTTTGCCTTTTTCACACTATGAAACAGCTTTATATTCAACTTAAACACTGCTTCAGGGCAACGGATTGTGTTTTAAACTAAAAGGGAATGCATTATAAGAAGAATCTTTACTTTGAAACTCTGTTCTTTGCCTTTTTCACACTAGGAAACAGCTTTGTATTCACCTTAAACACTGTTTCAGGGCGAGAGATTGTGTTTTAGACTAAAAGGGAATGCATTATAAAGAATCTTTACTTTGAAACTCTGTTCTTTGCCTTTTTCACACTATGAAACAGCTTTGTATTCACACTAAACACTGTTTCAGGGCAAGAGATTGTGTTTTAGACTACAAGGGAATGCATTATAAGAAGAATCTTTACTTTGAAACTCTGTTCTTTACCTTTTTCTCACTATGAAACAGCTTTATATTCAAAATAAACAATGTTGCAGGGCAAGAGATTGTGTTTTAGACTAAAAGGGAATGCATTATAAGAAGAATCTTTACTTTGAAACTTTGTTCTTTACCTTTTTCACACTATGAAACAGCTTTATATTCAACATAAACACTGTTGCAGGGCAAGAGATTGTGTTTTAGACTAAAAGAGACTGCATTATAAGAAGAATCTTTACTTTGAAATTCTGTTCTTTACCTTTTTCTCACTATGAAACAGCTTTATATTCAACATAAACACTGCTTCAGGGCAAGAGATTGTGTTTTAGACTAAAAGGGAATGCATTATAAGAAGAATCTTTACTTTGAAACTCTGTTCTTTACCTTTTTCACACTATTGAAACAGCATTGTATTCGCCTTAAACACTGTTTCAGGGCAAGAGATTGTGTTTTAGACTAAATGGGAATGCATTATAAGAAGAATCTTTACTTTGAAACTCTATTCTTTACCTTTTTCACACTATGAAACAGCTTTATATTCATCTTAAACACTGTTTCAGGGCAAGAGATTGTGTTTTAGACTAAAAGAGACTCCATTATAAGAAGAATCTTTGCTTTGAAACTCTGTTCTTTACCTTTTTCACACTATGAAACAGTTTTGTATTCACCTTAAAGACTGTTTTAGGGCAAGAGATTGTGTTTTAGACTAAAAGGGAATGCATTATAAGAAGAATCTTTACTTTGAAACTCTGTTCTTTACCTTTTTCACACTATGAAACAGCTTTGTATTCACCCTAAACACTGTTTCAGGGCAAGACATTGTGTTTTAGACTAAAAGGGAATGCATTATAAGAAGAATCTTTACTTTGAAACTCTCTTTTTTACCTTTTTCACACTATGAAACAGCTTTGTATTTGCCTTAAACACTGTTGCAGGGCAAGAGGTTGTGTTTTAGACTAAAACGGAATGCATTATAAGAAGAATCTTTACTTTGAAACTTTGTTCTTTACCTTTTTCACACTATGAAACAGCTTTATATTCAACTTAAACACTGTTTCAGGGCAAGAGATTGTGTTTTAGACTAAAATATAATGCATTATAAGAAGAATCTTTACTTTGAAACTCTGTTCTTTACCTTTTTCACACTATTGAAACAGCTTTGTATTCGCCTTAAACACTGTTTCAGGGCAAGAGATTGTGTTTTAGACTAAATGGGAATGCATTATAAGAAGAATCTTTACTTTGAAATTCTGTTCTTTACCTTTTTCACACTATGAAACAGCTTTATATTCAACATAAACACTGCTTCAGGGCAAGAGATTGTGTTTTAGACTACAAGGGAATGCATTATAAGAAGAATCTTTACTTTGAAATTCTGTTCTTTACCTTTTCCACACTATGAAACAGCTTTATATTCAACATAAACACTGCTTCAGGGCAAGAGATTGTGTTTTAGACTAAAAGGGAATGCATTATAAGAAGAATCTTTACTTTGAAACTCTGTTCTTTACCTTTTTCACACTATGAAACAGCTTTATATTCAACTTAAACACTATTCCAGGGCAAGAGATTGTGTTTTAGACTAAAAGGGAATGCATTATAAGAAGAATCCTAACTTTGAAACTCTGTTCTTTACCTTTTTCACACTATGAAACAGCTTTGTATTTGCCTTAAACACTTGCAGGACAAGAGATTGTGTTTTAGACTAAAAGGGAATGCATTATAAGAAGAATCTTTACTTTGAAACTCTGTTCTTTACCTTTTTCACACTATTGAAACAGCTTTGTATTCGCATTAAACACTGTTTCAGGGCAAGAGACTGTGTTTTAGACTAAATGTGAATGCATTATAAGAAGAATCTTTACTTTGAAATTCTGTTCTTTACCTTTTTCACACTATGAAACAGCTTTGTATTCACCCTAAACACTGTTTCAGGGCAAGACATTGTGTTTTAGACTAAAAGGGAATGCATTATAAGAAGAATCCTAACTTTGAAACTCTGTTCTTTACCTTTTTCTCACTATGAAACAGCTTTATGTTCATCTTAAACACTGTTTCAGGGCAAGAGATTGTGTTTTAGACTAAAATATAATGCAATATAAGAAGAATCTTTACTTTGAAACTCTGTTCTTTACCTTTTTCACACTATGAAACAGCTTTGTATTCGCCTTAAACACTGTTTCAGGGCAAGAGATTGTGTTTTAGACTAAAAGGGAATGCATTATAAGAAGAATCCTTACTTTGAAACTCTGTTCTTTACCTTTTCACACTATGAAACAGCTTTGTATTCAACTTAAACTCTGTTTCAGGGCAAGACATTGTGTTTTAGACTACAAGGGAATGCATTATAAGAAGAATCTTTACTTTGAAACTCTGTTCTTTACCTTTTTCACACTATGAAACAGCTTTATATTCAAAATAAACAATGTTGCAGGGCAAGAGATTGTGTTTTAGACTAAAAGGGAATGCATTATAAGAAGAATCTTGATTTTGAAACTCTGTTCTTTACCTTTTTCAATCTATAAAACAGCTTTGTATTCAACTTAAACACTGTTTCAGGGCAAGAGATTGTGTTTTAGACTACAAGGGAATGCATTATAAGAAAAATCTTTACTTTGAAACTCTGTTCTTTGCCTTTTTCACACTATGAAACAGCTTTATATTCAACTTAAACACTGCTTCAGGGCAACGGATTGTGTTTTAAACTAAAAGGGAATGCATTATAAGAAGAATCTTTACTTTGAAACTCTGTTCTTTGCCTTTTTCACACTAGGAAACAGCTTTGTATTCACCTTAAACACTGTTTCAGGGCGAGAGATTGTGTTTTAGACTAAAAGGGAATGCATTATAAAGAATCTTTACTTTGAAACTCTGTTCTTTGCCTTTTTCACACTATGAAACAGCTTTGTATTCACACTAAACACTGTTTCAGGGCAACGGATTGTGTTTTAGACTAAAAGGGAATGCATTATAAGAAGAATCCTTACTTTAAAACTGTGTTCTTTACCTTTTTCACACTATGAAACAGCTTTGTATTCAACTTAAACACTGTTACAGAGCTAGACATCTTGTTTTTAACCAGACTGAATAGCTTACAATATCCTAAGAAAACACATATTTCAAGTGAAAAGAGTTTATCCAGGGGAGAACAAGTTGTTTTAACATGGTTCTAATGTGACCCTTGAAAGTAATTGCAACTCTGTTTTTACACCTCTAACCACAAGGAGGCAACGTTTCCACGCATTACAAATGCCTTATACATAGTTTCAGAGTAAGAAATATTGTTTTTAAACAAACTGAACAACTAAAAGGGAATGCAATATAAGAAGAATCTTTATTTTGAAACTCTGTTCTTTACCTTTTTCAATCTATAAAACAGCTTTGTATTCAACTTAAACACTGTTTCAGGGCAAGAGATTGTGTTTTAGACTACAAGGGAATGCATTATAAGAAAAATCTTTACTTTGAAACTCTGTTCTTTACCTTTTTCTCACTATGAAACAGCTTTATGTTCATCTTAAACACTGCTTCAGGGCAACAGATTGTGTTTTAGACTAAAAGGGAATGCATTATTAGAAGAATCTTTACTTTGAAACTCTGTTCTTTACTTTTTTCACACTATGAAACAGCTTTATATTCAACTTAAACACTGCTTCAGGGCAACAGATTGTGTTTTAGACTAAAAGGGAATGCATTATAAGAAGAATCCTTACTTTGAAACTCTGTTCTTTACCTTTTCACACTATGAAACAGCTTTGTATTCAACTTAAACTCTGCTTCAGGGCAAGAGATTGTGTTTTAGACTACAAGGGAATGCATTATAAGAAGAATCTTTACTTTGAAACTCTGTTCTTTACCTTTTTCTCACTATGAAACAGCTTTATATTCAAAATAAACAATGTTGCAGGGCAAGAGATTGTGTTTTAGACTAAAAGGGAATGCATTATAAGAAGAATCTTTACTTTGAAACTTTGTTCTTTACCTTTTTCACACTATGAAACAGCTTTATATTCAACATAAACACTGTTGCAGGGCAAGAGATTGTGTTTTAGACTAAAAGAGACTGCATTATAAGAAGAATCTTTACTTTGAAATTCTGTTCTTTACCTTTTTCTCACTATGAAACAGCTTTATATTCAACATAAACACTGCTTCAGGGCAAGAGATTGTGTTTTAGACTAAAAGGGAATGCATTATAAGAAGAATCTTTACTTTGAAACTCTGTTCTTTACCTTTTTCACACTATTGAAACAGCATTGTATTCGCCTTAAACACTGTTTCAGGGCAAGAGATTGTGTTTTAGACTAAATGGGAATGCATTATAAGAAGAATCTTTACTTTGAAACTCTATTCTTTACCTTTTTCACACTATGAAACAGCTTTATATTCATCTTAAACACTGTTTCAGGGCAAGAGATTGTGTTTTAGACTAAAAGAGACTCCATTATAAGAAGAATCTTTGCTTTGAAACTCTGTTCTTTACCTTTTTCACACTATGAAACAGTTTTGTATTCACCTTAAAGACTGTTTTAGGGCAAGAGATTGTGTTTTAGACTAAAAGGGAATGCATTATAAGAAGAATCTTTACTTTGAAACTCTGTTCTTTACCTTTTTCACACTATGAAACAGCTTTGTATTCACCCTAAACACTGTTTCAGGGCAAGACATTGTGTTTTAGACTAAAAGGGAATGCATTATAAGAAGAATCTTTACTTTGAAACTCTCTTTTTTACCTTTTTCACACTATGAAACAGCTTTGTATTTGCCTTAAACACTGTTGCAGGGCAAGAGGTTGTGTTTTAGACTAAAACGGAATGCATTATAAGAAGAATCTTTACTTTGAAACTTTGTTCTTTACCTTTTTCACACTATGAAACAGCTTTATATTCAACTTAAACACTGTTTCAGGGCAAGAGATTGTGTTTTAGACTAAAATATAATGCATTATAAGAAGAATCTTTACTTTGAAACTCTGTTCTTTACCTTTTTCACACTATTGAAACAGCTTTGTATTCGCCTTAAACACTGTTTCAGGGCAAGAGATTGTGTTTTAGACTAAATGGGAATGCATTATAAGAAGAATCTTTACTTTGAAATTCTGTTCTTTACCTTTTTCACACTATGAAACAGCTTTATATTCAACATAAACACTGCTTCAGGGCAAGAGATTGTGTTTTAGACTACAAGGGAATGCATTATAAGAAGAATCTTTACTTTGAAATTCTGTTCTTTACCTTTTCCACACTATGAAACAGCTTTATATTCAACATAAACACTGCTTCAGGGCAAGAGATTGTGTTTTAGACTAAAAGGGAATGCATTATAAGAAGAATCTTTACTTTGAAACTGTTCTTTACCTTTTTCACACTATGAAACAGCTTTGTATTCAACTTAAACTCTGTTTCAGGGCAAGACATTGTGTTTTAGACTACAAGGGAATGCATTATAAGAAGAATCTTTACTTTGAAACTCTGTTCTTTACCTTTTTCACACTATGAAACAGCTTTATATTCAACTTAAACACTATTCCAGGGCAAGAGATTGTGTTTTAGACTAAAAGGGAATGCATTATAAGAAGAATCCTAACTTTGAAACTCTGTTCTTTACCTTTTTCACACTATGAAACAGCTTTGTATTTGCCTTAAACACTTGCAGGACAAGAGATTGTGTTTTAGACTAAAAGGGAATGCATTATAAGAAGAATCTTTACTTTGAAACTCTGTTCTTTACCTTTTTCACACTATTGAAACAGCTTTGTATTCGCATTAAACACTGTTTCAGGGCAAGAGACTGTGTTTTAGACTAAATGTGAATGCATTATAAGAAGAATCTTTACTTTGAAATTCTGTTCTTTACCTTTTTCACACTATGAAACAGCTTTGTATTCACCCTAAACACTGTTTCAGGGCAAGACATTGTGTTTTAGACTAAAAGGGAATGCATTATAAGAAGAATCCTAACTTTGAAACTCTGTTCTTTACCTTTTTCTCACTATGAAACAGCTTTATGTTCATCTTAAACACTGTTTCAGGGCAAGAGATTGTGTTTTAGACTAAAATATAATGCAATATAAGAAGAATCTTTACTTTGAAACTCTGTTCTTTACCTTTTTCACACTATGAAACAGCTTTGTATTCGCCTTAAACACTGTTTCAGGGCAAGAGATTGTGTTTTAGACTAAAAGGGAATGCATTATAAGAAGAATCCTTACTTTGAAACTCTGTTCTTTACCTTTTCACACTATGAAACAGCTTTGTATTCAACTTAAACTCTGTTTCAGGGCAAGACATTGTGTTTTAGACTACAAGGGAATGCATTATAAGAAGAATCTTTACTTTGAAACTCTGTTCTTTACCTTTTTCACACTATGAAACAGCTTTATATTCAAAATAAACAATGTTGCAGGGCAAGAGATTGTGTTTTAGACTAAAAGGGAATGCATTATAAGAAGAATCTTTACTTTGAAACTTTGTTCTTTACCTTTTTCACACTATGAAACAGCTTTATATTCAACATAAACACTGTTGCAGGGCAAGAGATTGTGTTTTAGACTAAAAGAGACTGCATTATAAGAAGAATCTTTACTTTGAAATTCTGTTCTTTACCTTTTTCTCACTATGAAACAGCTTTATATTCAACATAAACACTGCTTCAGGGCAAGAGATTGTGTTTTAGACTAAAAGGGAATGCATTATAAGAAGAATCTTTACTTTGAAACTCTGTTCTTTACCTTTTTCACACTATTGAAACAGCATTGTATTCGCCTTAAACACTGTTTCAGGGCAAGAGATTGTGTTTTAGACTAAATGGGAATGCATTATAAGAAGAATCTTTACTTTGAAACTCTATTCTTTACCTTTTTCACACTATGAAACAGCTTTATATTCATCTTAAACACTGTTTCAGGGCAAGAGATTGTGTTTTAGACTAAAAGAGACTCCATTATAAGAAGAGTCTTTGCTTTGAAACTCTGTTCTTTACCTTTTTCACACTATGAAACAGTTTTGTATTCACCTTAAAGACTGTTTTAGGGCAAGAGATTGTGTTTTAGACTAAAAGGGAATGCATTATAAGAAGAATCTTTACTTTGAAACTCTGTTCTTTACCTTTTTCACACTATGAAACAGCTTTGTATTCGCCTTAAACACTGTTTCAGGGCAAGAGATTGTGTTTTAGACTAAAAGGGAATGCATTATAAGAAGAATCCTTACTTTGAAACTCTGTTCTTTACCTTTTCACACTATGAAACAGCTTTGTATTCAACTTAAACTCTGTTTCAGGGCAAGACATTGTGTTTTAGACTACAAGGGAATGCATTATAAGAAGAATCTTTACTTTGAAACTCTGTTCTTTACCTTTTTCACACTATGAAACAGCTTTATATTCAACATTAACAATGTTGCAGGGCAAGAGATTGTGTTTTAGACTAAAAGGGAATGCATTATAAGAAGAATCCTAACTTTGAAACTCTGTTCTTTACCTTTTTCACACTATGAAACAGCTTTGTATTTGCCTTAAACACTTGCAGGGCAAGAGATTGTGTTTTAGACTAAAAGAGACTGCAATATAAGAAGAATCTTTACTTTGAAACTGTTCTTTGCCTTTTTCACACTATGAAACAGCTTTGTATTCACACTAAACACTGTTTCAGGGCAAGAGATTGTGTTTTAGACTACAAGGGAATGCATTATAAGAAGAATCTTTACTTTGAAACTCTGTTCTTTGCCTTTTTCAAACTAAGAAACAGCTTTATATTCAACTTAAACACTGCTTCAGGGCAACGGATTGTGTTTTAGACTAAAAGGGAATGCATTATAAGAAGAATCTTTACTTTGAAACTCTGTTCTTTGCCTTTTTCACACTATGAAACAGCTTTGTATTCACACTAAACACTGTTTCAGGGCAACGGATTGTGTTTTAGACTAAAAGGGATTGCATTATAAGAAGAATCCTTACTTTAAAACTGTGTTCTTTACCTTTTTCACACTATGAAACAGCTTTGTATTCAACTTAAACACTGTTACAGAGCTAGACATCTTGTTTTTAACCAGACTGAATAGCTTACAATATCCTAAGAAAACACATATTTCAAGTGAAAAGAGTTTATCCAGGGGAGAACAAGTTGTTTTAACATGGTTCTAATGTGACCCTTGAAAGTAATTGCAACTCTGTTTTTACACCTCTAACCACAAGGAGGCAACGTTTCCACGCATTACAAATGCCTTATACATAGTTTCAGAGTAAGAAATATTGTTTTTAAACAAACTGAACAACTAAAAGGGAATGCAATATAAGAAGAATCTTTATTTTGAAACTCTGTTCTTTACCTTTTTCAATCTATAAAACAGCTTTGTATTCAACTTAAACACTGTTTCAGGGCAAGAGATTGTGTTTTAGACTACAAGGGAATGCATTATAAGAAAAATCTTTACTTTGAAACTCTGTTCTTTGCCTTTTTCACACTATGAAACAGCTTTATATTCAACTTAAACACTGCTTCAGGGCAACGGATTGTGTTTTAAACTAAAAGGGAATGCATTATAAGAAGAATCTTTACTTTGAAACTCTGTTCTTTGCCTTTTTCACACTAGGAAACAGCTTTGTATTCACCTTAAACACTGTTTCAGGGCAAGAGATTGTGTTTTATACTAAAAGGGAATGCATTATAAAGAATCTTTACTTTGAAACTCTGTTCTTTGCCTTTTTCACACTATGAAACAGCTTTGTATTCACACTAAACACTGTTTCAGGGCAAGAGATTGTGTTTTAGACTAAAAGGGAATGCATTATAAGAAGAATCTTTACTTTGAAACTCTGTTCTTTACCTTTTTCTCACTATGAAACAGCTTTATGTTCATCTTAAACACTGCTTCAGGGCAACAGATTGTGTTTTAGACTAAAAGGGAATGCATTATAAGAAGAATCTTTACTTTGAAACTCTGTTCTTTACCTTTTTCACACTATTAAACAGCTTTGTATTCACCCTAAACACTGTTTCAGGGCAAGAGATTGTGTTTTAGACTACAAGGGAATGCATTATAAGAAGAATCTTTACTTTGAAACTCTGTTCTTTACCTTTTTCTCACTATGAAACAGCTTTATGTTCATCTTAAACACTGCTTCAGGGCAACAGATTGTGTTTTAGACTAAAAGGGAATGCATTATAAGAAGAATCTTTACTTTGAAACTCTGTTCTTTACCTTTTTCACACTATGAAACAGCTTTATATTCAACTTAAACACTGCTTCAGGGCAACAGATTGTGTTTTAGACTAAAAGGGAATGCATTATAAGAAGAATCTTTACTTTGAAACTCTGTTCTTTGCCTTTTTCACACTATGAAACAGCTTTGAATTCACACTAAACACTGTTTCAGGGCAAGAGATTGTGTTTTAGACTAAAAGGGAATGTATTATAAGAAGAATCTTTACTTTGAAACTCTGTTCTTTACCTTTTTCTCACTATGAAACAGCTTTATATTCAACGTAAACACTGCTTCAGGGCAACGGATTGTGTTTTAGACTAAAAGGGAATGCATTATAAGAAGAATCTTTACTTTGAAACTCTGCTCTTTGCCTTTTTCACACTATGAAACAGCTTTGTATTCACACTAAACACTGTTTCAGGGCAAGAGATTGTGTTTTAGACTAAAAAGGAATGCATTATAAGAAGAATCTTTACTTTGAAACTCTGTTCTTTGCCTTTTTAACTCTATGAAACAGCTTTGTATTCACACTAAACACTGTTTCAGGGCAAGAGATTGTGTTTTAGACTAAAAGGGAATGCATTATAAGAAGAATCTTTACTTTGAAACTCTGTTCTTTGCCTTTTTCACACTATGAAACAGCTTTATATTCACACTAAACACTGTTTCAGGGCAAGAGTTTGTGTTTTAGACTAAAAGGGAATGCATTATAAGAAGAATCTTTACTTTGAAACTCTGTTCTTTACCTTTTTCACACTATGAAACAGCTTTATATTCAACTTAAACACTATTCCAGGGCAAGAGATTGTGTTTTAGACTAAAAGGGAATGCATTATAAGAAGAATCCTAACTTTGAAACTCTGTTCTTTACCTTTTTCACACTATGAAACAGCTTTGTATTTGCCTTAAACACTTGCAGGGCAAGAGATTGTGTTTTAGACTAAAAGAGACTGCAATATAAGAAGAATCTTTACTTTGAAATTCTGTTCTTTACCTTTTTCACACTATGAAACAGCTTTATATTCAACATAAACACTGCTTCAGGGCAAGAGATTGTGTTTTAGACTAAAAGGGAATGCATTATAAGAAGAATCTTTACTTTGAAACTCTGTTCTTTACCTTTTTCACACTATTGAAACAGCTTTGTATTCGCCTTAAACACTGTTTCAGGGCAAGAGATTGTGTTTTAGACTACATGGGAATGCATTATAAGAAGAATCTTTACTTTGAAACTCTATTCTTTACCTTTTTCACACTATGAAACAGCTTTATATTCATCTTAAACACTGTTTCAGGGCAAGAGATTGTGTTTTAGACTAAAAGAGACTGCATTATAAGAAGAATCTTTACTTTGAAACTCTGTTCTTTACATTTTTCACACTATGAAACAGCTTTGTATTTGCCTTAAACACTGTTGCAGGGCAAGAGGTTGTGTTTTAGACTAAAAGGGAATGCATTATAAGAAGAATCTTTACTTTGAAACTTTGTTCTTTACCTTTTTCACACTATGAAACAGCTTTATATTCAACTTAAACACTGTTTCAGGGCAAGAGATTGTGTTTTAGACTAAAATATAATGCATTATAAGAAGAATCTTTACTTTGAAACTCTGTTCTTTACCTTTTTCACACTATTGAAACAGCTTTGTATTCGCATTAAACACTGTTTCAGGGCAAGAGATTGTGTTTTAGACTAAATGTGAATGCATTATAAGAAGAATCTTTACTTTGAAATTCTGTTCTTTACCTTTTTCACACTATGAAACAGCTTTGTATTCACCCTAAACACTGTTTCAGGGCAAGACATTGTGTTTTAGACTACAAGGGAATGCATTATAAGAAAAATCTTTACTTTGAAACTCTGTTCTTTGCCTTTTTCACACTATGAAACAGCTTTATATTCAACTTAAACACTGCTTCAGGGCAACGGATTGTGTTTTAAACTAAAAGGGAATGCATTATAAGAAGAATCTTTACTTTGAAACTCTGTTCTTTGCCTTTTTCACACTAGGAAACAGCTTTGTATTCACCTTAAACACTGTTTCAGGGCAAGAGATTGTGTTTTAGACTAAAAGGGAATGCATTATAAAGAATCTTTACTTTGAAACTCTGTTCTTTGCCTTTTTCACACTATGAAACAGCTTTGTATTCACACTAAACACTGTTTCAGGGCAAGAGATTGTGTTTTAGACTAAAAGGGATTGCATTATAAGAAGAATCCTTACTTTAAAACTGTGTTCTTTACCTTTTTCACACTATGAAACAGCTTTGTATTCAACTTAAACACTGTTACAGAGCTAGACATCTTGTTTTTAACCAGACTGAATAGCTTACAATATCCTAAGAAAACACATATTTCAAGTGAAAAGAGTTTATCCAGGGGAGAACAAGTTGTTTTAACATGGTTCTAATGTGACCCTTGAAAGTAATTGCAACTCTGTTTTTACACCTCTAACCACAAGGAGGCAACGTTTCCACGCATTACAAATGCCTTATACATAGTTTCAGAGTAAGAAATATTGTTTTTAAACAAACTGAACAACTAAAAGGGAATGCAATATAAGAAGAATCTTTATTTTGAAACTCTGTTCTTTACCTTTTTCAATCTATAAAACAGCTTTGTATTCAACTTAAACACTGTTTCAGGGCAAGAGATTGTGTTTTAGACTACAAGGGAATGCATTATAAGAAAAATCTTTACTTTGAAACTCTGTTCTTTGCCTTTTTCACACTATGAAACAGCTTTATATTCAACTTAAACACTGCTTCAGGGCAACGGATTGTGTTTTAAACTAAAAGGGAATGCATTATAAGAAGAATCTTTACTTTGAAACTCTGTTCTTTGCCTTTTTCACACTAGGAAACAGCTTTGTATTCACCTTAAACACTGTTTCAGGGCAAGAGATTGTGTTTTATACTAAAAGGGAATGCATTATAAAGAATCTTTACTTTGAAACTCTGTTCTTTGCCTTTTTCACACTATGAAACAGCTTTGTATTCACACTAAACACTGTTTCAGGGCAAGAGATTGTGTTTTAGACTAAAAGGGAATGCATTATAAGAAGAATCTTTACTTTGAAACTCTGTTCTTTACCTTTTTCTCACTATGAAACAGCTTTATGTTCATCTTAAACACTGCTTCAGGGCAACAGATTGTGTTTTAGACTAAAAGGGAATGCATTATAAGAAGAATCTTTACTTTGAAACTCTGTTCTTTACCTTTTTCACACTATTAAACAGCTTTGTATTCACCCTAAACACTGTTTCAGGGCAAGAGATTGTGTTTTAGACTACAAGGGAATGCATTATAAGAAGAATCTTTACTTTGAAACTCTGTTCTTTACCTTTTTCTCACTATGAAACAGCTTTATGTTCATCTTAAACACTGCTTCAGGGCAACAGATTGTGTTTTAGACTAAAAGGGAATGCATTATAAGAAGAATCTTTACTTTGAAACTCTGTTCTTTACCTTTTTCACACTATGAAACAGCTTTATATTCAACTTAAACACTGCTTCAGGGCAACAGATTGTGTTTTAGACTAAAAGGGAATGCATTATAAGAAGAATCTTTACT
Organism: Electrophorus electricus; assembly: GCF_041902795.1. Taxonomy (NCBI): domain Eukaryota; kingdom Metazoa; phylum Chordata; class Actinopteri; order Gymnotiformes; family Gymnotidae; genus Electrophorus; species Electrophorus electricus. Next base: position 9,875,858 of record NC_137517.1, read on the forward strand.
TTGAAACTCTGTTCTTTGCCTTTTTCACACTATGAAACAGCTTTGAATTCACACTAAACACTGTTTCAGGGCAAGAGATTGTGTTTTAGACTAAAAGGGAATGTATTATAAGAAGAATCTTTACTTTGAAACTCTGTTCTTTACCTTTTTCTCACTATGAAACAGCTTTATATTCAACGTAAACACTGCTTCAGGGCAACGGATTGTGTTTTAGACTAAAAGGGAATGCATTATAAGAAGAATCTTTACTTTGAAACTCTGCTCTTTGCCTTTTTCACACTATGAAACAGCTTTGTATTCACACTAAACACTGTTTCAGGGCAAGAGATTGTGTTTTAGACTAAAAAGGAATGCATTATAAGAAGAATCTTTACTTTGAAACTCTGTTCTTTGCCTTTTTAACTCTATGAAACAGCTTTGTATTCACACTAAACACTGTTTCAGGGCAAGAGATTGTGTTTTAGACTAAAAGGGAATGCATTATAAGAAGAATCTTTACTTTGAAACTCTGTTCTTTGCCTTTTTCACACTATGAAACAGCTTTATATTCACACTAAACACTGTTTCAGGGCAAGAGTTTGTGTTTTAGACTAAAAGGGAATGCATTATAAGAAGAATCTTTACTTTGAAACTCTGTTCTTTACCTTTTTCACACTATGAAACAGCTTTATATTCAACTTAAACACTATTCCAGGGCAAGAGATTGTGTTTTAGACTAAAAGGGAATGCATTATAAGAAGAATCCTAACTTTGAAACTCTGTTCTTTACCTTTTTCACACTATGAAACAGCTTTGTATTTGCCTTAAACACTTGCAGGGCAAGAGATTGTGTTTTAGACTAAAAGAGACTGCAATATAAGAAGAATCTTTACTTTGAAATTCTGTTCTTTACCTTTTTCACACTATGAAACAGCTTTATATTCAACATAAACACTGCTTCAGGGCAAGAGATTGTGTTTTAGACTAAAAGGGAATGCATTATAAGAAGAATCTTTACTTTGAAACTCTGTTCTTTACCTTTTTCACACTATTGAAACAGCTTTGTATTCGCCTTAAACACTGTTTCAGGGCAAGAGATTGTGTTTTAGACTACATGGGAATGCATTATAAGAAGAATCTTTACTTTGAAACTCTATTCTTTACCTTTTTCACACTATGAAACAGCTTTATATTCATCTTAAACACTGTTTCAGGGCAAGAGATTGTGTTTTAGACTAAAAGAGACTGCATTATAAGAAGAATCTTTACTTTGAAACTCTGTTCTTTACATTTTTCACACTATGAAACAGCTTTGTATTTGCCTTAAACACTGTTGCAGGGCAAGAGGTTGTGTTTTAGACTAAAAGGGAATGCATTATAAGAAGAATCTTTACTTTGAAACTTTGTTCTTTACCTTTTTCACACTATGAAACAGCTTTATATTCAACTTAAACACTGTTTCAGGGCAAGAGATTGTGTTTTAGACTAAAATATAATGCATTATAAGAAGAATCTTTACTTTGAAACTCTGTTCTTTACCTTTTTCACACTATTGAAACAGCTTTGTATTCGCATTAAACACTGTTTCAGGGCAAGAGATTGTGTTTTAGACTAAATGTGAATGCATTATAAGAAGAATCTTTACTTTGAAATTCTGTTCTTTACCTTTTTCACACTATGAAACAGCTTTGTATTCACCCTAAACACTGTTTCAGGGCAAGACATTGTGTTTTAGACTACAAGGGAATGCATTATAAGAAAAATCTTTACTTTGAAACTCTGTTCTTTGCCTTTTTCACACTATGAAACAGCTTTATATTCAACTTAAACACTGCTTCAGGGCAACGGATTGTGTTTTAAACTAAAAGGGAATGCATTATAAGAAGAATCTTTACTTTGAAACTCTGTTCTTTGCCTTTTTCACACTAGGAAACAGCTTTGTATTCACCTTAAACACTGTTTCAGGGCAAGAGATTGTGTTTTAGACTAAAAGGGAATGCATTATAAAGAATCTTTACTTTGAAACTCTGTTCTTTGCCTTTTTCACACTATGAAACAGCTTTGTATTCACACTAAACACTGTTTCAGGGCAAGAGATTGTGTTTTAGACTAAAAGGGAATGCATTATAAGAAGAATCTTTACTTTGAAACTCTGTTCTTTACCTTTTTCTCACTATGAAACAGCTTTATGTTCATCTTAAACACTGCTTCAGGGCAACAGATTGTGTTTTAGACTAAAAGGGAATGCATTATAAGAAGAATCTTTACTTTGAAACTCTGTTCTTTACCTTTTTCACACTATTAAACAGCTTTGTATTCACCCTAAACACTGTTTCAGGGCAAGAGATTGTGTTTTAGACTACAAGGGAATGCATTATAAGAAGAATCTTTACTTTGAAACTCTGTTCTTTACCTTTTTCTCACTATGAAACAGCTTTATGTTCATCTTAAACACTGCTTCAGGGCAACAGATTGTGTTTTAGACTAAAAGGGAATGCATTATAAGAAGAATCTTTACTTTGAAACTCTGTTCTTTACCTTTTTCACACTATGAAACAGCTTTATATTCAACTTAAACACTGCTTCAGGGCAACAGATTGTGTTTTAGACTAAAAGGGAATGCATTATAAGAAGAATCTTTACTTTGAAACTCTGTTCTTTGCCTTTTTCACACTATGAAACAGCTTTGAATTCACACTAAACACTGTTTCAGGGCAAGAGATTGTGTTTTAGACTAAAAGGGAATGTATTATAAGAAGAATCTTTACTTTGAAACTCTGTTCTTTACCTTTTTCTCACTATGAAACAGCTTTATATTCAACGTAAACACTGCTTCAGGGCAACGGATTGTGTTTTAGACTAAAAGGGAATGCATTATAAGAAGAATCTTTACTTTGAAACTCTGCTCTTTGCCTTTTTCACACTATGAAACAGCTTTGTATTCACACTAAACACTGTTTCAGGGCAAGAGATTGTGTTTTAGACTAAAAAGGAATGCATTATAAGAAGAATCTTTACTTTGAAACTCTGTTCTTTGCCTTTTTAACTCTATGAAACAGCTTTGTATTCACACTAAACACTGTTTCAGGGCAAGAGATTGTGTTTTAGACTAAAAGGGAATGCATTATAAGAAGAATCTTTACTTTGAAACTCTGTTCTTTGCCTTTTTCACACTATGAAACAGCTTTATATTCACACTAAACACTGTTTCAGGGCAAGAGTTTGTGTTTTAGACTAAAAGGGAATGCATTATAAGAAGAATCTTTACTTTGAAACTCTGTTCTTTACCTTTTTCACACTATGAAACAGCTTTATATTCAACTTAAACACTATTCCAGGGCAAGAGATTGTGTTTTAGACTAAAAGGGAATGCATTATAAGAAGAATCCTAACTTTGAAACTCTGTTCTTTACCTTTTTCACACTATGAAACAGCTTTGTATTTGCCTTAAACACTTGCAGGGCAAGAGATTGTGTTTTAGACTAAAAGAGACTGCAATATAAGAAGAATCTTTACTTTGAAATTCTGTTCTTTACCTTTTTCACACTATGAAACAGCTTTATATTCAACATAAACACTGCTTCAGGGCAAGAGATTGTGTTTTAGACTAAAAGGGAATGCATTATAAGAAGAATCTTTACTTTGAAACTCTGTTCTTTACCTTTTTCACACTATTGAAACAGCTTTGTATTCGCCTTAAACACTGTTTCAGGGCAAGAGATTGTGTTTTAGACTACATGGGAATGCATTATAAGAAGAATCTTTACTTTGAAACTCTATTCTTTACCTTTTTCACACTATGAAACAGCTTTATATTCATCTTAAACACTGTTTCAGGGCAAGAGATTGTGTTTTAGACTAAAAGAGACTGCATTATAAGAAGAATCTTTACTTTGAAACTCTGTTCTTTACATTTTTCACACTATGAAACAGCTTTGTATTTGCCTTAAACACTGTTGCAGGGCAAGAGGTTGTGTTTTAGACTAAAAGGGAATGCATTATAAGAAGAATCTTTACTTTGAAACTTTGTTCTTTACCTTTTTCACACTATGAAACAGCTTTATATTCAACTTAAACACTGTTTCAGGGCAAGAGATTGTGTTTTAGACTAAAAGGGAATGCATTATAAGAAGAATCTTTACTTTGAAACTTTGTTCTTTACCTTTTTCACACTATGAAACAGCTTTATATTCAACATAAACACTGTTGCAGGGCAAGAGATTGTGTTTTAGACTAAAAGAGACTGCATTATAAGAAGAATCTTTACTTTGAAATTCTGTTCTTTACCTTTTTCACACTATGAAACAGCTTTATATTCAACATAAACACTGCTTCAGGGCAAGAGATTGTGTTTTAGACTAAAAGGGAATGCATTATAAGAAGAATCTTTACTTTGAAACTCTGTTCTTTACCTTTTTCACACTATTGAAACAGCATTGTATTCGCCTTAAACACTGTTTCAGGGCAAGAGATTGTGTTTTAGACTAAATGGGAATGCATTATAAGAAGAATCTTTACTTTGAAACTCTATTCTTTACCTTTTTCACACTATGAAACAGCTTTATATTCAACATAAACACTGTTGCAGGGCAAGAGATTGTGTTTTAAACTAAAAGAGACTGCATTATAAGAAGAATCTTTACTTTGAAATTCTGTTCTTTACCTTTTTCTCACTATGAAACAGCTTTATATTCAACATAAACACTGCTTCAGGGCAAGAGATTGTGTTTTAGACTAAAAGGGAATGCATTATAAGAAGAATCTTTACTTTGAAATTCTGTTCTTTACCTTTTCCACACTATGAAACAGCTTTATATTCAACATAAACACTGCTTCAGGGCAAGAGATTGTGTTTTAGACTAAAAGGGAATGCATTATAAGAAGAATCTTTACTTTGAAACTGTTCTTTACCTTTTTCACACTATGAAACAGCTTTGTATTCACCCTAAACACTGTTTCAGGGCAAGACATTGTGTTTTAGACTAAAAGGGAATGCATTATAAGAAGAATCCTAACTTTGAAACTCTGTTCTTTACCTTTTTCTCACTATGAAACAGCTTTATGTTCATCTTAAACACTGTTTCAGGGCAAGAGATTGTGTTTTAGACTAAAATATAATGCAATATAAGAAGAATCTTTACTTTGAAACTCTGTTCTTTACCTTTTTCACACTATGAAACAGCTTTGTATTCGCCTTAAACACTGTTTCAGGGCAAGAGATTGTGTTTTAGACTAAAAGGGAATGCATTATAAGAAGAATCCTTACTTTGAAACTGTTCTTTACCTTTTCACACTATGAAACAGCTTTATATTCAACATAAACAATGTTGCAGGGCAAGAGATTGTGTTTTAGACTAAAAGGGAATGCATTATAAGAAGAATCTTTACTTTGAAACTTTGTTCTTTACCTTTTTCACACTATGAAACAGCTTTATATTCAACATAAACACTGTTGCAGGGCAAGAGATTGTGTTTTAGACTAAAAGAGACTGCATTATAAGAAGAATCTTTACTTTGAAATTCTGTTCTTTACCTTTTTCACACTATGAAACAGCTTTATATTCAACATAAACACTGCTTCAGGGCAAGAGATTGTGTTTTAGACTAAAAGGGAATGCATTATAAGAAGAATCTTTACTTTGAAACTCTGTTCTTTACCTTTTTCACACTATTGAAACAGCTTTGTATTCGCCTTAAACACTGTTTCAGGGCAAGAGATTGTGTTTTAGACTAAAAGGGAATGCATTATAAGAAGAATCCTAACTTTGAAACTCTGTTCTTTACCTTTTTCTCACTATGAAACAGCTTTATGTTCATCTTAAACACTGTTTCAGGGCAAGAGATTGTGTTTTAGACTAAAATATAATGCAATATAAGAAGAATCTTTACTTTGAAACTCTGTTCTTTACCTTTTTCACACTATGAAACAGCTTTGTATTCGCCTTAAACACTGTTTCAGGGCAAGAGATTGTGTTTTAGACTAAAAGGGAATGCATTATAAGAAGAATCCTTACTTTGAAACTCTGTTCTTTACCTTTTCACACTATGAAACAGCTTTATATTCAACATAAACAATGTTGCAGGGCAAGAGATTGTGTTTTAGACTAAAAGGGAATGCATTATAAGAAGAATCTTTACTTTGAAACTTTGTTCTTTACCTTTTTCACACTATGAAACAGCTTTATATTCAACATAAACACTGATGCAGGGCAAGAGATTGTGTTTTAGACTAAAAGAGACTGCATTATAAGAAGAATCTTTACTTTGAAATTCTGTTCTTTACCTTTTTCACACTATGAAACAGCTTTATATTCAACATAAACACTGCTTCAGGGCAAGAGATTGTGTTTTAGACTAAAAGGGAATGCATTATAAGAAGAATCTTTACTTTGAAACTCTGTTCTTTACCTTTTTCACACTATTGAAACAGCATTGTATTCGCCTTAAACACTGTTTCAGGGCAAGAGATTGTGTTTTAGACTAAATGGGAATGCATTATAAGAAGAATCTTTACTTTGAAACTCTATTCTTTACCTTTTTCACACTATGAAACAGCTTTATATTCAACATAAACACTGTTGCAGGGCAAGAGATTGTGTTTTAGACTAAAAGAGACTGCATTATAAGAAGAATCTTTACTTTGAAATTCTGTTCTTTACCTTTTTCTCACTATGAAACAGCTTTATATTCAACATAAACACTGCTTCAGGGCAAGAGATTGTGTTTTAGACTAAAAGGGAATGCATTATAAGAAGAATCTTTACTTTGAAACTCTGTTCTTTACCTTTTTCACACTATTGAAACAGCATTGTATTCGCCTTAAACACTGTTTCAGGGCAAGAGATTGTGTTTTAGACTAAATGGGAATGCATTATAAGAAGAATCTTTACTTTGAAACTCTGTGCTTTACCTTTTTCACACTATGAAACAGCTTTGTATTCACCCTAAACACTGTTTCAGGGAAAGACATTGTGTTTTAGACTAAAAGGGAATGCATTATAAGAAGAATCCTAACTTTGAAACTCTGTTCTTTACCTTTTTCTCACTATGAAACAGCTTTATGTTCATCTTAAACACTGTTTCAGGGCAAGAGATTGTGTTTTAGACTAATATATAATGCAATATAAGAAGAATCTTTACTTTGAAACTCTGTTCTTTACCTTTTTCACACTATGAAACAGCTTTGTATTCGCCTTAAACACTGTTTCAGGGCAAGAGATTGTGTTTTAGACTAAAAGGGAATGCATTATAAGAAGAATCCTTACTTTGAAACTCTGTTCTTTACCTTTTCACACTATGAAACAGCTTTGTATTCAACTTAAACTCTGTTTCAGGGCAAGACATTGTGTTTTAGACTACAAGGGAATGCATTATAAGAAGAATCTTTACTTTGAAACTCTGTTCTTTACCTTTTTCACACTATGAAACAGCTTTATATTCAACATAAACAATGTTGCAGGGCAAGAGATTGTGTTTTAGACTAAAAGGGAATGCATTATAAGAAGAATCCTAACTTTGAAACTCTGTTCTTTACCTTTTTCACACTATGAAACAGCTTTGTATTTGCCTTAAACACTTGCAGGGCAAGAGATTGTGTTTTAGACTAAAAGAGACTGCAATATAAGAAGAATCTTTACTTTGAAATTCTGTTCTTTACCTTTTTCACACTATGAAACAGCTTTATATTCAACATAAACACTGCTTCAGGGCAAGAGATTGTGTTTTAGACTAAAAGGGAATGCATTATAAGAAGAATCTTTACTTTGAAACTCTGTTCTTTACCTTTTTCACACTATTGAAACAGCTTTGTATTCGCCTTAAACACTGTTTCAGGGCAAGAGATTGTGTTTTAGACTAAATGTGAATGCATTATAAGAAGAATCTTTACTTTGAAATTCTGTTCTTTACCTTTTTCACACTATGAAACAGCTTTGTATTCACCCTAAACACTGTTTCAGGGCAAGACATTGTGTTTTAGACTACAAGGGAATGCATTATAAGAAAAATCTTTACTTTGAAACTCTGTTCTTTGCCTTTTTCACACTATGAAACAGCTTTATATTCAACTTAAACACTGCTTCAGGGCAACGGATTGTGTTTTAAACTAAAAGGGAATGCATTATAAGAAGAATCTTTACTTTGAAACTCTGTTCTTTGCCTTTTTCACACTAGGAAACAGCTTTGTATTCACCTTAAACACTGTTTCAGGGCAAGAGATTGTGTTTTAGACTAAAAGGGAATGCATTATAAAGAATCTTTACTTTGAAACTCTGTTCTTTGCCTTTTTCACACTATGAAACAGCTTTATATTCAACATAAACACTGCTTCAGGGCAAGAGATTGTGTTTTAGACTAAAAGGGAATGCATTATAAGAAGAATCTTTACTTTGAAACTCTGTTCTTTACCTTTTTCACACTATTGAAACAGCTTTGTATTCGCCTTAAACACTGTTTCAGGGCAAGAGATTGTGTTTTAGACTAAAAGGGAATGCATTATAAGAAGAATCCTAACTTTGAAACTCTGTTCTTTACCTTTTTCTCACTATGAAACAGCTTTATGTTCATCTTAAACACTGTTTCAGGGCAAGAGATTGTGTTTTAGACTAAAATATAATGCAATATAAGAAGAATCTTTACTTTGAAACTCTGTTCTTTACCTTTTTCACACTATGAAACAGCTTTGTATTCGCCTTAAACACTGTTTCAGGGCAAGAGATTGTGTTTTAGACTAAAAGGGAATGCATTATAAGAAGAATCCTTACTTTGAAACTCTGTTCTTTACCTTTTCACACTATGAAACAGCTTTATATTCAACATAAACAATGTTGCAGGGCAAGAGATTGTGTTTTAGACTAAAAGGGAATGCATTATAAGAAGAATCTTTACTTTGAAACTTTGTTCTTTACCTTTTTCACACTATGAAACAGCTTTATATTCAACATAAACACTGATGCAGGGCAAGAGATTGTGTTTTAGACTAAAAGAGACTGCATTATAAGAAGAATCTTTACTTTGAAATTCTGTTCTTTACCTTTTTCACACTATGAAACAGCTTTATATTCAACATAAACACTGCTTCAGGGCAAGAGATTGTGTTTTAGACTAAAAGGGAATGCATTATAAGAAGAATCTTTACTTTGAAACTCTGTTCTTTACCTTTTTCACACTATTGAAACAGCATTGTATTCGCCTTAAACACTGTTTCAGGGCAAGAGATTGTGTTTTAGACTAAATGGGAATGCATTATAAGAAGAATCTTTACTTTGAAACTCTATTCTTTACCTTTTTCACACTATGAAACAGCTTTATATTCAACATAAACACTGTTGCAGGGCAAGAGATTGTGTTTTAGACTAAAAGAGACTGCATTATAAGAAGAATCTTTACTTTGAAATTCTGTTCTTTACCTTTTTCTCACTATGAAACAGCTTTATATTCAACATAAACACTGCTTCAGGGCAAGAGATTGTGTTTTAGACTAAAAGGGAATGCATTATAAGAAGAATCTTTACTTTGAAACTCTGTTCTTTACCTTTTTCACACTATTGAAACAGCATTGTATTCGCCTTAAACACTGTTTCAGGGCAAGAGATTGTGTTTTAGACTAAATGGGAATGCATTATAAGAAGAATCTTTACTTTGAAACTCTGTGCTTTACCTTTTTCACACTATGAAACAGCTTTGTATTCACCCTAAACACTGTTTCAGGGAAAGACATTGTGTTTTAGACTAAAAGGGAATGCATTATAAGAAGAATCCTAACTTTGAAACTCTGTTCTTTACCTTTTTCTCACTATGAAACAGCTTTATGTTCATCTTAAACACTGTTTCAGGGCAAGAGATTGTGTTTTAGACTAATATATAATGCAATATAAGAAGAATCTTTACTTTGAAACTCTGTTCTTTACCTTTTTCACACTATGAAACAGCTTTGTATTCGCCTTAAACACTGTTTCAGGGCAAGAGATTGTGTTTTAGACTAAAAGGGAATGCATTATAAGAAGAATCCTTACTTTGAAACTCTGTTCTTTACCTTTTCACACTATGAAACAGCTTTGTATTCAACTTAAACTCTGTTTCAGGGCAAGACATTGTGTTTTAGACTACAAGGGAATGCATTATAAGAAGAATCTTTACTTTGAAACTCTGTTCTTTACCTTTTTCACACTATGAAACAGCTTTATATTCAACATAAACAATGTTGCAGGGCAAGAGATTGTGTTTTAGACTAAAAGGGAATGCATTATAAGAAGAATCCTAACTTTGAAACTCTGTTCTTTACCTTTTTCACACTATGAAACAGCTTTGTATTTGCCTTAAACACTTGCAGGGCAAGAGATTGTGTTTTAGACTAAAAGAGACTGCAATATAAGAAGAATCTTTACTTTGAAATTCTGTTCTTTACCTTTTTCACACTATGAAACAGCTTTATATTCAACATAAACACTGCTTCAGGGCAAGAGATTGTGTTTTAGACTAAAAGGGAATGCATTATAAGAAGAATCTTTACTTTGAAACTCTGTTCTTTACCTTTTTCACACTATTGAAACAGCTTTGTATTCGCCTTAAACACTGTTTCAGGGCAAGAGATTGTGTTTTAGACTAAATGTGAATGCATTATAAGAAGAATCTTTACTTTGAAATTCTGTTCTTTACCTTTTTCACACTATGAAACAGCTTTGTATTCACCCTAAACACTGTTTCAGGGCAAGACATTGTGTTTTAGACTACAAGGGAATGCATTATAAGAAAAATCTTTACTTTGAAACTCTGTTCTTTGCCTTTTTCACACTATGAAACAGCTTTATATTCAACTTAAACACTGCTTCAGGGCAACGGATTGTGTTTTAAACTAAAAGGGAATGCATTATAAGAAGAATCTTTACTTTGAAACTCTGTTCTTTGCCTTTTTCACACTAGGAAACAGCTTTGTATTCACCTTAAACACTGTTTCAGGGCAAGAGATTGTGTTTTAGACTAAAAGGGAATGCATTATAAAGAATCTTTACTTTGAAACTCTGTTCTTTGCCTTTTTCACACTATGAAACAGCTTTATATTCAACATAAACACTGCTTCAGGGCAAGAGATTGTGTTTTAGACTAAAAGGGAATGCATTATAAGAAGAATCTTTACTTTGAAACTCTGTTCTTTACCTTTTTCACACTATTGAAACAGCTTTGTATTCGCCTTAAACACTGTTTCAGGGCAAGAGATTGTGTTTTAGACTAAAAGGGAATGCATTATAAGAAGAATCCTAACTTTGAAACTCTGTTCTTTACCTTTTTCTCACTATGAAACAGCTTTATGTTCATCTTAAACACTGTTTCAGGGCAAGAGATTGTGTTTTAGACTAAAATATAATGCAATATAAGAAGAATCTTTACTTTGAAACTCTGTTCTTTACCTTTTTCACACTATGAAACAGCTTTGTATTCGCCTTAAACACTGTTTCAGGGCAAGAGATTGTGTTTTAGACTAAAAGGGAATGCATTATAAGAAGAATCCTTACTTTGAAACTCTGTTCTTTACCTTTTCACACTATGAAACAGCTTTATATTCAACATAAACAATGTTGCAGGGCAAGAGATTGTGTTTTAGACTAAAAGGGAATGCATTATAAGAAGAATCTTTACTTTGAAACTTTGTTCTTTACCTTTTTCACACTATGAAACAGCTTTATATTCAACATAAACACTGATGCAGGGCAAGAGATTGTGTTTTAGACTAAAAGAGACTGCATTATAAGAAGAATCTTTACTTTGAAATTCTGTTCTTTACCTTTTTCACACTATGAAACAGCTTTATATTCAACATAAACACTGCTTCAGGGCAAGAGATTGTGTTTTAGACTAAAAGGGAATGCATTATAAGAAGAATCTTTACTTTGAAACTCTGTTCTTTACCTTTTTCACACTATTGAAACAGCATTGTATTCGCCTTAAACACTGTTTCAGGGCAAGAGATTGTGTTTTAGACTAAATGGGAATGCATTATAAGAAGAATCTTTACTTTGAAACTCTATTCTTTACCTTTTTCACACTATGAAACAGCTTTATATTCAACATAAACACTGTTGCAGGGCAAGAGATTGTGTTTTAGACTAAAAGAGACTGCATTATAAGAAGAATCTTTACTTTGAAATTCTGTTCTTTACCTTTTTCTCACTATGAAACAGCTTTATATTCAACATAAACACTGCTTCAGGGCAAGAGATTGTGTTTTAGACTAAAAGGGAATGCATTATAAGAAGAATCTTTACTTTGAAACTCTGTTCTTTACCTTTTTCACACTATTGAAACAGCATTGTATTCGCCTTAAACACTGTTTCAGGGCAAGAGATTGTGTTTTAGACTAAATGGGAATGCATTATAAGAAGAATCTTTACTTTGAAACTCTGTGCTTTACCTTTTTCACACTATGAAACAGCTTTGTATTCACCCTAAACACTGTTTCAGGGAAAGACATTGTGTTTTAGACTAAAAGGGAATGCATTATAAGAAGAATCCTAACTTTGAAACTCTGTTCTTTACCTTTTTCTCACTATGAAACAGCTTTATGTTCATCTTAAACACTGTTTCAGGGCAAGAGATTGTGTTTTAGACTAATATATAATGCAATATAAGAAGAATCTTTACTTTGAAACTCTGTTCTTTACCTTTTTCACACTATGAAACAGCTTTGTATTCGCCTTAAACACTGTTTCAGGGCAAGAGATTGTGTTTTAGACTAAAAGGGAATGCATTATAAGAAGAATCCTTACTTTGAAACTCTGTTCTTTACCTTTTCACACTATGAAACAGCTTTGTATTCAACTTAAACTCTGTTTCAGGGCAAGACATTGTGTTTTAGACTACAAGGGAATGCATTATAAGAAGAATCTTTACTTTGAAACTCTGTTCTTTACCTTTTTCACACTATGAAACAGCTTTATATTCAACATAAACAATGTTGCAGGGCAAGAGATTGTGTTTTAGACTAAAAGGGAATGCATTATAAGAAGAATCCTAACTTTGAAACTCTGTTCTTTACCTTTTTCACACTATGAAACAGCTTTGTATTTGCCTTAAACACTTGCAGGGCAAGAGATTGTGTTTTAGACTAAAAGAGACTGCAATATAAGAAGAATCTTTACTTTGAAATTCTGTTCTTTACCTTTTTCACACTATGAAACAGCTTTATATTCAACATAAACACTGCTTCAGGGCAAGAGATTGTGTTTTAGACTAAAAGGGAATGCATTATAAGAAGAATCTTTACTTTGAAACTCTGTTCTTTACCTTTTTCACACTATTGAAACAGCTTTGTATTCGCCTTAAACACTGTTTCAGGGCAAGAGATTGTGTTTTAGACTAAATGTGAATGCATTATAAGAAGAATCTTTACTTTGAAATTCTGTTCTTTACCTTTTTCACACTATGAAACAGCTTTGTATTCACCCTAAACACTGTTTCAGGGCAAGACATTGTGTTTTAGACTACAAGGGAATGCATTATAAGAAAAATCTTTACTTTGAAACTCTGTTCTTTGCCTTTTTCACACTATGAAACAGCTTTATATTCAACTTAAACACTGCTTCAGGGCAACGGATTGTGTTTTAAACTAAAAGGGAATGCATTATAAGAAGAATCTTTACTTTGAAACTCTGTTCTTTGCCTTTTTCACACTATGAAACAGCTTTGTATTCACACTAAACACTGTTTCAGGGCAACGGATTGTGTTTTAGACTAAAAGGGATTGCATTATAAGAAGAATCCTTACTTTAAAACTGTGTTCTTTACCTTTTTCACACTATGAAACAGCTTTGTATTCAACTTAAACACTGTTACAGAGCTAGACATCTTGTTTTTAACCAGACTGAATAGCTTACAATATCCTAAGAAAACACATATTTCAAGTGAAAAGAGTTTATCCAGGGGAGAACAAGTTGTTTTAACATGGTTCTAATGTGACCCTTGAAAGTAATTGCAACTCTGTTTTTACACCTCTAACCACAAGGAGGCAACGTTTCCACGCATTACAAATGCCTTATACATAGTTTCAGAGTAAGAAATATTGTTTTTAAACAAACTGAACAACTAAAAGGGAATGCAATATAAGAAGAATCTTTATTTTGAAACTCTGTTCTTTACCTTTTTCAATCTATAAAACAGCTTTGTATTCAACTTAAACACTGTTTCAGGGCAAGAGATTGTGTTTTAGACTACAAGGGAATGCATTATAAGAAAAATCTTTACTTTGAAACTCTGTTCTTTGCCTTTTTCACACTATGAAACAGCTTTATATTCAACTTAAACACTGCTTCAGGGCAACGGATTGTGTTTTAAACTAAAAGGGAATGCATTATAAGAAGAATCTTTACTTTGAAACTCTGTTCTTTGCCTTTTTCACACTAGGAAACAGCTTTGTATTCACCTTAAACACTGTTTCAGGGCAAGAGATTGTGTTTTAGACTAAAAGGGAATGCATTATAAAGAATCTTTACTTTGAAACTCTGTTCTTTGCCTTTTTCACACTATGAAACAGCTTTGTATTCACACTAAACACTGTTTCAGGGCAAGAGATTGTGTTTTAGACTAAAAGGGAATGCATTATAAGAAGAATCTTTACTTTGAAACTCTGTTCTTTACCTTTTTCTCACTATGAAACAGCTTTATGTTCATCTTAAACACTGCTTCAGGGCAACAGATTGTGTTTTAGACTAAAAGGGAATGCATTATAAGAAGAATCTTTACTTTGAAACTCTGTTCTTTACCTTTTTCACACTATTAAACAGCTTTGTATTCACCCTAAACACTGTTTCAGGGCAAGAGATTGTGTTTTAGACTACAAGGGAATGCATTATAAGAAGAATCTTTACTTTGAAACTCTGTTCTTTACCTTTTTCTCACTATGAAACAGCTTTATGTTCATCTTAAACACTGCTTCAGGGCAACAGATTGTGTTTTAGACTAAAAGGGAATGCATTATAAGAAGAATCTTTACTTTGAAACTCTGTTCTTTACCTTTTTCACACTATGAAACAGCTTTATATTCAACTTAAACACTGCTTCAGGGCAACAGATTGTGTTTTAGACTAAAAGGGAATGCATTATAAGAAGAATCTTTACTTTGAAACTCTGTTCTTTGCCTTTTTCACACTATGAAACAGCTTTGAATTCACACTAAACACTGTTTCAGGGCAAGAGATTGTGTTTTAGACTAAAAGGGAATGTATTATAAGAAGAATCTTTACTTTGAAACTCTGTTCTTTACCTTTTTCTCACTATGAAACAGCTTTATATTCAACGTAAACACTGCTTCAGGGCAACGGATTGTGTTTTAGACTAAAAGGGAATGCATTATAAGAAGAATCTTTACTTTGCAACTCTGCTCTTTGCCTTTTTCACACTATGAAACAGCTTTGTATTCACACTAAACACTGTTTCAGGGCAAGAGATTGTGTTTTAGACTAAAAAGGAATGCATTATAAGAAGAATCTTTACTTTGAAACTCTGTTCTTTGCCTTTTTCACACTATGAAACAGCTTTATATTCACACTAAACACTGTTTCAGGGCAAGAGTTTGTGTTTTAGACTAAAAGGGAATGCATTATAAGAAGAATCTTTACTTTGAAACTCTGTTCTTTACCTTTTTCACACTATGAAACAGCTTTATATTCAACTTAAACACTATTCCAGGGCAAGAGATTGTGTTTTAGACTAAAAGGGAATGCATTATAAGAAGAATCCTAACTTTGAAACTCTGTTCTTTACCTTTTTCACACTATGAAACAGCTTTGTATTTGCCTTAAACACTTGCAGGGCAAGAGATTGTGTTTTAGACTAAAAGAGACTGCAATATAAGAAGAATCTTTACTTTGAAATTCTGTTCTTTACCTTTTTCACACTATGAAACAGCTTTATATTCAACATAAACACTGCTTCAGGGCAAGAGATTGTGTTTTAGACTAAAAGGGAATGCATTATAAGAAGAATCTTTACTTTGAAACTCTGTTCTTTACCTTTTTCACACTATTGAAACAGCTTTGTATTCGCCTTAAACACTGTTTCAGGGCAAGAGATTGTGTTTTAGACTACATGGGAATGCATTATAAGAAGAATCTTTACTTTGAAACTCTATTCTTTACCTTTTTCACACTATGAAACAGCTTTATATTCATCTTAAACACTGTTTCAGGGCAAGAGATTGTGTTTTAGACTAAAAGAGACTGCATTATAAGAAGAATCTTTACTTTGAAACTCTGTTCTTTACATTTTTCACACTATGAAACAGCTTTGTATTTGCCTTAAACACTGTTGCAGGGCAAGAGGTTGTGTTTTAGACTAAAAGGGAATGCATTATAAGAAGAATCTTTACTTTGAAACTTTGTTCTTTACCTTTTTCACACTATGAAACAGCTTTATATTCAACTTAAACACTGTTTCAGGGCAAGAGATTGTGTTTTAGACTAAAATATAATGCATTATAAGAAGAATCTTTACTTTGAAACTCTGTTCTTTACCTTTTTCACACTATTGAAACAGCTTTGTATTCGCATTAAACACTGTTTCAGGGCAAGAGATTGTGTTTTAGACTAAATGTGAATGCATTATAAGAAGAATCTTTACTTTGAAATTCTGTTCTTTACCTTTTTCACACTATGAAACAGCTTTGTATTCACCCTAAACACTGTTTCAGGGCAAGACATTGTGTTTTAGACTAAAAGGGAATGCATTATAAGAAGAATCCTAACTTTGAAACTCTGTTCTTTACCTTTTTCTCACTATGAAACAGCTTTATGTTCATCTTAAACACTGTTTCAGGGCAAGAGATTGTGTTTTAGACTAAAATATAATGCAATATAAGAAGAATCTTTACTTTGAAACTCTGTTCTTTACCTTTTTCACACTATGAAACAGCTTTGTATTCGCCTTAAACACTGTTTCAGGGCAAGAGATTGTGTTTTAGACTAAAAGGGAATGCATTATAAGAAGAATCCTTACTTTGAAACTCTGTTCTTTACCTTTTCATACTATGAAACAGCTTTATATTCAACATAAACAATGTTGCAGGGCAAGAGATTGTGTTTTAGACTAAAAGGGAATGCATTATAAGAAGAATCTTTACTTTGAAACTTTGTTCTTTACCTTTTTCACACTATGAAACAGCTTTATATTCAACATAAACACTGTTGCAGGGCAAGAGATTGTGTTTTAGACTAAAAGAGACTGCATTATAAGAAGAATCTTTACTTTGAAATTCTGTTCTTTACCTTTTTCACACTATGAAACAGTTTTGTATTCACCTTAAAGACTGTTTTAGGGCAAGAGATTGTGTTTTAGACTAAAAGGGAATGCATTATAAGAAGAATCTTTACTTTGAAACTCTGTTCTTTACCTTTTTCACACTATGAAACAGCTTTGTATTCACCCTAAACACTGTTTCAGGGCAAGACATTGTGTTTTAGACTAAAAGGGAATGCATTATAAGAAGAATCTTTACTTTGAAACTCTCTTTTTTACCTTTTTCACACTATGAAACAGCTTTGTATTTGCCTTAAACACTGTTGCAGGGCAAGAGGTTGTGTTTTAGACTAAAAGGGAATGCATTATAAGAAGAATCCTAACTTTGAAACTCTGTTCTTTACCTTTTTCTCACTATGAAACAGCTTTATGTTCATCTTAAACACTGTTTCAGGGCAAGAGATTGTGTTTTAGACTAAAATATAATGCAATATAAGAAGAATCTTTACTTTGAAACTCTGTTCTTTACCTTTTTCACACTATGAAACAGCTTTGTATTCGCCTTAAACACTGTTTCAGGGCAAGAGATTGTGTTTTAGACTAAAAGGGAATGCATTATAAGAAGAATCCTTACTTTGAAACTCTGTTCTTTACCTTTTCACACTATGAAACAGCTTTATATTCAACATAAACAATGTTGCAGGGCAAGAGATTGTGTTTTAGACTAAAAGGGAATGCATTATAAGAAGAATCCTAACTTTGAAACTCTGTTCTTTACCTTTTTCTCACTATGAAACAGCTTTATGTTCATCTTAAACACTGTTTCAGGGCAAGAGATTGTGTTTTAGACTAAAATATAATGCAATATAAGAAGAATCTTTACTTTGAAACTCTGTTCTTTACCTTTTTCACACTATGAAACAGCTTTGTATTCGCCTTAAACACTGTTTCAGGGCAAGAGATTGTGTTTTAGACTAAAAGGGAATGCATTATAAGAAGTATCCTTACTTTGAAACTCTGTTCTTTACCTTTTCACACTATGAAACAGCTTTGTATTCAACTTAAACTCTGTTTCAGGGCAAGACATTGTGTTTTAGACTACAAGGGAATGCATTATAAGAAGAATCTTTACTTTGAAACTCTGTTCTTTACCTTTTTCACACTATGAAACAGCTTTATATTCAACATAAACAATGTTGCAGGGCAAGAGATTGTGTTTTAGACTAAAAGGGAATGCATTATAAGAAGAATCCTAACTTTGAAACTCTGTTCTTTACCTTTTTCACACTATGAAACAGCTTTGTATTTGCCTTAAACACTTGCAGGGCAAGAGATTGTGTTTTAGACTAAAAGAGACTGCAATATAAGAAGAATCTTTACTTTGAAATTCTGTTCTTTACCTTTTTCACACTATGAAACAGCTTTATATTCAACATAAACACTGCTTCAGGGCAAGAGATTGTGTTTTAGACTAAAAGGGAATGCATTATAAGAAGAATCTTTACTTTGAAACTCTGTTCTTTACCTTTTTCACACTATTGAAACAGCTTTGTATTCGCCTTAAACACTGTTTCAGGGCAAGAGATTGTGTTTTAGACTAAAAGGGAATGCATTATAAAGAATCTTTACTTTGAAACTGTTCTTTGCCTTTTTCACACTATGAAACAGCTTTGTATTCACACTAAACACTGTTTCAGGGCAAGAGATTGTGTTTTAGACTACAAGGGAATGCATTATAAGAAGAATCTTTACTTTGAAACTCTGTTCTTTGCCTTTTTCAAACTAAGAAACAGCTTTATATTCAACTTAAACACTGCTTCAGGGCAACGGATTGTGTTTTAGACTAAAAGGGAATGCATTATAAGAAGAATCTTTACTTTGAAACTCTGTTCTTTGCCTTTTTCACACTATGAAACAGCTTTGTATTCACACTAAACACTGTTTCAGGGCAACGGATTGTGTTTTAGACTAAAAGGGATTGCATTATAAGAAGAATCCTTACTTTAAAACTGTGTTCTTTACCTTTTTCACACTATGAAACAGCTTTGTATTCAACTTAAACACTGTTACAGAGCTAGACATCTTGTTTTTAACCAGACTGAATAGCTTACAATATCCTAAGAAAACACATATTTCAAGTGAAAAGAGTTTATCCAGGGGAGAACAAGTTGTTTTAACATGGTTCTAATGTGACCCTTGAAAGTAATTGCAACTCTGTTTTTACACCTCTAACCACAAGGAGGCAACGTTTCCACGCATTACAAATGCCTTATACATAGTTTCAGAGTAAGAAATATTGTTTTTAAACAAACTGAACAACTAAAAGGGAATGCAATATAAGAAGAATCTTTATTTTGAAACTCTGTTCTTTACCTTTTTCAATCTATAAAACAGCTTTGTATTCAACTTAAACACTGTTTCAGGGCAAGAGATTGTGTTTTAGACTACAAGGGAATGCATTATAAGAAAAATCTTTACTTTGAAACTCTGTTCTTTGCCTTTTTCACACTATGAAACAGCTTTATATTCAACTTAAACACTGCTTCAGGGCAACGGATTGTGTTTTAAACTAAAAGGGAATGCATTATAAGAAGAATCTTTACTTTGAAACTCTGTTCTTTACCTTTTTCTCACTATGAAACAGCTTTATGTTCATCTTAAACACTGCTTCAGGGCAACAGATTGTGTTTTAGACTAAAAGGGAATGCATTATAAGAAGAATCTTTACTTTGAAACTCTGTTCTTTACCTTTTTCACACTATTAAACAGCTTTGTATTCACCCTAAACACTGTTTCAGGGCAAGAGATTGTGTTTTAGACTACAAGGGAATGCATTATAAGAAGAATCTTTACTTTGAAACTCTGTTCTTTACCTTTTTCTCACTATGAAACAGCTTTATGTTCATCTTAAACACTGCTTCAGGGCAACAGATTGTGTTTTAGACTAAAAGGGAATGCATTATAAGAAGAATCTTTACTTTGAAACTCTGTTCTTTACCTTTTTCACACTATGAAACAGCTTTATATTCAACTTAAACACTGCTTCAGGGCAACAGATTGTGTTTTAGACTAAAAGGGAATGCATTATAAGAAGAATCTTTACTTTGAAACTCTGTTCTTTGCCTTTTTCACACTATGAAACAGCTTTGAATTCACACTAAACACTGTTTCAGGGCAAGAGATTGTGTTTTAGACTAAAAGGGAATGTATTATAAGAAGAATCTTTACTTTGAAACTCTGTTCTTTACCTTTTTCTCACTATGAAACAGCTTTATATTCAACGTAAACACTGCTTCAGGGCAACGGATTGTGTTTTAGACTAAAAGGGAATGCATTATAAGAAGAATCTTTACTTTGAAACTCTGCTCTTTGCCTTTTTCACACTATGAAACAGCTTTGTATTCACACTAAACACTGTTTCAGGGCAAGAGATTGTGTTTTAGACTAAAAAGGAATGCATTATAAGAAGAATCTTTACTTTGAAACTCTGTTCTTTGCCTTTTTAACTCTATGAAACAGCTTTGTATTCACACTAAACACTGTTTCAGGGCAAGAGATTGTGTTTTAGACTAAAAGGGAATGCATTATAAGAAGAATCTTTACTTTGAAACTCTGTTCTTTGCCTTTTTCACACTATGAAACAGCTTTATATTCACACTAAACACTGTTTCAGGGCAAGAGTTTGTGTTTTAGACTAAAAGGGAATGCATTATAAGAAGAATCTTTACTTTGAAACTCTGTTCTTTACCTTTTTCACACTATGAAACAGCTTTATATTCAACTTAAACACTATTCCAGGGCAAGAGATTGTGTTTTAGACTAAAAGGGAATGCATTATAAGAAGAATCCTAACTTTGAAACTCTGTTCTTTACCTTTTTCACACTATGAAACAGCTTTGTATTTGCCTTAAACACTTGCAGGGCAAGAGATTGTGTTTTAGACTAAAAGGGAATGCATTATAAGAAGAATCTTTACTTTGAAACTCTGTTCTTTACCTTTTTCACACTATTGAAACAGCTTTGTATTCGCCTTAAACACTGTTTCAGGGCAAGAGATTGTGTTTTAGACTACATGGGAATGCATTATAAGAAGAATCTTTACTTTGAAACTCTATTCTTTACCTTTTTCACACTATGAAACAGCTTTATATTCATCTTAAACACTGTTTCAGGGCAAGAGATTGTGTTTTAGACTAAAAGAGACTGCATTATAAGAAGAATCTTTACTTTGAAACTCTGTTCTTTACATTTTTCACACTATGAAACAGCTTTGTATTTGCCTTAAACACTGTTGCAGGGCAAGAGGTTGTGTTTTAGACTAAAAGGGAATGCATTATAAGAAGAATCTTTACTTTGAAACTTTGTTCTTTACCTTTTTCACACTATGAAACAGCTTTATATTCAACTTAAACACTGTTTCAGGGCAAGAGATTGTGTTTTAGACTAAAATATAATGCATTATAAGAAGAATCTTTACTTTGAAACTCTGTTCTTTACCTTTTTCACACTATTGAAACAGCTTTGTATTCGCATTAAACACTGTTTCAGGGCAAGAGATTGTGTTTTAGACTAAATGTGAATGCATTATAAGAAGAATCTTTACTTTGAAATTCTGTTCTTTACCTTTTTCACACTATGAAACAGCTTTGTATTCACCCTAAACACTGTTTCAGGGCAAGACATTGTGTTTTAGACTAAAAGGGAATGCATTATAAGAAGAATCCTAACTTTGAAACTCTGTTCTTTACCTTTTTCTCACTATGAAACAGCTTTATGTTCATCTTAAACACTGTTTCAGGGCAAGAGATTGTGTTTTAGACTAAAATATAATGCAATATAAGAAGAATCTTTACTTTGAAACTCTGTTCTTTACCTTTTTCACACTATGAAACAGCTTTGTATTCGCCTTAAACACTGTTTCAGGGCAAGAGATTGTGTTTTAGACTAAAAGGGAATGCATTATAAGAAGAATCCTTACTTTGAAACTCTGTTCTTTACCTTTTCACACTATGAAACAGCTTTATATTCAACATAAACAATGTTGCAGGGCAAGAGATTGTGTTTTAGACTAAAAGGGAATGCATTATAAGAAGAATCTTTACTTTGAAACTTTGTTCTTTACCTTTTTCACACTATGAAACAGCTTTATATTCAACATAAACACTGTTGCAGGGCAAGAGATTGTGTTTTAGACTAAAAGAGACTGCATTATAAGAAGAATCTTTACTTTGAAATTCTGTTCTTTACCTTTTTCACACTATGAAACAGCTTTATATTCAACATAAACACTGCTTCAGGGCAAGAGATTGTGTTTTAGACTAAAAGGGAATGCATTATAAGAAGAATCTTTACTTTGAAACTCTGTTCTTTACCTTTTTCACACTATTGAAACAGCATTGTATTCGCCTTAAACACTGTTTTAGGGCAAGAGATTGTGTTTTAGACTAAAAGGGAATGCATTATAAGAAGAATCTTTACTTTGAAACTCTGTTCTTTACCTTTTTCACACTATGAAACAGCTTTGTATTCACCCTAAACACTGTTTCAGGGCAAGACATTGTGTTTTAGACTAAAAGGGAATGCATTATAAGAAGAATCTTTACTTTGAAACTCTCTTTTTTACCTTTTTCACACTATGAAACAGCTTTGTATTTGCCTTAAACACTGTTGCAGGGCAAGAGGTTGTGTTTTAGACTAAAACGGAATGCATTATAAGAAGAATCTTTACTTTGAAACTTTGTTCTTTACCTTTTTCACACTATGAAACAGCTTTATATTCAACTTAAACACTGTTTCAGGGCAAGAGATTGTGTTTTAGACTAAAATATAATGCATTATAAGAAGAATCTTTACTTTGAAACTCTGTTCTTTACCTTTTTCACACTATTGAAACAGCTTTGTATTCGCCTTAAACACTGTTTCAGGGCAAGAGATTGTGTTTTAGACTAAATGGGAATGCATTATAAGAAGAATCTTTACTTTGAAATTCTGTTCTTTACCTTTTTCACACTATGAAACAGCTTTATATTCAACATAAACACTGCTTCAGGGCAAGAGATTGTGTTTTAGACTACAAGGGAATGCATTATAAGAAGAATCTTTACTTTGAAATTCTGTTCTTTACCTTTTCCACACTATGAAACAGCTTTATATTCAACATAAACACTGCTTCAGGGCAAGAGATTGTGTTTTAGACTAAAAGGGAATGCATTATAAGAAGAATCTTTACTTTGAAACTGTTCTTTACCTTTTTCACACTATGAAAAAGCTTTGTATTCAACTTAAACTCTGTTTCAGGGCAAGACATTGTGTTTTAGACTACAAGGGAATGCATTATAAGAAGAATCTTTACTTTGAAACTCTGTTCTTTACCTTTTTCACACTATGAAACAGCTTTATATTCAACTTAAACACTATTCCAGGGCAAGAGATTGTGTTTTAGACTAAAAGGGAATGCATTATAAGAAGAATCCTAACTTTGAAACTCTGTTCTTTACCTTTTTCACACTATGAAACAGCTTTGTATTTGCCTTAAACACTTGCAGGACAAGAGATTGTGTTTTAGACTAAAAGGGAATGCATTATAAGAAGAATCTTTACTTTGAAACTTTGTTCTTTACCTTTTTCACACTATGAAACAGCTTTATATTCAACATAAACACTGTTTCAGGGCAAGAGATTGTATTTTAGACTACATGGGAATGCATTATAAGAAGAATCTTTACTTTGAAACTCTGTTCTTTACCTTTTTCACACTATTGAAACAGCTTTGTATTCACCCTAAACACTGTTTCAGGGCAAGACATTGTGTTTTAGACTAAAAGGGAATGCATTATAAGAAGAATCCTTACTTTGAAACTCTGTTCTTTACCTTTTCACACTATGAAACAGCTTTATATTCAACATAAACAATGTTGCAGGGCAAGAGATTGTGTTTTAGACTAAAAGGGAATGCATTATAAGAAGAATCTTTACTTTGAAACTTTGTTCTTTACCTTTTTCACACTATGAAACAGCTTTATATTCAACATAAACACTGTTGCAGGGCAAGAGATTGTGTTTTAGACTAAAAGAGACTGCATTATAAGAAGAATCTTTACTTTGAAATTCTGTTCTTTACCTTTTTCACACTATGAAACAGCTTTATATTCAACATAAACACTGCTTCAGGGCAAGAGATTGTGTTTTAGACTAAAAGGGAATGCATTATAAGAAGAATCTTTACTTTGAAACTCTGTTCTTTACCTTTTTCACACTATTGAAACAGCATTGTATTCGCCTTAAACACTGTTTCAGGGCAAGAGATTGTGTTTTAGACTAAATGGGAATGCATTATAAGAAGAATCTTTACTTTGAAACTCTATTCTTTACCTTTTTCACACTATGAAACAGCTTTATATTCATCTTAAACACTGTTTCAGGGCAAGAGATTGTGTTTTAGACTAAAAGAGACTCCATTATAAGAAGAATCTTTGCTTTGAAACTCTGTTCTTTACCTTTTTCACACTATGAAACAGTTTTGTATTCACCTTAAAGACTGTTTTAGGGCAAGAGATTGTGTTTTAGACTAAAAGGGAATGCATTATAAGAAGAATCTTTACTTTGAAACTCTGTTCTTTACCTTTTTCACACTATGAAACAGCTTTGTATTCACCCTAAACACTGTTTCAGGGCAAGACATTGTGTTTTAGACTAAAAGGGAATGCATTATAAGAAGAATCTTTACTTTGAAACTCTCTTTTTTACCTTTTTCACACTATGAAACAGCTTTGTATTTGCCTTAAACACTGTTGCAGGGCAAGAGGTTGTGTTTTAGACTAAAACGGAATGCATTATAAGAGAATCTTTACTTTGAAACTTTGTTCTTTACCTTTTTCACACTATGAAACAGCTTTATATTCAACTTAAACACTGTTTCAGGGCAAGAGATTGTGTTTTAGACTAAAATATAATGCATTATAAGAAGAATCTTTACTTTGAAACTCTGTTCTTTACCTTTTTCACACTATTGAAACAGCTTTGTATTCGCCTTAAACACTGTTTCAGGGCAAGAGATTGTGTTTTAGACTAAATGGGAATGCATTATAAGAAGAATCTTTACTTTGAAATTCTGTTCTTTACTTTTCCACACTATGAAACAGCTTTATATTCAACATACACACTGCTTCAGGGCAAGAGATTATGTTTTAGACTAAAAGGGAATGCATTATAAGAAGAATCTTTACTTTGAAACTGTTCTTTACCTTTTTCACACTATGAAACAGCTTTGTATTCAACTTAAACTCTGTTTCAGGGCAAGACATTGTGTTTTAGACTACAAGGGAATGCATTATAAGAAGAATCTTTACTTTGAAACTCTGTTCTTTACCTTTTTCACACTATGAAACAGCTTTATATTCAACTTAAACACTATTCCAGGGCAAGAGATTGTGTTTTAGACTAAAAGGGAATGCATTATAAGAAGAATCCTAACTTTGAAACTCTGTTCTTTACCTTTTTCACACTATGAAACAGCTTTGTATTTGCGTTAAACACTTGCAGGACAAGAGATTGTGTTTTAGACTAAAAGGGAATGCATTATAAGAAGAATCTTTACTTTGAAACTTTGTTCTTTACCTTTTTCACACTATGAAACAGCTTTATATTCAACATAACACTGTTTCAGGGCAAGAGATTGTATTTTAGACTACATGGGAATGCATTATAAGAAGAATCTTTACTTTGAAACTCTATTCTTTACCTTTTTCACACTATGAAACAGCTTTATATTCATCTTAAACACTGTTTCAGGGCAAGAGATTGTGTTTTAGACTAAAAGAGACTGCATTATAAGAAGAATCTTTACTTTGAAACTCTGTTCTTTACCTTTTTCACACTATTGAAACAGCTTTGTATTCACCCTAAACACTGTTTCAGGGCAAGACATTGTGTTTTAGACTAAAAGGGAATGCATTATAAGAAGAATCCTAACTTTGAAACTCTGTTCTTTACCTTTTTCTCACTATGAAACAGCTTTATGTTCATCTTAAACACTGTTTCAGGGCAAGAGATTGTGTTTTAGACTAAAATATAATGCAATATAAGAAGAATCTTTACTTTGAAACTCTGTTCTTTACCTTTTTCACACTATGAAACAGCTTTGTATTCGCCTTAAACACTGTTTCAGGGCAAGAGATTGTGTTTTAGACTAAAAGGGAATGCATTATAAGAAGAATCCTTACTTTGAAACTCTGTTCTTTACCTTTTCACACTATGAAACAGCTTTGTATTCAACTTAAACTCTGTTTCAGGGCAAGACATTGTGTTTTAGACTACAAGGGAATGCATTATAAGAAGAATCTTTACTTTGAAACTCTGTTCTTTACCTTTTTCACACTATGAAACAGCTTTATATTCAACATAAACAATGTTGCAGGGCAAGAGATTGTGTTTTAGACTAAAAGGGAATGCATTATAAGAAGAATCTTTACTTTGAAACTTTGTTCTTTACCTTTTTCACACTATGAAACAGCTTTATATTCAACATAAACACTGTTGCAGGGCAAGAGATTGTGTTTTAGACTAAAAGAGACTGCATTATAAGAAGAATCTTTACTTTGAAATTCTGTTCTTTACCTTTTTCTCACTATGAAACAGCTTTATATTCAACATAAACACTGCTTCAGGGCAAGAGATTGTGTTTTAGACTAAAAGGGAATGCATTATAAGAAGAATCTTTACTTTGAAACTCTGTTCTTTACCTTTTTCACACTATTGAAACAGCATTGTATTCGCCTTAAACACTGTTTCAGGGCAAGAGATTGTGTTTTAGACTAAATGGGAATGCATTATAAGAAGAATCTTTACTTTGAAACTCTATTCTTTACCTTTTTCACACTATGAAACAGCTTTATATTCATCTTAAACACTGTTTCAGGGCAAGAGATTGTGTTTTAGACTAAAAGAGACTCCATTATAAGAAGAGTCTTTGCTTTGAAACTCTGTTCTTTACCTTTTTCACACTATGAAACAGTTTTGTATTCACCTTAAAGACTGTTTTAGGGCAAGAGATTGTGTTTTAGACTAAAAGGGAATGCATTATAAGAAGAATCTTTACTTTGAAACTCTGTTCTTTACCTTTTTCACACTATGAAACAGCTTTGTATTCACCCTAAACACTGTTTAAGGGCAAGAGATTGTGTTTTAGACTAAAAGGGAATGCATTATAAGAAGAATCCTAACTTTGAAACTCTGTTCTTTACCTTTTTCACACTATGAAACAGCTTTGTATTTGCCTTAAACACTTGCAGGGCAAGAGATTGTGTTTTAGACTAAAAGAGACTGCAATATAAGAAGAATCTTTACTTTGAAATTCTGTTCTTTACCTTTTTCACACTATGAAACAGCTTTATATTCAACATAAACACTGCTTCAGGGCAAGAGATTGTGTTTTAGACTAAAAGGGAATGCATTATAAGAAGAATCTTTACTTTGAAACTCTGTTCTTTACCTTTTTCACACTATTGAAACAGCTTTGTATTCGCCTTAAACACTGTTTCAGGGCAAGAGATTGTGTTTTAGACTACATGGGAATGCATTATAAGAAGAATCTTTACTTTGAAACTCTATTCTTTACCTTTTTCACACTATGAAACAGCTTTATATTCATCTTAAACACTGTTTCAGGGCAAGAGATTGTGTTTTAGACTAAAAGAGACTGCATTATAAGAAGAATCTTTACTTTGAAACTCTGTTCTTTACATTTTTCACACTATGAAACAGCTTTGTATTTGCCTTAAACACTGTTGCAGGGCAAGAGGTTGTGTTTTAGACTAAAAGGGAATGCATTATAAGAAGAATCTTTACTTTGAAACTTTGTTCTTTACCTTTTTCACACTATGAAACAGCTTTATATTCAACTTAAACACTGTTTCAGGGCAAGAGATTGTGTTTTAGACTAAAATATAATGCATTATAAGAAGAATCTTTACTTTGAAACTCTGTTCTTTACCTTTTTCACACTATTGAAACAGCTTTGTATTCGCATTAAACACTGTTTCAGGGCAAGAGATTGTGTTTTAGACTAAATGTGAATGCATTATAAGAAGAATCTTTACTTTGAAATTCTGTTCTTTACCTTTTTCACACTATGAAACAGCTTTGTATTCACCCTAAACACTGTTTCAGGGCAAGACATTGTGTTTTAGACTAAAACGGAATGCATTATAAGAAGAATCCTAACTTTGAAACTCTGTTCTTTACCTTTTTCTCACTATGAAACAGCTTTATGTTCATCTTAAACACTGTTTCAGGGCAAGAGATTGTGTTTTAGACTAAAATATAATGCAATATAAGAAGAATCTTTACTTTGAAACTGTTCTTTACCTTTTTCACACTATGAAACAGCTTTGTATTCGCCTTAAACACTGTTTCAGGGCAAGAGATTGTGTTTTAGACTAAAAGGGAATGCATTATAAGAAGAATCCTTACTTTGAAACTCTGTTCTTTACCTTTTCACACTATGAAACAGCTTTATATTCAACATAAACAATGTTGCAGGGCAAGAGATTGTGTTTTAGACTAAAAGGGAATGCATTATAAGAAGAATCTTTACTTTGAAACTTTGTTCTTTACCTTTTTCACACTATGAAACAGCTTTATATTCAACATAAACACTGTTGCAGGGCAAGAGATTGTGTTTTAGACTAAAAGAGACTGCAATATAAGAAGAATCTTTACTTTGAAATTCTGTTCTTTACCTTTTTCTCACTATGAAACAGCTTTATAT
Organism: Electrophorus electricus; assembly: GCF_041902795.1. NCBI lineage: Eukaryota > Metazoa > Chordata > Actinopteri > Gymnotiformes > Gymnotidae > Electrophorus > Electrophorus electricus. The sequence continues at coordinate 9,904,827 of NC_137517.1, forward strand.
TCAACATAAACACTGCTTCAGGGCAAGAGATTGTGTTTTAGACTAAAAGGGAATGCATTATAAGAAGAATCTTTACTTTGAAACTCTGTTCTTTACCTTTTTCACACTATTGAAACAGCATTGTATTCGCCTTAAACACTGTTTCAGGGCAAGAGATTGTGTTTTAGACTAAATGGGAATGCATTATAAGAAGAATCTTTACTTTGAAACTCTATTCTTTACCTTTTTCACACTATGAAACAGCTATATATTCATCTTAAACACTGTTTCAGGGCAAGAGATTGTGTTTTAGACTAAAAGAGACTCCATTATAAGAAGAATCTTTGCTTTGAAACTCTGTTCTTTACCTTTTTCACACTATGAAACAGTTTTGTATTCACCTTAAAGACTGTTTTAGGGCAAGAGATTGTGTTTTAGACTAAAAGGGAATGCATTATAAGAAGAATCTTTACTTTGAAACTCTGTTCTTTACCTTTTTCACACTATGAAACAGCTTTGTATTCACCCTAAACACTGTTTCAGGGCAAGACATTGTGTTTTAGACTAAAAGGGAATGCATTATAAGAAGAATCTTTACTTTGAAACTCTCTTTTTTACCTTTTTCACACTATGAAACAGCTTTGTATTTGCCTTAAACACTGTTGCAGGGCAAGAGGTTGTGTTTTAGACTAAAACGGAATGCATTATAAGAAGAATCTTTAAATTGAAACTTTGTTCTTTACCTTTTTCACACTATGAAACAGCTTTATATTCAACTTAAACACTGTTTCAGGGCAAGAGATTGTGTTTTAGACTAAAATATAATGCATTATAAGAAGAATCTTTACTTTGAAACTCTGTTCTTTACCTTTTTCACACTATTGAAACAGCTTTGTATTCGCCTTAAACACTGTTTCAGGGCAAGAGATTGTGTTTTAGACTAAATGGGAATGCATTATAAGAAGAATCTTTACTTTGAAATTCTGTTCTTTACCTTTTTCACACTATGAAACAGCTTTATATTCAACATAAACACTGCTTCAGGGCAAGAGATTGTGTTTTAGACTACAAGGGAATGCATTATAAGAAGAATCTTTACTTTGAAATTCTGTTCTTTACCTTTTCCACACTATGAAACAGCTTTATATTCAACATAAACACTGCTTCAGGGCAAGAGATTGTGTTTTAGACTAAAAGGGAATGCATTATAAGAAGAATCTTTACTTTGAAACTGTTCTTTACCTTTTTCACACTATGAAACAGCTTTGTATTCAACTTAAACTCTGTTTCAGGGCAAGACATTGTGTTTTAGACTACAAGGGAATGCATTATAAGAAGAATCTTTACTTTGAAACTCTGTTCTTTACCTTTTTCACACTATGAAACAGCTTTATATTCAACTTAAACACTATTCCAGGGCAAGAGATTGTGTTTTAGACTAAAAGGGAATGCATTATAAGAAGAATCCTAACTTTGAAACTCTGTTCTTTACCTTTTTCACACTATGAAACAGCTTTGTATTTGCCTTAAACACTTGCAGGACAAGAGATTGTGTTTTAGACTAAAAGGGAATGCATTATAAGAAGAATCTTTACTTTGAAACTTTGTTCTTTACCTTTTTCACACTATGAAACAGCTTTATATTCAACATAAACACTGTTGCAGGGCAAGAGATTGTGTTTTAGACTAAAAGAGCCTGCAATATAAGAAGAATCTTTACTTTGAAATTCTGTTCTTTACCTTTTTCACACTATGAAACAGCTTTATATTCAACATAAACACTGTTTCAGGGCAAGAGATTGTGTTTTAGACTACATGGGAATGCATTATAAGAAGAATCTTTACTTTGACACTCTATTCTTTACCTTTTTCACACTATGAAACAGCTTTATATTCATCTTAAACACTGTTTCAGGGCAAGAGATTGTGCTTTAGACTAAAAGAGACTGCATTATAAGAAGAATCTTTACTTTGAAACTCTGTTCTTTACCTTTTTCACACTATTGAAACAGCTTTGTATTCGCATTAAACACTGTTTCAGGGCAAGAGATTGTGTTTTAGACTAAATGTGAATGCATTATAAGAAGAATCTTTACTTTGAAATTCTGTTCTTTACCTTTTTCACACTATGAAACAGCTTTGTATTCACCCTAAACACTGTTTCAGGGCAAGACATTGTGTTTTAGACTAAAAGGGAATGCATTATAAGAAGAATCCTAACTTTGAAACTCTGTTCTTTACCTTTTTCTCACTATGAAACAGCTTTATGTTCATCTTAAACACTGTTTCAGGGCAAGAGATTGTGTTTTAGACTAAAATATAATGCAATATAAGAAGAATCTTTACTTTGAAACTCTGTTCTTTACCTTTTTCACACTATGAAACAGCTTTGTATTCGCCTTAAACACTGTTTCAGGGCAAGAGATTGTGTTTTAGACTAAAAGGGAATGCATTATAAGAAGAATCCTTACTTTGAAACTCTGTTCTTTACCTTTTCACACTATGAAACAGCTTTGTATTCAACTTAAACTCTGTTTCAGGGCAAGACATTGTGTTTTAGACTACAAGGGAATGCATTATAAGAAGAATCTTTACTTTGAAACTCTGTTCTTTACCTTTTTCACACTATGAAACAGCTTTATATTCAACATAAACAATGTTGCAGGGCAAGAGATTGTGTTTTAGACTAAAAGGGAATGCATTATAAGAAGAATCTTTACTTTGAAACTTTGTTCTTTACCTTTTTCACACTATGAAACAGCTTTATATTCATCTTAAACACTGTTTCAGGGCAAGAGATTGTGTTTTAGACTAAAAGAGACTCCATTATAAGAAGAATCTTTGCTTTGAAACTCTGTTCTTTACCTTTTTCACACTATGAAACAGTTTTGTATTCACCTTAAAGACTGTTTTAGGGCAAGAGATTGTGTTTTAGACTAAAAGGGAATGCATTATAAGAAGAATCTTTACTTTGAAACTCTGTTCTTTACCTTTTTCACACTATGAAACAGCTTTGTATTCACCCTAAACACTGTTTCAGGGCAAGACATTGTGTTTTAGACTAAAAGGGAATGCATTATAAGAAGAATCCTAACTTTGAAACTCTGTTCTTTACCTTTTTCTCACTATGAAACAGCTTTATGTTCATCTTAAACACTGTTTCAGGGCAAGAGATTGTGTTTTAGACTAAAATATAATGCAATATAAGAAGAATCTTTACTTTGAAACTCGGTTCTTTACCTTTTTCACACTATGAAACAGCTTTGTATTCACTTTAAACACTGTTTCAGGGCAAGAGATTGTGTTTTAGACTAAAAGGGAATGCATTATAAGAAGAATCCTTACTTTGAAACTCTGTTCTTTACCTTTTCACACTATGAAACAGCTTTGTATTCAACTTAAACTCTGTTTCAGGGCAAGACATTGTGTTTTAGACTACAAGGGAATGCATTATAAGAAGAATCTTTACTTTGAAACTCTGTTCTTTACCTTTTTCACACTATGAAACAGCTTTATATTCAACATAAACAATGTTGCAGGGCAAGAGATTGTGTTTTAGACTAAAAGGGAATGCATTATAAGAAGAATCTTTACTTTGAAACTTTGTTCTTTACCTTTTTCACACTATGAAACAGCTTTATATTCAACATAAACACTGTTGCAGGGCAAGAGATTGTGTTTTAGACTAAAAGAGACTGCATTATAAGAAGAATCTTTACTTTGAAATTCTGTTCTTTACCTTTTTCTCACTATGAAACAGCTTTATATTCAACATAAACACTGCTTCAGGGCAAGAGATTGTGTTTTAGACTAAAAGGGAATGCATTATAAGAAGAATCTTTACTTTGAAACTCTGTTCTTTACCTTTTTCACACTATTGAAACAGCATTGTATTCGCCTTAAACACTGTTTCAGGGCAAGAGATTGTGTTTTAGACTAAATGGGAATGCATTATAAGAAGAATCTTTACTTTGAAACTCTATTCTTTACCTTTTTCACACTATGAAACAGCTTTATATTCATCTTAAACACTGTTTCAGGGCAAGAGATTGTGTTTTAGACTAAAAGAGACTCCATTATAAGAAGAATCTTTGCTTTGAAACTCTGTTCTTTACCTTTTTCACACTATGAAACAGTTTTGTATTCACCTTAAAGACTGTTTTAGGGCAAGAGATTGTGTTTTAGACTAAAAGGGAATGCATTATAAGAAGAATCTTTACTTTGAAACTCTGTTCTTTACCTTTTTCACACTATGAAACAGCTTTGTATTCACCCTAAACACTGTTTCAGGGCAAGACATTGTGTTTTAGACTAAAAGGGAATGCATTATAAGAAGAATCTTTACTTTGAAACTCTCTTTTTTACCTTTTTCACACTATGAAACAGCTTTGTATTTGCCTTAAACACTGTTGCAGGGCAAGAGGTTGTGTTTTAGACTAAAACGGAATGCATTATAAGAAGAATCTTTACTTTGAAACTTTGTTCTTTACCTTTTTCACACTATGAAACAGCTTTATATTCAACATAAACACTGCTTCAGGGCAAGAGATTGTGTTTTAGACTAAAAGAGACTGCAATATAAGAAGAATCTTTACTTTGAAATTCTGTTCTTTACCTTTTTCACACTATGAAACAGCTTTATATTCAACATAAACACTGTTTCAGGGCAAGAGATTGTGTTTTAGACTACATGGGAATGCATTATAAGAAGAATCTTTACTTTGAAACTCTATTCTTTACCTTTTTCACATTATGAAACAGCTTTATATTCATCTTAAACACTGTTTCAGGGCAAGAGATTGTGTTTTAGACTAAAAGAGACTGCATTATAAGAAGAATCTTTACTTTGAAACTCTGTTCTTTACATTTTTCACACTATGAAACAGCTTTGTATTTGCCTTAAACACTGTTGCAGGGCAAGAGGTTGTGTTTTAGACTAAAAGGGAATGCATTATAAGAAGAATCTTTACTTTGAAACTTTGTTCTTTACCTTTTTCACACTATGAAACAGCTTTATATTCAACTTAAACACTGTTTCAGGGCAAGAGATTGTGTTTTAGACTAAAATATAATGCATTATAAGAAGAATCTTTACTTTGAAACTCTGTTCTTTACCTTTTTCACACTATTGAAACAGCTTTGTATTCGCATTAAACACTGTTTCAGGGCAAGAGATTGTGTTTTAGACTAAATGTGAATGCATTATAAGAAGAATCTTTACTTTGACATTCTGTTCTTTACCTTTTTCACACTATGAAACAGCTTTGTATTCACCCTAAACACTGTTTCAGGGCAAGACATTGTGTTTTAGACTAAAAGGGAATGCATTATAAGAAGAATCCTAACTTTGAAACTCTGTTCTTTACCTTTTTCTCACTATGAAACAGCTTTATGTTCATCTTAAACACTGTTTCAGGGCAAGAGATTGTGTTTTAGACTAAAATATAATGCAATATAAGAAGAATCTTTACTTTGAAACTGTTCTTTACCTTTTTCACACTATGAAACAGCTTTGTATTCGGCTTAAACACTGTTTCAGGGCAAGAGATTGTGTTTTAGACTAAAAGGGAATGCATTATAAGAAGAATCCTTACTTTGAAACTCTGTTCTTTACCTTTTCACACTATGAAACAGCTTTATATTCAACATAAACAATGTTGCAGGGCAAGAGATTGTGTTTTAGACTAAAAGGGAATGCATTATAAGAAGAATCTTTACTTTGAAACTTTGTTCTTTACCTTTTTCACACTATGAAACAGCTTTATATTCAACATAAACACTGTTGCAGGGCAAGAGATTGTGTTTTAGACTAAAAGAGACTGCAATATAAGAAGAATCTTTACTTTGAAATTCTGTTCTTTACCTTTTTCACACTATGAAACATCTTTATATTCAACATAAACACTGCTTCAGGGCAAGAGATTGTGTTTTAGACTAAAAGGGAATGCATTATAAGAAGAATCTTTACTTTGAAACTCTGTTCTTTACCTTTTTCACACTATTGAAACAGCATTGTATTCGCCTTAAACACTGTTTCAGGGCAAGAGATTGTGTTTTAGACTAAATGGGAATGCATTATAAGAAGAATCTTTACTTTGAAACTCTATTCTTTACCTTTTTCACACTATGAAATAGCTATATATTCATCTTAAACACTGTTTCAGGGCAAGAGATTGTGTTTTAGACTAAAAGAGACTCCATTATAAGAAGAATCTTTGCTTTGAAACTCTGTTCTTTACCTTTTTCACACTATGAAACAGTTTTGTATTCACCTTAAAGACTGTTTTAGGGCAAGAGATTGTGTTTTAGACTAAAAGGGAATGCATTATAAGAAGAATCTTTACTTTGAAACTCTGTTCTTTACCTTTTTCACACTATGAAACAGCTTTGTATTCACCCTAAACACTGTTTCAGGGCAAGACATTGTGTTTTAGACTAAAAGGGAATGCATTATAAGAAGAATCTTTACTTTGAAACTCTCTTTTTTACCTTTTTGACACTATGAAACAGCTTTGTATTTGCCTTAAACACTGTTGCAGGGCAAGAGGTTGTGTTTTAGACTAAAACGGAATGCATTATAAGAAGAATCTTTACTTTGAAACTTTGTTCTTTACCTTTTTCACACTATGAAACAGCTTTATATTCAACTTAAACACTGTTTCAGGGCAAGAGATTGTGTTTTAGACTAAAATATAATGCATTATAAGAAGAATCTTTACTTTGAAACTCTGTTCTTTACCTTTTTCACACTATTGAAACAGCTTTGTATTCGCCTTAAACACTGTTTCAGGGCAAGAGATTGTGTTTTAGACTAAATGGGAATGCATTATAAGAAGAATCTTTACTTTGAAATTCTGTTCTTTACCTTTTTCACACTATGAAACAGCTTTATATTCAACATAAACACTGCTTCAGGGCAAGACATTGTGTTTTAGACTACAAGGGAATGCATTATAAGAAGAATCTTTACTTTGAAATTCTGTTCTTTACCTTTTCCACACTATGAAACAGCTTTATATTCAACATAAACACTGCTTCAGGGCAAGAGATTGTGTTTTTGGTCTAAAAGGGAATGCATTATAAGAAGAATCTTTACTTTGAAACTGTTCTTTACCTTTTTCACACTATGAAACAGCTTTGTATTCAACTTAAACTCTGTTTCAGGGCAAGACATTGTGTTTTAGACTACAAGGGAATGCATTATAAGAAGAATCTTTACTTTGAAACTCTGTTCTTTATCTTTTTCACACTATGAAACAGCTTTATATTCAACTTAAACACTATTCCAGGGCAAGAGATTGTGTTTTAGACTAAAAGGGAATGCATTATAAGAAGAATCCTAACTTTGAAACTCTGTTCTTTACCTTTTTCACACTATGAAACAGCTTTGTATTTGCCTTAAACACTTGCAGGACAAGAGATTGTGTTTTAGACTAAAAGGGAATGCATTATAAGAAGAATCTTTACTTTGAAACTTTGTTCTTTACCTTTTTCACACTATGAAACAGCTTTATATTCAACATAAACACTGTTGCAGGGCAAGAGATTGTGTTTTAGACTAAAAGAGACTGCAATATAAGAAGAATCTTTACTTTGAAATTCTGTTCTTTACCTTTTTCACACTATGAAACAGCTTTATATTCAACATAAACACTGTTTCAGGGCAAGAGATTGTGTTTTAGACTACATGGGAATGCATTATAAGAAGAATCTTTACTTTGAAACTCTATTCTTTACCTTTTTCACACTATGAAACAGCTTTATATTCATCTTAAACACTGTTTCAGGGCAAGAGATTGTGTTTTAGACTAAAAGAGACTGCATTATAAGAAGAATCTTTACTTTGAAACTCTGTTCTTTACCTTTTTCACACTATTGAAACAGCTTTGTATTCGCATTAAACACTGTTTCAGGGCAAGAGATTGTGTTTTAGACTAAATGTGAATGCATTATAAGAAGAATCTTTACTTTGAAATTCTGTTCTTTACCTTTTTCACACTATGAAACAGCTTTGTATTCACCCTAAACACTGTTTCAGGGCAAGACATTGTGTTTTAGACTAAAAGGGAATGCATTATAAGAAGAATCCTAACTTTGAAACTCTGTTCTTTACCTTTTTCTCACTATGAAACAGCTTTATGTTCATCTTAAACACTGTTTCAGGGCAAGAGATTGTGTTTTAGACTAAAATATAATGCAATATAAGAAGAATCTTTACTTTGAAACTCTGTTCTTTACCTTTTTCACACTATGAAACAGCTTTGTATTCGCCTTAAACACTGTTTCAGGGCAAGAGATTGTGTTTTAGACTAAAAGGGAATGCATTATAAGAAGAATCCTTACTTTGAAACTCTGTTCTTTACCTTTTCACACTATGAAACAGCTTTGTATTCAACTTAAACTCTGTTTCAGGGCAAGACATTGTGTTTTAGACTACAAGGGAATGCATTATAAGAAGAATCTTTACTTTGAAACTCTGTTCTTTACCTTTTTCACACTATGAAACAGCTTTATATTCAACATAAACAATGTTGCAGGGCAAGAGATTGTGTTTTAGACTAAAAGGGAATGCATTATAAGAAGAATCTTTACTTTGAAACTTTGTTCTTTACCTTTTTCACACTATGAAACAGCTTTATATTCAACATAAACACTGTTGCAGGGCAAGAGATTGTGTTTTAGACTAAAAGAGACTGCATTATAAGAAGAATCTTTACTTTGAAATTCTGTTCTTTACCTTTTTCTCACTATGAAACAGCTTTATATTCAACATAAACACTGCTTCAGGGCAAGAGATTGTGTTTTAGACTAAAAGGGAATGCATTATAAGAAGAATCTTTACTTTGAAACTCTGTTCTTTACCTTTTTCACACTATTGAAACAGCATTGTATTCGCCTTAAACACTGTTTCAGGGCAAGAGATTGTGTTTTAGACTAAATGGGAATGCATTATAAGAAGAATCTTTACTTTGAAACTCTATTCTTTACCTTTTTCACACTATGAAACAGCTTTATATTCATCTTAAACACTGTTTCAGGGCAAGAGATTGTGTTTTAGACTAAAAGAGACTCCATTATAAGAAGAATCTTTGCTTTGAAACTCTGTTCTTTACCTTTTTCACACTATGAAACAGTTTTGTATTCACCTTAAAGACTGTTTTAGGGCAAGAGATTGTGTTTTAGACTAAAAGGGAATGCATTATAAGAAGAATCTTTACTTTGAAACTCTGTTCTTTACTTTTTTCACACTATGAAACAGCTTTGTATTCACCCTAAACACTGTTTCAGGGCAAGACATTGTGTTTTAGACTAAAAGGGAATGCATTATAAGAAGAATCCTAACTTTGAAACTCTGTTCTTTACCTTTTTCTCACTATGAAACAGCTTTATGTTCATCTTAAACACTGTTTCAGGGCAAGAGATTGTGTTTTAGACTAAAATATAATGCAATATAAGAAGAATCTTTACTTTGAAACTCTGTTCTTTACCTTTTTCACACTATGAAACAGCTTTGTATTCGCTTTAAACACTGTTTCAGGGCAAGAGATTGTGTTTTAGACTAAAAGGGAATGCATTATAAGAAGAATCCTTACTTTGAAACTCTGTTCTTTACCTTTTCACACTATGAAACAGCTTTGTATTCAACTTAAACTCTGTTTCAGGGCAAGACATTGTGTTTTAGACTACAAGGGAATGCATTATAAGAAGAATCTTTACTTTGAAACTCTGTTCTTTACCTTTTTCACACTATGAAACAGCTTTATATTCAACATAAACAATGTTGCAGGGCAAGAGATTGTGTTTTAGACTAAAAGGGAATGCATTATAAGAAGAATCTTTACTTTGAAACTTTGTTCTTTACCTTTTTCACACTATGAAACAGCTTTATATTCAACATAAACACTGTTGCAGGGCAAGAGATTGTGTTTTAGACTAAAAGAGACTGCATTATAAGAAGAATCTTTACTTTGAAATTCTGTTCTTTACCTTTTTCTTACTATGAAACAGCTTTATATTCAACATAAACACTGCTTCAGGGAAGAGATTGTGTTTTAGACTAAAAGGGAATGCATTATAAGAAGAATCTTTACTTTGAAACTCTGTTCTTTACCTTTTTCACACTATTGAAACAGCATTGTATTCGCCTTAAACACTGTTTCAGGGCAAGAGATTGTGTTTTAGACTAAATGGGAATGCATTATAAGAAGAATCTTTACTTTGAAACTCTATTCTTTACCTTTTTCACACTATGAAACAGCTTTATATTCATCTTAAATACTGTTTCAGGGCAAGAGATTGTGTTTTAGACTAAAAGAGACTCCATTATAAGAAGAATCTTTGCTTTGAAACTCTGTTCTTTACCTTTTTCACACTATGAAACAGTTTTGTATTCACCTTAAAGACTGTTTTAGGGCAAGAGATTGTGTTTTAGACTAAAAGGGAATGCATTATAAGAAGAATCTTTACTTTGAAACTCTGTTCTTTACCTTTTTCACACTATGAAACAGCTTTGTATTCACCCTAAACACTGTTTCAGGGCAAGACATTGTGTTTTAGACTAAAAGGGAATGCATTATAAGAAGAATCTTTACTTTGAAACTCTCTTTTTTACCTTTTTCACACTATGAAACAGCTTTGTATTTGCCTTAAACACTGTTGCAGGGCAAGAGGTTGTGTTTTAGAATAAAACGGAATGCATTATAAGAAGAATCTTTACTTTGAAACTTTGTTCTTTACCTTTTTCACACTATGAAACAGCTTTATATTCAACTTAAACACTGTTTCAGGGCAAGAGATTGTGTTTTAGACTAAAATATAATGCATTATAAGAAGAATCTTTACTTTGAAACTCTGTTCTTTACCTTTTTCACACTATTGAAACAGCTTTGTATTCGCCTTAAACACTGTTTCAGGGCAAGAGATTGTGTTTTAGACTAAATGGGAATGCATTATAAGAAGAATCTTTACTTTGAAATTCTGTTCTTTACCTTTTTCACACTATGAAACAGCTTTATATTGAACATAAACACTGCTTCAGGGCAAGAGATTGTGTTTTAGACTACAAGGGAATGCATTATAAGAAGAATCTTTACTTTGAAATTCTGTTCTTTACCTTTTCCACACTATGAAACAGCTTTATATTCAACATAAACACTGCTTCAGGGCAAGAGATTGTGTTTTAGACTAAAAGGGAATGCATTATAAGAAGAATCTTTACTTTGAAACTGTTCTTTACCTTTTTCTCACTATGAAACAGCTTTATGTTCATCTTAAACACTGTTTCAGGGCAAGAGATTGTGTTTTAGACTAAAATATAATGCAATATAAGAAGAATCTTTACTTTGAAACTCTGTTCTTTACCTTTTTCACACTATGAAACAGCTTTGTATTCGCCTTAAACACTGTTTCAGGGCAAGAGATTGTGTTTTAGACTAAAAGGGAATGCATTATAAGAAGAATCCTTACTTTGAAACTCTGTTCTTTACCTTTTCACACTATGAAACAGCTTTGTATTCAACTTAAACTCTGTTTCAGGGCAAGACATTGTGTTTTAGACTACAAGGGAATGCATTATAAGAAGAATCTTTACTTTGAAACTCTGTTCTTTACCTTTTTCACACTATGAAACAGCTTTATATTCAACATAAACAATGTTGCAGGGCAAGAGATTGTGTTTTAGACTAAAAGGGAATGCATTATAAGAAGAATCTTTACTTTGAAACTTTGTTCTTTACCTTTTTCACACTATGAAACAGCTTTATATTCAACATAAACACTGTTGCAGGGCAAGAGATTGTGTTTTAGACTAAAAGAGACTGCATTATAAGAAGAATCTTTACTTTGAAATTCTGTTCTTTACCTTTTTCTTACTATGAAACAGCTTTATATTCAACATAAACACTGCTTCAGGGAAGAGATTGTGTTTTAGACTAAAAGGGAATGCATTATAAGAAGAATCTTTACTTTGAAACTGTTCTTTACCTTTTTCACACTATTGAAACAGCATTGTATTCGCCTTAAACACTGTTTCAGGGCAAGAGATTGTGTTTTAGACTAAATGGGAATGCATTATAAGAAGAATCTTTACTTTGAAACTCTATTCTTTACCTTTTTCACACTATGAAACAGCTTTATATTCATCTTAAACACTGTTTCAGGGCAAGAGATTGTGTTTTAGACTAAAAGAGACTCCATTATAAGAAGAATCTTTGCTTTGAAACTCTGTTCTTTACCTTTTTCACACTATGAAACAGTTTTGTATTCACCTTAAAGACTGTTTTAGGGCAAGAGATTGTGTTTTAGACTAAAAGGGAATGCATTATAAGAAGAATCTTTACTTTGAAACTCTGTTCTTTACCTTTTTCACATTATGAAACAGCTTTGTATTCACCCTAAACACTGTTTCAGGGCAAGACATTGTGTTTTAGACTAAAAGGGAATGCATTATAAGAAGAATCTTTACTTTGAAACTCTGTTCTTTGCCTTTTTCACACTATGAAACAGCTTTGTATTCACCCTAAACACTGTTTCAGGGCAAGACATTGTGTTTTAGACTAAAAGGGAATGCATTATAAGAAGAATCTTTACTTTGAAACTCTCTTTTTTACCTTTTTCACACTATGAAACAGCTTTGTATTTGCCTTAAACACTGTTGCAGGGCAAGAGGTTGTGTTTTAGAATAAAACGGAATGCATTATAAGAAGAATCTTTACTTTGAAACTTTGTTCTTTACCTTTTTCACACTATGAAACAGCTTTATATTCAACTTAAACACTGTTTCAGGGCAAGAGATTGTGTTTTAGACTAAAATATAATGCATTATAAGAAGAATCTTTACTTTGAAACTCTGTTCTTTACCTTTTTCACACTATTGAAACAGCTTTGTATTCGCCTTAAACACTGTTTCAGGGCAAGAGATTGTGTTTTAGACTAAATGGGAATGCATTATAAGAAGAATCTTTACTTTGAAATTCTGTTCTTTACCTTTTTCACACTATGAAACAGCTTTATATTGAACATAAACACTGCTTCAGGGTAAGAGATTGTGTTTTAGACTACAAGGGAATGCATTATAAGAAGAATCTTTACTTTGAAATTCTGTTCTTTACCTTTTCCACACTATGAAACAGCTTTATATTCAACATAAACACTGCTTCAGGGCAAGAGATTGTGTTTTAGACTAAAAGGGAATGCATTATAAGAAGAATCTTTACTTTGAAACTGTTCTTTACCTTTTTCTCACTATGAAACAGCTTTATGTTCATCTTAAACACTGTTTCAGGGCAAGAGATTGTGTTTTAGACTAAAATATAATGCAATATAAGAAGAATCTTTACTTTGAAACTCTGTTCTTTACCTTTTTCACACTATGAAACAGCTTTGTATTCGCTTTAAACACTGTTTCAGGGCAAGAGATTGTGTTTTAGACTAAAAGGGAATGCATTATAAGAAGAATCCTTACTTTGAAACTCTGTTCTTTACCTTTTCACACTATGAAACAGCTTTGTATTCAACTTAAACTCTGTTTCAGGGCAAGACATTGTGTTTTAGACTACAAGGGAATGCATTATAAGAAGAATCTTTACTTTGAAACTCTGTTCTTTACCTTTTTCACACTATGAAACAGCTTTATATTCAACATAAACAATGTTGCAGGGCAAGAGATTGTGTTTTAGACTAAAAGGGAATGCATTATAAGAAGAATCTTTACTTTGAAATTCTGTTCTTTACCTTTTTCTTACTATGAAACAGCTTTATATTCAACATAAACACTGCTTCAGGGAAGAGATTGTGTTTTAGACTAAAAGGGAATGCATTATAAGAAGAATCTTTACTTTGAAACTCTGTTCTTTACCTTTTTCACACTATTGAAACAGCATTGTATTCGCCTTAAACACTGTTTCAGGGCAAGAGATTGTGTTTTAGACTAAATGGGAATGCATTATAAGAAGAATCTTTACTTTGAAACTCTATTCTTTACCTTTTTCACACTATGAAACAGCTTTATATTCATCTTAAACACTGTTTCAGGGCAAGAGATTGTGTTTTAGACTAAAAGAGACTCCATTATAAGAAGAATCTTTGCTTTGAAACTCTGTTCTTTACCTTTTTCACACTATGAAATAGTTTTGTATTCACCTTAAAGACTGTTTTAGGGCAAGAGATTGTGTTTTAGACTAAAAGGGAATGCATTATAAGAAGAATCTTTACTTTGAAACTCTGTTCTTTACCTTTTTCACATTATGAAACAGCTTTGTATTCACCCTAAACACTGTTTCAGGGCAAGACATTGTGTTTTAGACTAAAAGGGAATGCATTATAAGAAGAATCTTTACTTTGAAACTCTCTTTTTTACCTTTTTCACACTATGAAACAGCTTTGTATTTGCCTTAAACACTGTTGCAGGGCAAGAGGTTGTGTTTTAGACTAAAACGGAATGCATTATAAGAAGAATCTTTACTTTGAAACTTTGTTCTTTACCTTTTTCACACTATGAAACAGCTTTATATTCAACTTAAACACTGTTTCAGGGCAAGAGATTGTGTTTTAGACTAAAATATAATGCATTATAAGAAGAATCTTTACTTTGAAACTCTGTTCTTTACCTTTTTCACACTATTGAAACAGCTTTGTATTCGCCTTAAACACTGTTTCAGGGCAAGAGATTGTGTTTTAGATTAAATGGGAATGCATTATAAGAAGAATCTTTACTTTGAAATTCTGTTCTTTACCTTTTTCACACTATGAAACAGCTTTATATTGAACATAAACACTGCTTCAGGGCAAGAGATTGTGTTTTAGACTACAAGGGAATGCATTATAAGAAGAATCTTTACTTTGAAATTCTGTTCTTTACCTTTTCCACACTATGAAACAGCTTTATATTCAACATAAACACTGCTTCAGGGCAAGAGATTGTGTTTTAGACTAAAAGGGAATGCATTATAAGAAGAATCTTTATTTTGAAACTGTTCTTTACCTTTTTCACACTATGAAACAGTTTTCTATTCGCCTTAAACACTGTTTCAGGGCAAGAGATTGTGTTTTAGACTAAAAGGGAATGCATTATAAGAAGAATCTTTACTTTGAAACTCTGTTCTTTACTTTTTCACACTATGAAACAGCTTTATATTCAACTTAAACACTATTCCAGGGCAAGACATTGTGTTTTAGACTAAAAGGGAATGCATTATAAGAAGAATCTTTACTTTGAAACTCTGTTCTTTACCTTTTTCACACTATGAAACAGTTTTGTATTCGCCTTAAACACTGTTTCAGGGCAAGAGATTGTGTTTTAGACTAAAAGGGAATGCATTATAAGAAGAATCTTGACTTTGAAACTCTGTTTTTTACCTTTTTCAGACTATGAAACAGCTTTGTATTCACCCTAAACACTGTTTCATGGCAAGAGATTGTGTTTTAGACTAAAAGGGAATGCATTATAAGAAGAATCTTTACTTTGAAACTCTGTTCTTTACCTTTTTCTCACTATGAAACAGCTTTGTATTCACCTTAAACACTGTTTCAGGGCAAGAGATTGTGTTTTAAACTAAAATATAATGCATTATAAGAAGAATCTTTACTTTGAAACTCTGTTCTTTACCTTTTTCACACTATTGAAACAGCTTTGTATTCGCATTAATTAAACACTGTTTCAGGGCAAGAGATTGTGTTTTAGACTAAATGGGAATGCATTATAAGAAGAATCTTTACTTTGAAATTCTGTTCTTTACCTTTTTCACACTATGAAACAGCTTTATATTCAACATAAACACTGCTTCAGGGCAAGAGATTGTGTTTTAGACTAAAAGGGAATGCATTATAAGAAGAATCTTTACTTTGAAACTCTGTTCTTTACCTTTTTCACACTATGAAACAGCTTTGTATTCACCCTAAACACTGTTTAAGGGCAAGACATTGTGTTTTAGACTAAAAGAGACTCCATTATAAGAAGAATCTTTACTTTGAAACTCTGTTCTTTACCTTTTTCACACTATTGAAACAGCTTTCTATTTGCCTTAATTAAACACTGTTTCAGGGCAAGAGATTGTGTTTTAGACTAAAATGTAATTCATTATAAGAAGAATCTTTACTTTGAAACTCTGTTCTTTACCTTTTTCGCACTATGAAACAACTTGGTATTCGACTTAAACACTGTTTCAGGGCAAGAGATTGAGTTTTAGACTAAAATGTAATGCATTATAAGAAGAATATTTACATTGCAACTGTTCTTTAGAGATTGTCTTTTAGACTCATTGAAACAGCGTTTCAAAGCATTGTAATCACCTTAAACACAGTTTCAGGGCAAGAGATTGCGTTTTAGACTAAAATGTAATTGATTTTTAAGAAGAATCTTTACTTTGAAACTGTTCTTTACCTTTTTCACACTCTGAAACAGCTTTGTATTCACCTTAAACACTCTTTTAGGGCAAGAGATTGTGTTTTAGACTAAAATGTAATGAATTATAAAAAGAATATTTACTTTGAAACTCTGTTCTTTACCTTTTTCACACTCTGAAACAGCTTTGTATTCACCTTGAACACTGTTTTAGGGCAAGAGATTGTGTTTTAGACTAAAATGTAATGCATTATAAGAAGAATCTTTACTTTGAAACTCTGTTCTTTACCTTTTTCACACTATTGAAACAGCTTTGTATTCGCCTTAAACACTGTTTCAGGGCAAGAGATTGTGTTTTAGACTAAATGGGAATGCATTATAAGAAGAATCTTTACTTTGAAATTCTGTTCTTTACCTTTTTCACACTATGAAACAGCTTTATATTGAACATAAACACTGCTTCAGGGCAAGAGATTGTGTTTTAGACTACAAGGGAATGCATTATAAGAAGAATCTTTACTTTGAAATTCTGTTCTTTACCTTTTCCACACTATGAAACAGCTTTATATTCAACATAAACACTGCTTCAGGGCAAGAGATTGTGTTTTAGACTAAAAGGGAATGCATTATAAGAAGAATCTTTACTTTGAAACTGTTCTTTACCTTTTTCTCACTATGAAACAGCTTTATGTTCATCTTAAACACTGTTTCAGGGCAAGAGATTGTGTTTTAGACTAAAATATAATGCAATATAAGAAGAATCTTTACTTTGAAACTCTGTTCTTTACCTTTTTCACACTATGAAACAGCTTTGTATTCGCTTTAAACACTGTTTCAGGGCAAGAGATTGTGTTTTAGACTAAAAGGGAATGCATTATAAGAAGAATCCTTACTTTGAAACTCTGTTCTTTACCTTTTCACACTATGAAACAGCTTTGTATTCAACTTAAACTCTGTTTCAGGGCAAGACATTGTGTTTTAGACTACAAGGGAATGCATTATAAGAAGAATCTTTACTTTGAAACTCTGTTCTTTACCTTTTTCACACTATGAAACAGCTTTATATTCAACATAAACAATGTTGCAGGGCAAGAGATTGTGTTTTAGACTAAAAGGGAATGCATTATAAGAAGAATCTTTACTTTGAAACTTTGTTCTTTACCTTTTTCACACTATGAAACAGCTTTATATTCAACATAAACACTGTTGCAGGGCAAGAGATTGTGTTTTAGACTAAAAGAGACTGCATTATAAGAAGAATCTTTACTTTGAAATTCTGTTCTTTACCTTTTTCTTACTATGAAACAGCTTTATATTCAACATAAACACTGCTTCAGGGAAGAGATTGTGTTTTAGACTAAAAGGGAATGCATTATAAGAAGAATCTTTACTTTGAAACTCTGTTCTTTACCTTTTTCACACTATTGAAACAGCATTGTATTCGCCTTAAACACTGTTTCAGGGCAAGAGATTGTGTTTTAGACTAAATGGGAATGCATTATAAGAAGAATCTTTACTTTGAAACTCTATTCTTTACCTTTTTCACACTATGAAACAGCTTTATATTCATCTTAAACACTGTTTCAGGGCAAGAGATTGTGTTTTAGACTAAAAGAGACTCCATTATAAGAAGAATCTTTGCTTTGAAACTCTGTTCTTTACCTTTTTCACACTATGAAACAGTTTTGTATTCACCTTAAAGACTGTTTTAGGGCAAGAGATTGTGTTTTAGACTAAAAGGGAATGCATTATAAGAAGAATCTTTACTTTGAAACTCTGTTCTTTACCTTTTTCACATTATGAAACAGCTTTGTATTCACCCTAAACACTGTTTCAGGGCAAGACATTGTGTTTTAGACTAAAAGGGAATGCATTATAAGAAGAATCTTTACTTTGAAACTCTCTTTTTTACCTTTTTCACACTATGAAACAGCTTTGTATTTGCCTTAAACACTGTTGCAGGGCAAGAGGTTGTGTTTTAGACTAAAACGGAATGCATTATAAGAAGAATCTTTACTTTGAAACTTTGTTCTTTACCTTTTTCACACTATGAAACAGCTTTATATTCAACTTAAACACTGTTTCAGGGCAAGAGATTGTGTTTTAGACTAAAATATAATGCATTATAAGAAGAATCTTTACTTTGAAACTCTGTTCTTTACCTTTTTCACACTATTGAAACAGCTTTGTATTCGCCTTAAACACTGTTTCAGGGCAAGAGATTGTGTTTTAGATTAAATGGGAATGCATTATAAGAAGAATCTTTACTTTGAAATTCTGTTCTTTACCTTTTTCACACTATGAAACAGCTTTATATTGAACATAAACACTGCTTCAGGGCAAGAGATTGTGTTTTAGACTACAAGGGAATGCATTATAAGAAGAATCTTTACTTTGAAATTCTGTTCTTTACCTTTTCCACACTATGAAACAGCTTTATATTCAACATAAACACTGCTTCAGGGCAAGAGATTGTGTTTTAGACTAAAAGGGAATGCATTATAAGAAGAATCTTTATTTTGAAACTGTTCT
Source organism: Electrophorus electricus (assembly GCF_041902795.1). NCBI lineage: Eukaryota > Metazoa > Chordata > Actinopteri > Gymnotiformes > Gymnotidae > Electrophorus > Electrophorus electricus. The sequence continues at coordinate 9,923,677 of NC_137517.1, forward strand.
TTACCTTTTTCACACTATGAAACAGTTTTCTATTCGCCTTAAACACTGTTTCAGGGCAAGAGATTGTGTTTTAGACTAAAAGGGAATGCATTATAAGAAGAATCTTTACTTTGAAACTCTGTTCTTTACTTTTTCACACTATGAAACAGCTTTATATTCAACTTAAACACTATTCCAGGGCAAGACATTGTGTTTTAGACTAAAAGGGAATGCATTATAAGAAGAATCTTTACTTTGAAACTCTGTTCTTTACCTTTTTCACACTATGAAACAGTTTTGTATTCGCCTTAAACACTGTTTCAGGGCAAGAGATTGTGTTTTAGACTAAAAGGGAATGCATTATAAGAAGAATCTTGACTTTGAAACTCTGTTTTTTACCTTTTTCAGACTATGAAACAGCTTTGTATTCACCCTAAACACTGTTTCATGGCAAGAGATTGTGTTTTAGACTAAAAGGGAATGCATTATAAGAAGAATCTTTACTTTGAAACTCTGTTCTTTACCTTTTTCTCACTATGAAACAGCTTTGTATTCACCTTAAACACTGTTTCAGGGCAAGAGATTGTGTTTTAAACTAAAATATAATGCATTATAAGAAGAATCTTTACTTTGAAACTCTGTTCTTTACCTTTTTCACACTATTGAAACAGATTTGTATTCGCATTAATTAAACACTGTTTCAGGGCAAGAGATTGTGTTTTAGACTAAATGGGAATGCATTATAAGAAGAATCTTTACTTTGAAATTCTGTTCTTTACCTTTTTCACACTATGAAACAGCTTTATATTCAACATAAACACTGCTTCAGGGCAAGAGATTGTGTTTTAGACTAAAAGGGAATGCATTATAAGAAGAATCTTTACTTTGAAACTCTGTTCTTTACCTTTTTCACACTATGAAACAGCTTTGTATTCACCCTAAACACTGTTTAAGGGCAAGACATTGTGTTTTAGACTAAAAGAGACTCCATTATAAGAAGAATCTTTACTTTGAAACTCTGTTCTTTACCTTTTTCACACTATTGAAACAGCTTTCTATTTGCCTTAATTAAACACTGTTTCAGGGCAAGAGATTGTGTTTTAGACTAAAATGTAATTCATTATAAGAAGAATCTTTACTTTGAAACTCTGTTCTTTACCTTTTTCGCACTATGAAACAACTTGGTATTCGACTTAAACACTGTTTCAGGGCAAGAGATTGAGTTTTAGACTAAAATGTAATGCATTATAAGAAGAATATTTACATTGCAACTGTTCTTTAGAGATTGTCTTTTAGACTCATTGAAACAGCGTTTCAAAGCATTGTAATCACCTTAAACACAGTTTCAGGGCAAGAGATTGCGTTTTAGACTAAAATGTAATTGATTTTTAAGAAGAATCTTTACTTTGAAACTGTTCTTTACCTTTTTCACACTCTGAAACAGCTTTGTATTCACCTTAAACACTCTTTTAGGGCAAGAGATTGTGTTTTAGACTAAAATGTAATGAATTATAAAAAGAATATTTACTTTGAAACTCTGTTCTTTACCTTTTTCACACTCTGAAACAGCTTTGTATTCACCTTGAACACTGTTTTAGGGCAAGAGATTGTGTTTTAGACTAAAATGTAATGCATTATAAGAAGAATCTTTACTTTGAAACTCTGTTCTTTACCTTTTTCACACTCTGAAACAGCTTGGTTTTCGCCTTAAAAACTGTTTCAGGGCAAGAGATTGTGCTTTGGACTAAAATGTAATGCATTTTAAGGAGAATCTTTACTTTGAAACTGTTATTTAGAGATTGTGTTTTAGACTCTTTGAATCAGCGTTTCAAAGCATTATAATCGCGTTGAACACAGTTTCAGGGCAAGAGATTTTGTTTTAGACTAAAATGTAATGCATTATAAAAAGAATGTTTACTTTGAAACTCTGTTCTTTACCTTTTTCACACTATGAAACAGCTTTGTATTCACCTTAAACATTGTTTTAGGGCAAGAGATTGTGTTTTAGACTAAAATGTAATGCATTATAAGAAGAATATTTACATTGCAACTGTTCTTTAGAGATTGTCTTTTAGACTCATTGAAACAGCGTTTCAAAGCATTGTAATTGCCTTAAACACAGTTTCAGGGCAAGAGATTGCGTTTTAGACTAAAATGTAATGCATTTTAAGAAGAATCTTTACTTTGAAACTCTGTTCTTTACCTTTTTCACACTCTGAAACAGCTTGGTATTCGCCTTAAACACTGTTTCAGGGCAAGAGATTGAGGTTTAGACTAAAATGTAATGCATTATAAGAAGAATATATACATTGCAACTGTTCTTTAGAGATTGTGTTTTAGACTCATTGAAACAGCGTTTCAAAGCATTGTAATCGCCTTAAACAAAGTTTCAGGGCAAGAGATTTTGTTTTAGACTAAAATGTAATGCATTATAAAATGAATCTTTAGTTTGAAACTCTGTTCTTTACCTTTTTCACACTATGAAACAGCTTGGTATTCGACTTAAACACTGTTTCAGGGCAAGAGATTGAGTTTTAGACTAAAATGTAATGCATTATAAGAAGAATATGTACATTGCAACTGTTCTTTAGAGATTGTCCTTTAGACTCATTGAAACAGCGTTTCAAAGCATTGTATTCACCTTAAACACTGTTTTAGGGCAATAGATTGTGTTTTAGACTAAAATGTAATGCATTATAAGAAGAATCTTTACTTTGAAACTCTGTTCTTTACCTTTATCACACTCTGAAACAGCTTTGTATTCACCTTAAACACTGTTTCAGGGCAAGAGAATGTGCTTTGGACTAAAATGTAATGCATTATAAGAAGAATATTTACATTGCAACTCTGTTCTTTAGAGATTGTCTTTTAGACTCATTGAAACAGCGTTTCAAAGCATTGTAATCGCCTTAAACACAGTTTCAGGGCAAGAGATTTTGTTTTAGACTAAAATGTAATGCATTATAAAATGAATCTTTACTTTGAAACTCTGTTCTTTACCTTTTTCACACTATGAAACAGCTTTGTATTCACCTTAAACACTGTTTTAGGGCAAGAGATTGTGTTTTAGACTAAAATGTAATGAATTATAAAAAGAATCTTTACTTTGAAACTCTGTTCTTTACCTTTTTCACACTATGAAACAGCTTGGTATTCGCCTTAAACACTGTTTCAGGGCAAGAGATTGTGCTTTGGACTAAAATGTAATGCATTTTAAGGAGAATCTTTACTTTGAAACTCTGTTCTTGACCTTTTTCACACTCTGAAACAGCTTGGTATTCGCCTTAAACACTGTTTCAGGGCAAGAGATTGAGGTTTAGACTAAAATGTAATGCATTATAAGAAGAATCTTTACTTTGAAACTCTGTTCTTTACCTTTTTTACACTCTGAAACAGCTTTGTATTCACCTTAAACACTGTTTTAGGGCAAGAGATTGAGGTTTAGACTAAAATGTAATGCATTATAAGAAGAATCTTTACTTTGAAACTCTGTTCTTTACCTTTTTTACACTCTGAAACAGCTTTGTATTCACCTTAAACACTGTTTTAGGGCAAGAGATTTTGTTTTAGACTAAAATGTAATGCATTATAAAAAGAATCTTTACTTTGAAACTCTGTTCTTTACCTTTTTCACACTATGAAACAGCTTTGAATTCACCTTAAACACTGTTTTAGGGCAAGAGATTGTGTTTTAGACTAAAATGTAATGAAATATAAAAAGAATCTTTACTTTGAAACTCTGTTCTTTACCTTTTTCACACTCGGAAACAGCTTGGTATTCGCCTTAAAAACTGTTTCAGGGCAAGAGATTGTACTTTGGACTAAAATGTAATGCATTATAAGGAGAATCTTTACTTTGAAACTGTTCTTTAGCTGTTTCACACTATGAAACAGCTTGGTATTCACCTTAAACACTGTTTCAGGGCAAGAGATTGTGTTTTAGACTAAAATGTAATGCATTATAAGAAGAATATTTACATTGCAACTGTTCTTTAGAGATTGTCTTTTAGACTCATTGAAACAGCGTTTCAAAGCATTGTAATCGCCTTAAACACAGTTTCAGGGCAAGAGATTGTGTTTTAGACTAAAATGTAATGCATTTTAAGAAGAATCTTTACTTTCAAACTCTGTTCTTTACCTTTTTCACACTCTGAAACAGCTTGGTATTCGCCTTAAACACTGTTTCAGTGCAAGAGATTGTACTTTGGACTAAAATGTAATGCATTATAAGGAGAATCTTTACTTTGAAACTGTTCTTTAGCTGTTTCACACTATGAAACAGCTTGGTATTCACCATAAACACTGTTTCAGGGCAAGAGATTGTGTTTTAGACTAAAATGTAATGCATTATAAGAAGAATATTTACATTGCAACTGTTCTTTAGAGATTGTCTTTTAGACTCATTGAAACAGCGTTTCAAAGCATTGTAATCGCCTTAAACACAGTTTCAGGGCAAGAGATTGTGTTTTAGACTAAAATGTAACGCATTTTAAGAAAAATCTTTACTTTGAAACTCTGTTCTTTACCTTTTTCACACTCTGAAACAGCTTTGTATTCACCTTAAACACTGTTTTAGGGCAAGAGATTGTGTTTTAGACTAAAATGTAATGCATTATAAGAAGAATCTTTACTTTGAAACTCTGTTCTTTACCTTTTTCACACTCTGAAACAGCTTGGTATTCGCCTTAAACACTGTTTCAGGTCAAGAGATTGTACTTTGGACTAAAATGTAATGCATTATAAGGAGAATCTTTACTTTGAAACTGTTCTTTAGCTGTTTCTCACTATGAAACAGCTTGGTATTCACCTTAAACACTGTTTCAGGGCAAGAGATTGTGTTTATACTAAAATGTAATGCATTATAAGAAGAATATTTACATTGCAACTGTTCTTTAGAGATTGTCTTTTAGACTCATTGAAACAGCGTTTCAAAGCATTGTAATCGCCTTAAACACAGTTTCAGGGCAAGAGATTGTGTTTTAGACTAAAATGTAACGCATTTTAAGAAAAATCTTTACTTTGAAACTCTGTTCTTTACCTTTTTCACACTCTGAAACAGCTTTGTATTCAACTTACACACTGTTTCAGGGCAAGAGATTGTGTTTTAGACTAAAATATAATGCATTATAAGAAGAATCTTTACTTTGAAACTCTGTTCTTTACCTTTTTCACACTATTGAAACAGCTTTGTATTCGCCTTAATTAAACACTGTTTCAGGGCAAGAGATTGTGTTTTAGACTAAATGGGAATGCATTATAAGAAGAATCTTTACTTTGAAACTCTGTTCTTTACCTTTTTCACACTATGAAACAGCTTTGTATTCACCCTAAACACTGTTTCCGGGCAAGACATTGTGTTTTAGACTAAAAGGGAATGCATTATAAGAAGAATCTTTACTTTGAAACTCTGTTCTTTATCTTTGTAATACTATGAAACAGCTTTATATTCAACTGAAACACTGTTTCAGGGCAAGAGATTGTGTTTTAGACTAAAAGAGACTGCATTATAAGAAGAATCTTTCCTTTGAATCTCTGTTCTTTAGCTTTTTCACACTATGAAACAGCTTTGTATTCACCTTAAACACTGTTTCATGGCAAGAGATTGTGTTTTAGACTAAAAGGGAATGCATTATAAGAAGAATCTTTACTTTGAAACTCTGTTCTTTACCTTTTTCTCACTATGAAACAGCTTTGTATTCACCTTAAACACTGTTTCAGGGCAAGAGATTGTGTTTTAAACTAAAATATAATGCATTATAAGAAGAATCTTTACTTTGAAACTCTGTTCTTTACCTTTTTCACACTATTGAAACAGCTTTGTATTCGCATTAATTAAACACTGTTTCAGGGAAAGAGATTGTGTTTTAGACTAAATGGGAATGCATTATAAGAAGAATCTTTACTTTGAAATTCTGTTCTTTACCTTTTTCACACTATGAAACAGCTTTATATTCAACATAAACACTGCTTCAGGGCAAGAGATTGTGTTTTAGACTAAAAGGGAATGCATTATAAGAAGAATCTTTACTTTGAAACTCTGTTCTTTACCTTTTTCACACTATGAAACAGCTTTGTATTCACCCTAAACACTGTTTCAGGGCAAGACATTGTGTTTTAGACTAAAAGAGAATCCATTATAAGAAGAATCTTTAATTTGAAACTCTGTTCTTTACCTTTTTCACACTATGAAACAGCTTTGTATTCACCTTTAACACTGTTTCAGGGCAAGAGATTGTGTTTTAGACTAAAAGGGAATGCATTATAAGAAGAATCTTTACTTTGAAACTCTGTTCTTTACCTTTTTCTCAATATGAAACAGCTTTATATTCAACTTAAACACTGCTTCAGGGCAACAGATTGTGTTTTAGACTAAAAGGGAATGCATTTTAAGAAGAATCTTTACTTTGAAACTCTGTTCTTTACCTTTTTCGCACTATGAAACAACTTGGTATTCACCTTAAACACTGTTTTAGGGCAAGAGATTGTGTTTTAGACTAAAAGGGAATGCATTATAAGAAGAATCTTTACTTTGAAACTCTGTTCTTTACCTTTTTCGCACTATGAAACAACTTGGTATTCACCTTAAACACTGTTTTAGGGCAAGAGATTGTGTTTTAGACTAAAATGTAATGCATTATAAGAAGAATCTTTACTTTGAAACTCTGTTCTTTAACTTTTTCGCACTATGAAACAACTTGGTATTCGACTTAAACACTGTTTCAGGGCAAGAGATTGAGTTTTAGACTAAAATGTAATGCATTATAAGAAGAATATTTACATTGCAACTGTTCTTTAGAGATTGTCTTTTAGACTCATTGAAACAGCGTTTCAAAGCATTGTAATCGCCTTAAACACAGTTTCAGGGCAAGAGATTGCGTTTTAGACTAAAATGTAATGCATTTTAAGAAGAATCTTTACCTTGAAACTCTGTTCTTTACCTTTTTCACACTCTGAAACAGCTTTGTATTCACCTTAAACACTGTTTTAGCGCAAGAGATTGTGTTTTAGACTAAAATGTAATGAATTATAAAAAGAATATTTACTTTGAAACTGTTCTTTACCTTTTTCACACTCTGAAACAGCTTTGTATTCACCTTGAACACTGTTTTAGGGCAAGAGATTGTGTTTTAGACTAAAATGTAATGCATTATAAGAAGAATCTTTACTTTGAAACTCTATTCTTTACCTTTTTCACACTATGAAACAGCTTTATATTCATCTTAAACACTGTTTCAGGGCAAGAGATTGTGTTTTAGACTAAAAGAGACTCCATTATAAGAAGAATCTTTACTTTGAAACGCTGTTCTTTACCTTTTTCACACTATGAAACAGTTTTGTATTCGCCTTAAACACTGTTTCAGGGCAAGAGATTGTGTTTTGGACTAAAAGGGAATGCATTATAAGAAGAATCTTGACTTGGAAACTCTGTTTTTTACCTTTTTCAGACTATGAAACAGCTTTGTATTCACCCTAAACACTGTTTCATGGCAAGAGATTGTGTTTTAGACTAAAAGGGAATGCATTATAAGAAGAATCTTTACTTTGAAACTCTGTTCTTTACCTTTTTCTCACTATGAAACAGCTTTGTATTCACCTTAAACCCTGTTTCAGGGCAAGATATTGTGTTTTAAACTAAAATATAATGCATTATAAGAAGAATCTTTACTTTGAAACTCTGTTCTTTACCTTTTTCACACTATTGAAACAGCTTTGTATTCGCATTAATTAAACACTGTTTCAGGGCAAGAGATTGTGTTTTAGACTAAATGGGAATGCATTATAAGAAGAATCTTTACTTTGAAATTCTGTTCTTTACCTTTTTCACACTATGAAACAGCTTTATATTCAACATAAACACTGCTTCAGGGCAAGAGATTGTGTTTTAGACTAAAAGGGAATGCATTATAAGAAGAATCTTTACTTTGAAACTCTGTTCTTTACCTTTTTCACACTATGAAACAGCTTTGTATTCACCCTAAACACTGTTTCAGGGCAAGACATTGTGTTTTAGACTAAAAGAGACTCCATTATAAGAAGAATCTTTACTTTGAAACTCTGTTCTTTACCTTTTTCTCACTATGAAACAGCTTTATATTCAACATAAACACTGCTTCAGGGCAAGAGATTGTGTTTTAGACTAAAAGGGAATGCATTATAAGAAGAATCTTTGCTTTGAAACTCTGTTCTTTACCTTTTTCACACTATGAAACAGTTTTGTATTCACCTTAAAGACTGTTTTAGGGCAAGAGATTGTGTTTTAGACTAAAAGGGAATGCATTATAAGAAGAATCTTTACTTTGAAACTCTGTTCTTTACCTTTTTCACACTATGAAACAGCTTTGTATTCACCCTAAACACTGTTTCAGGGCAAGACATTGTGTTTTAGACTAAAAGGGAATGCATTATAAGAAGAATCTTTACTTTGAAACTCTCTTTTTTACCTTTTTCACACTATGAAACAGCTTTGTATTTGCCTTAAACACTGTTGCAGGGCAAGAGGTTGTGTTTTAGACTAAAACGGAATGCATTATAAGAAGAATCTTTACTTTGAAACTTTGTTCTTTACCTTTTTCACACTATGAAACAGCTTTATATTCAACTTAAACACTGTTTCAGGGCAAGAGATTGTGTTTTAGACTAAAATATAATGCATTATAAGAAGAATCTTTACTTTGAAACTCTGTTCTTTACCTTTTTCACACTATTGAAACAGCTTTGTATTCGCCTTAAACACTGTTTCAGGGCAAGAGATTGTGTTTTAGACTAAATGGGAATGCATTATAAGAAGAATCTTTACTTTGAAATTCTGTTCTTTACCTTTTTCACACTATGAAACAGCTTTATATTGAACATAAACACTGCTTCAGGGCAAGAGATTGTGTTTTAGACTACAAGGGAATGCATTATAAGAAGAATCTTTACTTTGAAATTCTGTTCTTTACCTTTTCCACACTATGAAACAGCTTTATATTCAACATAAACACTGCTTCAGGGCAAGAGATTGTGTTTTAGACTAAAAGGGAATGCATTATAAGAAGAATCTTTACTTTGAAACTGTTCTTTACCTTTTTCTCACTATGAAACAGCTTTATGTTCATCTTAAACACTGTTTCAGGGCAAGAGATTGTGTTTTAGACTAAAATATAATGCAATATAAGAAGAATCTTTACTTTGAAACTCTGTTCTTTACCTTTTTCACACTATGAAACAGCTTTGTATTCGCTTTAAACACTGTTTCAGGGCAAGAGATTGTGTTTTAGACTAAAAGGGAATGCATTATAAGAAGAATCCTTACTTTGAAACTCTGTTCTTTACCTTTTCACACTATGAAACAGCTTTGTATTCAACTTAAACTCTGTTTCAGGGCAAGACATTGTGTTTTAGACTACAAGGGAATGCATTATAAGAAGAATCTTTACTTTGAAACTCTGTTCTTTACCTTTTTCACACTATGAAACAGCTTTATATTCAACATAAACAATGTTGCAGGGCAAGAGATTGTGTTTTAGACTAAAAGGGAATGCATTATAAGAAGAATCTTTACTTTGAAACTTTGTTCTTTACCTTTTTCACACTATGAAACAGCTTTATATTCAACATAAACACTGTTGCAGGGCAAGAGATTGTGTTTTAGACTAAAAGAGACTGCATTATAAGAAGAATCTTTACTTTGAAATTCTGTTCTTTACCTTTTTCTTACTATGAAACAGCTTTATATTCAACATAAACACTGCTTCAGGGAAGAGATTGTGTTTTAGACTAAAAGGGAATGCATTATAAGAAGAATCTTTACTTTGAAACTCTGTTCTTTACCTTTTTCACACTATTGAAACAGCATTGTATTCGCCTTAAACACTGTTTCAGGGCAAGAGATTGTGTTTTAGACTAAATGGGAATGCATTATAAGAAGAATCTTTACTTTGAAACTCTATTCTTAACCTTTTTCACACTATGAAACAGCTTGGTATTCGCCTTAAACACTGTTTCAGGTCAAGAGATTGTACTTTGGACTAAAATGTAATGCATTATAAGGAGAATCTTTACTTTGAAACTGTTCTTTACCTGTTTCTCACTATGAAACAGCTTGGTATTCACCTTAAACACTGTTTCAGGGCAAGAGATTGTGTTTATACTAAAATGTAATGCATTATAAGAAGAATATTTACATTGCAACTGTTCTTTAGAGATTGTCTTTTAGACTCATTGAAACAGCGTTTCAAAGCATTGTAATCGCCTTAAACACAGTTTCAGGGCAAGAGATTGTGTTTTAGACTAAAATGTAACGCATTTTAAGAAAAATCTTTACTTTGAAACTCTGTTCTTTACCTTTTTCACACTCTGAAACAGCTTTGTATTCAACTTACACACTGTTTCAGGGCAAGAGATTGTGTTTTAGACTAAAATATAATGCATTATAAGAAGAATCTTTACTTTGAAACTCTGTTCTTTACCTTTTTCACACTATTGAAACAGCTTTGTATTCGCCTTAATTAAACACTGTTTCAGGGCAAGAGATTGTGTTTTAGACTAAATGGGAATGCATTATAAGAAGAATCTTTACTTTGAAACTCTGTTCTTTACCTTTTTCACACTATGAAACAGCTTTGTATTCACCCTAAACACTGTTTCCGGGCAAGACATTGTGTTTTAGACTAAAAGGGAATGCATTATAAGAAGAATCTTTACTTTGAAACTCTGTTCTTTATCTTTGTAATACTATGAAACAGCTTTATATTCAACTGAAACACTGTTTCAGGGCAAGAGATTGTGTTTTAGACTAAAAGAGACTGCATTATAAGAAGAATCTTTCCTTTGAATCTCTGTTCTTTAGCTTTTTCACACTATGAAACAGCTTTGTATTCACCTTAAACACTGTTTCATGGCAAGAGATTGTGTTTTAGACTAAAAGGGAATGCATTATAAGAAGAATCTTTACTTTGAAACTCTGTTCTTTACCTTTTTCTCACTATGAAACAGCTTTGTATTCACCTTAAACACTGTTTCAGGGCAAGAGATTGTGTTTTAAACTAAAATATAATGCATTATAAGAAGAATCTTTACTTTGAAACTCTGTTCTTTACCTTTTTCACACTATTGAAACAGCTTTGTATTCGCATTAATTAAACACTGTTTCAGGGAAAGAGATTGTGTTTTAGACTAAATGGGAATGCATTATAAGAAGAATCTTTACTTTGAAATTCTGTTCTTTACCTTTTTCACACTATGAAACAGCTTTATATTCAACATAAACACTGCTTCAGGGCAAGAGATTGTGTTTTAGACTAAAAGGGAATGCATTATAAGAAGAATCTTTACTTTGAAACTCTGTTCTTTACCTTTTTCACACTATGAAACAGCTTTGTATTCACCCTAAACACTGTTTCAGGGCAAGACATTGTGTTTTAGACTAAAAGAGAATCCATTATAAGAAGAATCTTTAATTTGAAACTCTGTTCTTTACCTTTTTCACACTATGAAACAGCTTTGTATTCACCTTTAACACTGTTTCAGGGCAAGAGATTGTGTTTTAGACTAAAAGGGAATGCATTATAAGAAGAATCTTTACTTTGAAACTCTGTTCTTTACCTTTTTCTCAATATGAAACAGCTTTATATTCAACTTAAACACTGCTTCAGGGCAACAGATTGTGTTTTAGACTAAAAGGGAATGCATTTTAAGAAGAATCTTTACTTTGAAACTCTGTTCTTTACCTTTTTCGCACTATGAAACAACTTGGTATTCACCTTAAACACTGTTTTAGGGCAAGAGATTGTGTTTTAGACTAAAAGGGAATGCATTATAAGAAGAATCTTTACTTTGAAACTCTGTTCTTTACCTTTTTCGCACTATGAAACAACTTGGTATTCACCTTAAACACTGTTTTAGGGCAAGAGATTGTGTTTTAGACTAAAATGTAATGCATTATAAGAAGAATCTTTACTTTGAAACTCTGTTCTTTAACTTTTTCGCACTATGAAACAACTTGGTATTCGACTTAAACACTGTTTCAGGGCAAGAGATTGAGTTTTAGACTAAAATGTAATGCATTATAAGAAGAATATTTACATTGCAACTGTTCTTTAGAGATTGTCTTTTAGACTCATTGAAACAGCGTTTCAAAGCATTGTAATCGCCTTAAACACAGTTTCAGGGCAAGAGATTGCGTTTTAGACTAAAATGTAATGCATTTTAAGAAGAATCTTTACCTTGAAACTCTGTTCTTTACCTTTTTCACACTCTGAAACAGCTTTGTATTCACCTTAAACACTGTTTTAGCGCAAGAGATTGTGTTTTAGACTAAAATGTAATGAATTATAAAAAGAATATTTACTTTGAAACTGTTCTTTACCTTTTTCACACTCTGAAACAGCTTTGTATTCACCTTGAACACTGTTTTAGGGCAAGAGATTGTGTTTTAGACTAAAATGTAATGCATTATAAGAAGAATCTTTACTTTGAAACTCTATTCTTTACCTTTTTCACACTATGAAACAGCTTTATATTCATCTTAAACACTGTTTCAGGGCAAGAGATTGTGTTTTAGACTAAAAGAGACTCCATTATAAGAAGAATCTTTACTTTGAAACGCTGTTCTTTACCTTTTTCACACTATGAAACAGTTTTGTATTCGCCTTAAACACTGTTTCAGGGCAAGAGATTGTGTTTTGGACTAAAAGGGAATGCATTATAAGAAGAATCTTGACTTGGAAACTCTGTTTTTTACCTTTTTCAGACTATGAAACAGCTTTGTATTCACCCTAAACACTGTTTCATGGCAAGAGATTGTGTTTTAGACTAAAAGGGAATGCATTATAAGAAGAATCTTTACTTTGAAACTCTGTTCTTTACCTTTTTCTCACTATGAAACAGCTTTGTATTCACCTTAAACCCTGTTTCAGGGCAAGATATTGTGTTTTAAACTAAAATATAATGCATTATAAGAAGAATCTTTACTTTGAAACTCTGTTCTTTACCTTTTTCACACTATTGAAACAGCTTTGTATTCGCATTAATTAAACACTGTTTCAGGGCAAGAGATTGTGTTTTAGACTAAATGGGAATGCATTATAAGAAGAATCTTTACTTTGAAATTCTGTTCTTTACCTTTTTCACACTATGAAACAGCTTTATATTCAACATAAACACTGCTTCAGGGCAAGAGATTGTGTTTTAGACTAAAAGGGAATGCATTATAAGAAGAATCTTTACTTTGAAACTCTGTTCTTTACCTTTTTCACACTATGAAACAGCTTTGTATTCACCCTAAACACTGTTTCAGGGCAAGACATTGTGTTTTAGACTAAAAGAGACTCCATTATAAGAAGAATCTTTACTTTGAAACTCTGTTCTTTACCTTTTTCTCACTATGAAACAGCTTTATATTCAACATAAACACTGCTTCAGGGCAAGAGATTGTGTTTTAGACTAAAAGGGAATGCATTATAAGAAGAATCTTTGCTTTGAAACTCTGTTCTTTACCTTTTTCACACTATGAAACAGTTTTGTATTCACCTTAAAGACTGTTTTAGGGCAAGAGATTGTGTTTTAGACTAAAAGGGAATGCATTATAAGAAGAATCTTTACTTTGAAACTCTGTTCTTTACCTTTTTCACACTATGAAACAGCTTTGTATTCACCCTAAACACTGTTTCAGGGCAAGACATTGTGTTTTAGACTAAAAGGGAATGCATTATAAGAAGAATCTTTACTTTGAAACTCTCTTTTTTACCTTTTTCACACTATGAAACAGCTTTGTATTTGCCTTAAACACTGTTGCAGGGCAAGAGGTTGTGTTTTAGACTAAAACGGAATGCATTATAAGAAGAATCTTTACTTTGAAACTTTGTTCTTTACCTTTTTCACACTATGAAACAGCTTTATATTCAACTTAAACACTGTTTCAGGGCAAGAGATTGTGTTTTAGACTAAAATATAATGCATTATAAGAAGAATCTTTACTTTGAAACTCTGTTCTTTACCTTTTTCACACTATTGAAACAGCTTTGTATTCGCCTTAAACACTGTTTCAGGGCAAGAGATTGTGTTTTAGACTAAATGGGAATGCATTATAAGAAGAATCTTTACTTTGAAATTCTGTTCTTTACCTTTTTCACACTATGAAACAGCTTTATATTGAACATAAACACTGCTTCAGGGCAAGAGATTGTGTTTTAGACTACAAGGGAATGCATTATAAGAAGAATCTTTACTTTGAAATTCTGTTCTTTACCTTTTCCACACTATGAAACAGCTTTATATTCAACATAAACACTGCTTCAGGGCAAGAGATTGTGTTTTAGACTAAAAGGGAATGCATTATAAGAAGAATCTTTACTTTGAAACTGTTCTTTACCTTTTTCTCACTATGAAACAGCTTTATGTTCATCTTAAACACTGTTTCAGGGCAAGAGATTGTGTTTTAGACTAAAATATAATGCAATATAAGAAGAATCTTTACTTTGAAACTCTGTTCTTTACCTTTTTCACACTATGAAACAGCTTTGTATTCGCTTTAAACACTGTTTCAGGGCAAGAGATTGTGTTTTAGACTAAAAGGGAATGCATTATAAGAAGAATCCTTACTTTGAAACTCTGTTCTTTACCTTTTCACACTATGAAACAGCTTTGTATTCAACTTAAACTCTGTTTCAGGGCAAGACATTGTGTTTTAGACTACAAGGGAATGCATTATAAGAAGAATCTTTACTTTGAAACTCTGTTCTTTACCTTTTTCACACTATGAAACAGCTTTATATTCAACATAAACAATGTTGCAGGGCAAGAGATTGTGTTTTAGACTAAAAGGGAATGCATTATAAGAAGAATCTTTACTTTGAAACTTTGTTCTTTACCTTTTTCACACTATGAAACAGCTTTATATTCAACATAAACACTGTTGCAGGGCAAGAGATTGTGTTTTAGACTAAAAGAGACTGCATTATAAGAAGAATCTTTACTTTGAAATTCTGTTCTTTACCTTTTTCTTACTATGAAACAGCTTTATATTCAACATAAACACTGCTTCAGGGAAGAGATTGTGTTTTAGACTAAAAGGGAATGCATTATAAGAAGAATCTTTACTTTGAAACTCTGTTCTTTACCTTTTTCACACTATTGAAACAGCATTGTATTCGCCTTAAACACTGTTTCAGGGCAAGAGATTGTGTTTTAGACTAAATGGGAATGCATTATAAGAAGAATCTTTACTTTGAAACTCTATTCTTAACCTTTTTCACACTATGAAACAGCTTGGTATTCGCCTTAAACACTGTTTCAGGTCAAGAGATTGTACTTTGGACTAAAATGTAATGCATTATAAGGAGAATCTTTACTTTGAAACTGTTCTTTACCTGTTTCTCACTATGAAACAGCTTGGTATTCACCTTAAACACTGTTTCAGGGCAAGAGATTGTGTTTATACTAAAATGTAATGCATTATAAGAAGAATATTTACATTGCAACTGTTCTTTAGAGATTGTCTTTTAGACTCATTGAAACAGCGTTTCAAAGCATTGTAATCGCCTTAAACACAGTTTCAGGGCAAGAGATTGTGTTTTAGACTAAAATGTAACGCATTTTAAGAAAAATCTTTACTTTGAAACTCTGTTCTTTACCTTTTTCACACTCTGAAACAGCTTTGTATTCAACTTACACACTGTTTCAGGGCAAGAGATTGTGTTTTAGACTAAAATATAATGCATTATAAGAAGAATCTTTACTTTGAAACTCTGTTCTTTACCTTTTTCACACTATTGAAACAGCTTTGTATTCGCCTTAATTAAACACTGTTTCAGGGCAAGAGATTGTGTTTTAGACTAAATGGGAATGCATTATAAGAAGAATCTTTACTTTGAAACTCTGTTCTTTACCTTTTTCACACTATGAAACAGCTTTGTATTCACCCTAAACACTGTTTCCGGGCAAGACATTGTGTTTTAGACTAAAAGGGAATGCATTATAAGAAGAATCTTTACTTTGAAACTCTGTTCTTTATCTTTGTAATACTATGAAACAGCTTTATATTCAACTGAAACACTGTTTCAGGGCAAGAGATTGTGTTTTAGACTAAAAGAGACTGCATTATAAGAAGAATCTTTCCTTTGAATCTCTGTTCTTTAGCTTTTTCACACTATGAAACAGCTTTGTATTCACCTTAAACACTGTTTCATGGCAAGAGATTGTGTTTTAGACTAAAAGGGAATGCATTATAAGAAGAATCTTTACTTTGAAACTCTGTTCTTTACCTTTTTCTCACTATGAAACAGCTTTGTATTCACCTTAAACACTGTTTCAGGGCAAGAGATTGTGTTTTAAACTAAAATATAATGCATTATAAGAAGAATCTTTACTTTGAAACTCTGTTCTTTACCTTTTTCACACTATTGAAACAGCTTTGTATTCGCATTAATTAAACACTGTTTCAGGGAAAGAGATTGTGTTTTAGACTAAATGGGAATGCATTATAAGAAGAATCTTTACTTTGAAATTCTGTTCTTTACCTTTTTCACACTATGAAACAGCTTTATATTCAACATAAACACTGCTTCAGGGCAAGAGATTGTGTTTTAGACTAAAAGGGAATGCATTATAAGAAGAATCTTTACTTTGAAACTCTGTTCTTTACCTTTTTCACACTATGAAACAGCTTTGTATTCACCCTAAACACTGTTTCAGGGCAAGACATTGTGTTTTAGACTAAAAGAGAATCCATTATAAGGAGAATCTTTAATTTGAAACTCTGTTCTTTACCTTTTTCACACTATGAAACAGCTTTGTATTCACCTTTAACACTGTTTCAGGGCAAGAGATTGTGTTTTAGACTAAAAGGGAATGCATTATAAGAAGAATCTTTACTTTGAAACTCTGTTCTTTACCTTTTTCTCAATATGAAACAGCTTTATATTCAACTTAAACACTGCTTCAGGGCAACAGATTGTGTTTTAGACTAAAAGGGAATGCATTATAAGAAGAATCTTTACTTTGAAACTCTGTTCTTTACCTTTTTCGCACTATGAAACAACTTGGTATTCACCTTAAACACTGTTTTAGGGCAAGAGATTGTGTTTTAGACTAAAAGGGAATGCATTATAAGAAGAATCTTTACTTTGAAACTCTGTTCTTTACCTTTTTCGCACTATGAAACAACTTGGTATTCACCTTAAACACTGTTTTAGGGCAAGAGATTGTGTTTTAGACTAAAATGTAATGCATTATAAGAAGAATCTTTACTTTGAAACTCTGTTCTTTAACTTTTTCGCACTATGAAACAACTTGGTATTCGACTTAAACACTGTTTCAGGGCAAGAGATTGAGTTTTAGACTAAAATGTAATGCATTATAAGAAGAATATTTACATTGCAACTGTTCTTTAGAGATTGTCTTTTAGACTCATTGAAACAGCGTTTCAAAGCATTGTAATCGCCTTAAACACAGTGTCAGGGCAAGAGATTGCGTTTTAGACTAAAATGTAATGCATTTTAAGAAGAATCTTTACCTTGAAACTCTGTTCTTTACCTTTTTCACACTCTGAAACAGCTTTGTATTCACCTTAAACACTGTTTTAGCGCAAGAGATTGTGTTTTAGACTAAAATGTAATGAATTATAAAAAGAATATTTACTTTGAAACTGTTCTTTACCTTTTTTACACTCTGAAACAGCTTTGTATTCACCTTGAACACTGTTTTAGGGCAAGAGATTGTGTTTTAGACTAAAATGTAATGCATTATAAGAAGAATCTTTACTTTGAAACTCTATTCTTTACCTTTTTCAAACTATGAAACAGCTTTATATTCATCTTAAACACTGTTTCAGGGCAAGAGATTGTGTTTTAGACTAAAAGAGACTCCATTATAAGAAGAATCTTTACTTTGAAACTCTGTTCTTTACCTTTTTCACACTATGAAACAGTTTTGTATTCACCTTAAACACGGTTTCAGGGCAAGAGATTTTGTTTTAGACTAAAAGGGAATGCATTATAAGAAGAATCTTTACTTTGAAACTCTGTTCTTTACCTTTTTCACACTATGAAACAGCTTTGTATTCACCCTAAACACTGTTTCAGGGCAAGACATTGTGTTTTAGACTAAAAGAGACTGCATTATAAGAAGAATCTTTACTTTGAAACTCTGTTCTTTACCTTTTTCACACTATGAAACAGTTTTGTATTCGCCTTAAACACTGTTTCAGGGCAAGAGATTGTGTTTTGGACTAAAAGGGAATGCATTATAAGAAGAATCTTGACTTGGAAACTCTGTTTTTTACCTTTTTCAGACTATGAAACAGCTTTGTATTCACCCTAAACACTGTTTCATGGCAAGAGATTGTGTTTTAGACTAAAAGGGAATGCATTATAAGAAGAATCTTTACTTTGAAACTCTGTTCTTTACCTTTTTCTCACTATGAAACAGCTTTGTCTTCACCTTAAACCCTGTTTCAGGGCAAGATATTGTGTTTTAAACTAAAATATAATGCATTATAAGAAGAATCTTTACTTTGAAACTCTGTTCTTTACCTTTTTCACACTATTGAAACAGCTTTGTATTCGCATTAATTAAACACTGTTTCAGGGCAAGAGATTGTGTTTTAGACTAAATGGGAATGCATTATAAGAAGAATCTTTACTTTGAAATTCTGTTCTTTACCTTTTTCACACTATGAAACAGCTTTATATTCAACATAAACACTGCTTCAGGGCAAGAGATTGTGTTTTAGACTAAAAGGGAATGCATTATAAGAAGAATCTTTACTTTGAAACTCTGTTCTTTACCTTTTTCACACTATGAAACAGCTTTGTATTCACCCTAAACACTGTTTCAGGGCAAGACATTGTGTTTTAGACTAAAAGAGACTCCATTATAAGAAGAATCTTTACTTTGAAACTCTGTTCTTTACCTTTTTCTCACTATGAAACAGCTTTATATTCAACATAAACACTGCTTCAGGGCAAGAGATTGTGTTTTAGACTAAAAGGGAATGCATTATAAGAAGAATCTTTGCTTTGAAACTCTGTTCTTTACCTTTTTCACACTATGAAACAGTTTTGTATTCACCTTAAAGACTGTTTTAGGGCAAGAGATTGTGTTTTAGACTAAAAGGGAATGCATTATAAGAAGAATCCTTACTTTGAAACTCTGTTCTTTACCTTTTCACACTATGAAACAGCTTTGTATTCAACTTAAACTCTGTTTCAGGGCAAGACATTGTGTTTTAGACTACAAGGGAATGCATTATAAGAAGAATCTTTACTTTGAAACTCTGTTCTTTACCTTTTTCACACTATGAAACAGCTTTATATTCAACATAAACAATGTTGCAGGGCAAGAGATTGTGTTTTAGACTAAAAGGGAATGCATTATAAGAAGAATCTTTACTTTGAAACTTTGTTCTTTACCTTTTTCACACTATGAAACAGCTTTATATTCAACATAAACACTGTTGCAGGGCAAGAGATTGTGTTTTAGACTAAAAGAGACTGCATTATAAGAAGAATCTTTACTTTGAAATTCTGTTCTTTACCTTTTTCTTACTATGAAACAGCTTTATATTCAACATAAACACTGCTTCAGGGAAGAGATTGTGTTTTAGACTAAAAGGGAATGCATTATAAGAAGAATCTTTACTTTGAAACTCTGTTCTTTACCTTTTTCACACTATTGAAACAGCATTGTATTCGCCTTAAACACTGTTTCAGGGCAAGAGATTGTGTTTTAGACTAAATGGGAATGCATTATAAGAAGAATCTTTACTTTGAAACTCTATTCTTAACCTTTTTCACACTATGAAACAGCTTGGTATTCGCCTTAAACACTGTTTCAGGTCAAGAGATTGTACTTTGGACTAAAATGTAATGCATTATAAGGAGAATCTTTACTTTGAAACTGTTCTTTACCTGTTTCTCACTATGAAACAGCTTGGTATTCACCTTAAACACTGTTTCAGGGCAAGAGATTGTGTTTATACTAAAATGTAATGCATTATAAGAAGAATATTTACATTGCAACTGTTCTTTAGAGATTGTCTTTTAGACTCATTGAAACAGCGTTTCAAAGCATTGTAATCGCCTTAAACACAGTTTCAGGGCAAGAGATTGTGTTTTAGACTAAAATGTAACGCATTTTAAGAAAAATCTTTACTTTGAAACTCTGTTCTTTACCTTTTTCACACTCTGAAACAGCTTTGTATTCAACTTACACACTGTTTCAGGGCAAGAGATTGTGTTTTAGACTAAAATATAATGCATTATAAGAAGAATCTTTACTTTGAAACTCTGTTCTTTACCTTTTTCACACTATTGAAACAGCTTTGTATTCGCCTTAATTAAACACTGTTTCAGGGCAAGAGATTGTGTTTTAGACTAAATGGGAATGCATTATAAGAAGAATCTTTACTTTGAAACTCTGTTCTTTACCTTTTTCACACTATGAAACAGCTTTGTATTCACCCTAAACACTGTTTCCGGGCAAGACATTGTGTTTTAGACTAAAAGGGAATGCATTATAAGAAGAATCTTTACTTTGAAACTCTGTTCTTTATCTTTGTAATACTATGAAACAGCTTTATATTCAACTGAAACACTGTTTCAGGGCAAGAGATTGTGTTTTAGACTAAAAGAGACTGCATTATAAGAAGAATCTTTCCTTTGAATCTCTGTTCTTTAGCTTTTTCACACTATGAAACAGCTTTGTATTCACCTTAAACACTGTTTCATGGCAAGAGATTGTGTTTTAGACTAAAAGGGAATGCATTATAAGAAGAATCTTTACTTTGAAACTCTGTTCTTTACCTTTTTCTCACTATGAAACAGCTTTGTATTCACCTTAAACACTGTTTCAGGGCAAGAGATTGTGTTTTAAACTAAAATATAATGCATTATAAGAAGAATCTTTACTTTGAAACTCTGTTCTTTACCTTTTTCACACTATTGAAACAGCTTTGTATTCGCATTAATTAAACACTGTTTCAGGGAAAGAGATTGTGTTTTAGACTAAATGGGAATGCATTATAAGAAGAATCTTTACTTTGAAATTCTGTTCTTTACCTTTTTCACACTATGAAACAGCTTTATATTCAACATAAACACTGCTTCAGGGCAAGAGATTGTGTTTTAGACTAAAAGGGAATGCATTATAAGAAGAATCTTTACTTTGAAACTCTGTTCTTTACCTTTTTCACACTATGAAACAGCTTTGTATTCACCCTAAACACTGTTTCAGGGCAAGACATTGTGTTTTAGACTAAAAGAGAATCCATTATAAGAAGAATCTTTAATTTGAAACTCTGTTCTTTACCTTTTTCACACTATGAAACAGCTTTGTATTCACCTTTAACACTGTTTCAGGGCAAGAGATTGTGTTTTAGACTAAAAGGGAATGCATTATAAGAAGAATCTTTACTTTGAAACTCTGTTCTTTACCTTTTTCTCAATATGAAACAGCTTTATATTCAACTTAAACACTGCTTCAGGGCAACAGATTGTGTTTTAGACTAAAAGGGAATGCATTATAAGAAGAATCTTTACTTTGAAACTCTGTTCTTTACCTTTTTCGCACTATGAAACAACTTGGTATTCACCTTAAACACTGTTTTAGGGCAAGAGATTGTGTTTTAGACTAAAAGGGAATGCATTATAAGAAGAATCTTTACTTTGAAACTCTGTTCTTTACCTTTTTCGCACTATGAAACAACTTGGTATTCACCTTAAACACTGTTTTAGGGCAAGAGATTGTGTTTTAGACTAAAATGTAATGCATTATAAGAAGAATCTTTACTTTGAAACTCTGTTCTTTAACTTTTTCGCACTATGAAACAACTTGGTATTCGACTTAAACACTGTTTCAGGGCAAGAGATTGAGTTTTAGACTAAAATGTAATGCATTATAAGAAGAATATTTACATTGCAACTGTTCTTTAGAGATTGTCTTTTAGACTCATTGAAACAGCGTTTCAAAGCATTGTAATCGCCTTAAACACAGTGTCAGGGCAAGAGATTGCGTTTTAGACTAAAATGTAATGCATTTTAAGAAGAATCTTTACCTTGAAACTCTGTTCTTTACCTTTTTCACACTCTGAAACAGCTTTGTATTCACCTTAAACACTGTTTTAGCGCAAGAGATTGTGTTTTAGACTAAAATGTAATGAATTATAAAAAGAATATTTACTTTGAAACTGTTCTTTACCTTTTTTACACTCTGAAACAGCTTTGTATTCACCTTGAACACTGTTTTAGGGCAAGAGATTGTGTTTTAGACTAAAATGTAATGCATTATAAGAAGAATCTTTACTTTGAAACTCTATTCTTTACCTTTTTCAAACTATGAAACAGCTTTATATTCATCTTAAACACTGTTTCAGGGCAAGAGATTGTGTTTTAGACTAAAAGAGACTCCATTATAAGAAGAATCTTTACTTTGAAACTCTGTTCTTTACCTTTTTCACACTATGAAACAGTTTTGTATTCACCTTAAACACGGTTTCAGGGCAAGAGATTTTGTTTTAGACTAAAAGGGAATGCATTATAAGAAGAATCTTTACTTTGAAACTCTGTTCTTTACCTTTTTCACACTATGAAACAGCTTTGTATTCACCCTAAACACTGTTTCAGGGCAAGACATTGTGTTTTAGACTAAAAGAGACTGCATTATAAGAAGAATCTTTACTTTGAAACTCTGTTCTTTACCTTTTTCACACTATGAAACAGTTTTGTATTCGCCTTAAACACTGTTTCAGGGCAAGAGATTGTGTTTTGGACTAAAAGGGAATGCATTATAAGAAGAATCTTGACTTGGAAACTCTGTTTTTTACCTTTTTCAGACTATGAAACAGCTTTGTATTCACCCTAAACACTGTTTCATGGCAAGAGATTGTGTTTTAGACTAAAAGGGAATGCATTATAAGAAGAATCTTTACTTTGAAACTCTGTTCTTTACCTTTTTCTCACTATGAAACAGCTTTGTATTCACCTTAAACCCTGTTTCAGGGCAAGATATTGTGTTTTAAACTAAAATATAATGCATTATAAGAAGAATCTTTACTTTGAAACTCTGTTCTTTACCTTTTTCACACTATTGAAACAGCTTTGTATTCGCATTAATTAAACACTGTTTCAGGGCAAGAGATTGTGTTTTAGACTAAATGGGAATGCATTATAAGAAGAATCTTTACTTTGAAATTCTGTTCTTTACCTTTTTCACACTATGAAACAGCTTTATATTCAACATAAACACTGCTTCAGGGCAAGAGATTGTGTTTTAGACTAAAAGGGAATGCATTATAAGAAGAATCTTTACTTTGAAACTCTGTTCTTTACCTTTTTCACACTATGAAACAGCTTTGTATTCACCCTAAACACTGTTTCAGGGCAAGACATTGTGTTTTAGACTAAAAGAGACTCCATTATAAGAAGAATCTTTACTTTGAAACTCTGTTCTTTACCTTTTTCTCACTATGAAACAGCTTTATATTCAACATAAACACTGCTTCAGGGCAAGAGATTGTGTTTTAGACTAAAAGGGAATGCATTATAAGAAGAATCTTTGCTTTGAAACTCTGTTCTTTACCTTTTTCACACTATGAAACAGTTTTGTATTCACCTTAAAGACTGTTTTAGGGCAAGAGATTGTGTTTTAGACTAAAAGGGAATGCATTATAAGAAGAATCTTTACTTTGAAACTCTGTTCTTTACCTTTTTCACACTATGAAACAGCTTTGTATTCACCCTAAACACTGTTTCAGGGCAAGACATTGTGTTTTAGACTAAAAGGGAATGCATTATAAGAAGAATCTTTACTTTGAAACTCTCTTTTTTACCTTTTTCACACTATGAAACAGCTTTGTATTTGCCTTAAACACTGTTGCAGGGCAAGAGGTTGTGTTTTAGACTAAAACGGAATGCATTATAAGAAGAATCTTTACTTTGAAACTTTGTTCTTTACCTTTTTCACACTATGAAACAGCTTTATATTCAACTTAAACACTGTTTCAGGGCAAGAGATTGTGTTTTAGACTAAAATATAATGCATTATAAGAAGAATCTTTACTTTGAAACTCTGTTCTTTACCTTTTTCACACTATTGAAACAGCTTTGTATTCGCCTTAAACACTGTTTCAGGGCAAGAGATTGTGTTTTAGACTAAATGGGAATGCATTATAAGAAGAATCTTTACTTTGAAATTCTGTTCTTTACCTTTTTCACACTATGAAACAGCTTTATATTGAACATAAACACTGCTTCAGGGCAAGAGATTGTGTTTTAGACTACAAGGGAATGCATTATAAGAAGAATCTTTACTTTGAAATTCTGTTCTTTACCTTTTCCACACTATGAAACAGCTTTATATTCAACATAAACACTGCTTCAGGGCAAGAGATTGTGTTTTAGACTAAAAGGGAATGCATTATAAGAAGAATCTTTACTTTGAAACTGTTCTTTACCTTTTTCTCACTATGAAACAGCTTTATGTTCATCTTAAACACTGTTTCAGGGCAAGAGATTGTGTTTTAGACTAAAATATAATGCAATATAAGAAGAATCTTTACTTTGAAACTCTGTTCTTTACCTTTTTCACACTATGAAACAGCTTTGTATTCGCTTTAAACACTGTTTCAGGGCAAGAGATTGTGTTTTAGACTAAAAGGGAATGCATTATAAGAAGAATCCTTACTTTGAAACTCTGTTCTTTACCTTTTCACACTATGAAACAGCTTTGTATTCAACTTAAACTCTGTTTCAGGGCAAGACATTGTGTTTTAGACTACAAGGGAATGCATTATAAGAAGAATCTTTACTTTGAAACTCTGTTCTTTACCTTTTTCACACTATGAAACAGCTTTATATTCAACATAAACAATGTTGCAGGGCAAGAGATTGTGTTTTAGACTAAAAGGGAATGCATTATAAGAAGAATCTTTACTTTGAAACTTTGTTCTTTACCTTTTTCACACTATGAAACAGCTTTATATTCAACATAAACACTGTTGCAGGGCAAGAGATTGTGTTTTAGACTAAAAGAGACTGCATTATAAGAAGAATCTTTACTTTGAAATTCTGTTCTTTACCTTTTTCTTACTATGAAACAGCTTTATATTCAACATAAACACTGCTTCAGGGAAGAGATTGTGTTTTAGACTAAAAGGGAATGCATTATAAGAAGAATCTTTACTTTGAAACTCTGTTCTTTACCTTTTTCACACTATTGAAACAGCATTGTATTCGCCTTAAACACTGTTTCAGGGCAAGAGATTGTGTTTTAGACTAAATGGGAATGCATTATAAGAAGAATCTTTACTTTGAAACTCTATTCTTTACCTTTTTCACACTATGAAACAGCTTTATATTCATCTTAAACACTGTTTCAGGGCAAGAGATTGTGTTTTAGACTAAAAGAGACTCCATTATAAGAAGAATCTTTGCTTTGAAACTCTGTTCTTTACCTTTTTCACACTATGAAACAGTTTTGTATTCACCTTAAAGACTGTTTTAGGGCAAGAGATTGTGTTTTAGACTAAAAGGGAATGCATTATAAGAAGAATCTTTACTTTGAAACTCTGTTCTTTACCTTTTTCACACTATGAAACAGCTTTGTATTCACCCTAAACACTGTTTCAGGGCAAGACATTGTGTTTTAGACTAAAAGGGAATGCATTATAAGAAGAATCTTTACTTTGAAACTCTCTTTTTTACCTTTTTCACACTATGAAACAGCTTTGTATTTGCCTTAAACACTGTTGCAGGGCAAGAGGTTGTGTTTTAGACTAAAACGGAATGCATTATAAGAAGAATCTTTACTTTGAAACTTTGTTCTTTACCTTTTTCACACTATGAAACAGCTTTATATTCAACTTAAACACTGTTTCAGGGCAAGAGATTGTGTTTTAGACTAAAATATAATGCATTATAAGAAGAATCTTTACTTTGAAACTCTGTTCTTTACCTTTTTCACACTATTGAAACAGCTTTGTATTCGCCTTAAACACTGTTTCAGGGCAAGAGATTGTGTTTTAGACTAAATGGGAATGCATTATAAGAAGAATCTTTACTTTGAAATTCTGTTCTTTACCTTTTTCACACTATGAAACAGCTTTATATTGAACATAAACACTGCTTCAGGGCAAGAGATTGTGTTTTAGACTACAAGGGAATGCATTATAAGAAGAATCTTTACTTTGAAATTCTGTTCTTTACCTTTTCCACACTATGAAACAGCTTTATATTCAACATAAACACTGCTTCAGGGCAAGAGATTGTGTTTTAGACTAAAAGGGAATGCATTATAAGAAGAATCTTTACTTTGAAACTGTTCTTTACCTTTTTCACACTATGAAACAGTTTTCTATTCGCCTTAAACACTGTTTCAGGGCAAGAGATTGTGTTTTAGACTAAAAGGGAATGCATTATAAGAAGAATCTTTACTTTGAAACTCTGTTCTTTACTTTTTCACACTATGAAACAGCTTTATATTCAACTTAAACACTATTCCAGGGCAAGACATTGTGTTTTAGACTAAAAGGGAATGCATTATAAGAAGAATCTTTACTTTGAAACTCTGTTCTTTACCTTTTTCACACTATGAAACAGTTTTGTATTCGCCTTAAACACTGTTTCAGGGCAAGAGATTGTGTTTTAGACTAAAAGGGAATGCATTATCAGAAGAATCTTGACTTTGAAACTCTGTTTTTTACCTTTTTCAGACTATGAAACAGCTTTGTATTCACCCTAAACACTGTTTCATGGCAAGAGATTGTGTTTTAGACTAAAAGGGAATGCATTATAAGAAGAATCTTTACTTTGAAACTCTGTTCTTTACCTTTTTCTCACTATGAAACAGCTTTGTATTCACCTTAAACACTGTTTCAGGGCAAGAGATTGTGTTTTAAACTAAAATATAATGCATTATAAGAAGAATCTTTACTTTGAAACTCTGTTCTTTACCTTTTTCACACTATTGAAACAGCTTTCTATTTGCCTTAATTAAACACTGTTTCAGGGCAAGAGATTGTGTTTTAGACTAAAATGTAATTCATTATAAGAAGAATCTTTACTTTGAAACTCTGTTCTTTACCTTTTTCGCACTATGAAACAACTTGGTATTCGACTTAAACACTGTTTCAGGGCAAGAGATTGAGTTTTAGACTAAAATGTAATGCATTATAAGAAGAATATTTACATTGCAACTGTTCTTTAGAGATTGTCTTTTAGACTCATTGAAACAGTGTTTCAAAGCATTGTAATCACCTTAAACACAGTTTCAGGGCAAGAGATTGCGTTTTAGACTAAAATGTAATTGATTTTTAAGAAGAATCTTTACTTTGAAACTCTGTTCTTTACCTTTTTCACACTCTGAAACAGCTTTGTATTCACCTTAAACACTCTTTTAGGGCAAGAGATTGTGTTTTAGACTAAAATGTAATGAATTATAAAAAGAATATTTACTTTGAAACTCTGTTCTTTACCTTTTTCACACTCTGAAACAGCTTTGTATTCACCTTGAACACTGTTTTAGGGCAAGAGATTGTGTTTTAGACTAAAATGTAATGCATTATAAGAAGAATCTTTACTTTGAAACTCTGTTCTTTACCTTTTTCACACTCTGAAACAGCTTGGTTTTCGCCTTAAAAACTGTTTCAGGGCAAGAGATTGTGCTTTGGACTAAAATGTAATGCATTTTAAGGAGAATCTTTACTTTGAAACTGTTATTTAGAGATTGTGTTTTAGACTCTTTGAATCAGCGTTTCAAAGCATTATAATCGCGTTGAACACAGTTTCAGGGCAAGAGATTTTGTTTTAGACTAAAATGTAATGCATTATAAAAAGAATGTTTACTTTGAAACTCTGTTCTTTACCTTTTTCACACTATGAAACAGCTTTGTATTCACCTTAAACATTGTTTTAGGGCAAGAGATTGTGTTTTAGACTAAAATGTAATGCATTATAAGAAGAATATTTACATTGCAACTGTTCTTTAGAGATTGTCTTTTAGACTCATTGAAACAGCGTTTCAAAGCATTGTAATTGCCTTAAACACAGTTTCAGGGCAAGAGATTGCGTTTTAGACTAAAATGTAATGCATTTTAAGAAGAATCTTTACTTTGAAACTCTGTTCTTTACCTTTTTCACACTCTGAAACAGCTTGGTATTCGCCTTAAACACTGTTTCAGGGCAAGAGATTGAGGTTTAGACTAAAATGTAATGCATTATAAGAAGAATATATACATTGCAACTGTTCTTTAGAGATTGTGTTTTAGACTCATTGAAACAGCGTTTCAAAGCATTGTAATCGCCTTAAACACAGTTTCAGGGCAAGAGATTTTGTTTTAGACTAAAATGTAATGCATTATAAAATGAATCTTTAGTTTGAAACTCTGTTCTTTACCTTTTTCACACTATGAAACAGCTTGGTATTCGACTTAAACACTGTTTCAGGGCAAGAGATTGAGTTTTAGACTAAAATGTAATGCATTATAAGAAGAATATGTACATTGCAACTGTTCTTTAGAGATTGTCCTTTAGACTCATTGAAACAGCGTTTCAAAGCATTGTATTCACCTTAAACACTGTTTTAGGGCAATAGATTGTGTTTTAGACTAAAATGTAATGCATTATAAGAAGAATCTTTACTTTGAAACTCTGTTCTTTACCTTTATCACACTCTGAAACAGCTTTGTATTCACCTTAAACACTGTTTCAGGGCAAGAGAATGTGCTTTGGACTAAAATGTAATGCATTATAAGAAGAATATTTACATTGCAACTGTTCTTTAGAGATTGTCTTTTAGACTCATTGAAACAGCGTTTCAAAGCATTGTAATCGCCTTAAACACAGTTTCAGGGCAAGAGATTTTGTTTTAGACTAAAATGTAATGCATTATAAAATGAATCTTTACTTTGAAACTCTGTTCTTTACCTTTTTCACACTATGAAACAGCTTTGTATTCACCTTAAACACTGTTTTAGGGCAAGAGATTGTGTTTTAGACTAAAATGTAATGAATTATAAAAAGAATCTTTACTTTGAAACTCTGTTCTTTACCTTTTTCACACTATGAAACAGCTTGGTATTCGCCTTAAACACTGTTTCAGGGCAAGAGATTGTGCTTTGGACTAAAATGTAATGCATTTTAAGGAGAATCTTTACTTTGAAACTCTGTTCTTGACCTTTTTCACACTCTGAAACAGCTTGGTATTCGCCTTAAACACTGTTTCAGGGCAAGAGATTGAGGTTTAGACTAAAATGTAATGCATTATAAGAAGAATCTTTACTTTGAAACTCTGTTCTTTACCTTTTTTACACTCTGAAACAGCTTTGTATTCACCTTAAACACTGTTTTAGGGCAAGAGATTTTGTTTTAGACTAAAATGTAATGCATTATAAAATGAATCTTTACTTTGAAACTCTGTTCTTTACCTTTTTCACACTATGAAACAGCTTTGTATTCACCTTAAACACTGTTTTAGGGCAAGAGATTGTGTTTTAGACTAAAATGTAATGAATTATAAAAAGAATCTTTACTTTGAAACTCTGTTCTTTACCTTTTTCACACTATGAAACAGCTTGGTATTCGCCTTAAACACTGTTTCAGGGCAAGAGATTGTGCTTTGGACTAAAATGTAATGCATTTTAAGGAGAATCTTTACTTTGAAACTGTTCTTTACCTTTTTCACACTCTGAAACAGCTTGGTATTCGCCTTAAACACTGTTTCAGGGCAAGAGATTGAGCTTTAGACTAAAATGTAATGCATTATAAGAAGAATCTTTACTTTGAAACTCTGTTCTTTACCTTTTTTACACTCTGAAACAGCTTTGTATTCACCTTAAACACTGTTTTAGGGCAAGAGATTTTGTTTTAGACTAAAATGTAATGCATTATAAAAAGAATCTTTACTTTGAAACTCTGTTCTTTACCTTTTTCACACTATGAAACAGCTTTGAATTCACCTTAAACACTGTTTTAGGGCAAGAGATTGTGTTTTAGACTAAAATGTAATGAAATATAAAAAGAATCTTTACTTTGAAACTCTGTTCTTTACCTTTTTCACACTCGGAAACAGCTTGGTATTCGCCTTAAAAACTGTTTCAGGGCAAGAGATTGTACTTTGGACTAAAATGTAATGCATTATAAGGAGAATCTTTACTTTGAAACTGTTCTTTAGCTGTTTCACACTATGAAACAGCTTGGTATTCACCTTAAACACTGTTTCAGGGCAAGAGATTGTGTTTTAGACTAAAATGTAATGCATTATAAGAAGAATATTTACATTGCAACTGTTCTTTAGAGATTGTCTTTTAGACTCATTGAAACAGCGTTTCAAAGCATTGTAATCGCCTTAAACACAGTTTCAGGGCAAGAGATTGTGTTTTAGACTAAAATGTAATGCATTTTAAGAAGAATCTTTACTTTGAAACTCTGTTCTTTACCTTTTTCACACTCTGAAACAGCTTGGTATTCGCCTTAAACACTGTTTCAGGGCAAGAGATTGAGGTTTAGACTAAAATGTAATGCATTATAAGAAGAATATATACATTGCAACTGTTCTTTAGAGATTGTGTTTTAGACTCATTGAAACAGCGTTTCAAAGCATTGTAATCGCCTTAAACACAGTTTCAGGGCAAGAGATTTTGTTTTAGACTAAAATGTAATGCATTATAAAATGAATCTTTAGTTTGAAACTCTGTTCTTTACCTTTTTCACACTATGAAACAGCTTGGTATTCGACTTAAACACTGTTTCAGGGCAAGAGATTGAGTTTTAGACTAAAATGTAATGCATTATAAGAAGAATATGTACATTGCAACTGTTCTTTAGAGATTGTCCTTTAGACTCATTGAAACAGCGTTTCAAAGCATTGTATTCACCTTAAACACTGTTTTAGGGCAATAGATTGTGTTTTAGACTAAAATGTAATGCATTATAAGAAGAATCTTTACTTTGAAACTCTGTTCTTTACCTTTATCACACTCTGAAACAGCTTTGTATTCACCTTAAACACTGTTTCAGGGCAAGAGAATGTGCTTTGGACTAAAATGTAATGCATTATAAGAAGAATATTTACATTGCAACTCTGTTCTTTAGAGATTGTCTTTTAGACTCATTGAAACAGCGTTTCAAAGCATTGTAATCGCCTTAAACACAGTTTCAGGGCAAGAGATTTTGTTTTAGACTAAAATGTAATGCATTATAAAATGAATCTTTACTTTGAAACTCTGTTCTTTACCTTTTTCACACTATGAAACAGCTTTGTATTCACCTTAAACACTGTTTTAGGGCAAGAGATTGTGTTTTAGACTAAAATGTAATGAATTATAAAAAGAATCTTTACTTTGAAACTCTGTTCTTTACCTTTTTCACACTATGAAACAGCTTGGTATTCGCCTTAAACACTGTTTCAGGGCAAGAGATTGTGCTTTGGACTAAAATGTAATGCATTTTAAGGAGAATCTTTACTTTGAAACTCTGTTCTTGACCTTTTTCACACTCTGAAACAGCTTGGTATTCGCCTTAAACACTGTTTCAGGGCAAGAGATTGAGGTTTAGACTAAAATGTAATGCATTATAAGAAGAATCTTTACTTTGAAACTCTGTTCTTTACCTTTTTTACACTCTGAAACAGCTTTGTATTCACCTTAAACACTGTTTTAGGGCAAGAGATTTTGTTTTAGACTAAAATGTAATGCATTATAAAATGAATCTTTACTTTGAAACTCTGTTCTTTACCTTTTTCACACTATGAAACAGCTTTGTATTCACCTTAAACACTGTTTTAGGGCAAGAGATTGTGTTTTAGACTAAAATGTAATGAATTATAAAAAGAATCTTTACTTTGAAACTCTGTTCTTTACCTTTTTCACACTATGAAACAGCTTGGTATTCGCCTTAAACACTGTTTCAGGGCAAGAGATTGTGCTTTGGACTAAAATGTAATGCATTTTAAGGAGAATCTTTACTTTGAAACTGTTCTTTACCTTTTTCACACTCTGAAACAGCTTGGTATTCGCCTTAAACACTGTTTCAGGGCAAGAGATTGAGGTTTAGACTAAAATGTAATGCATTATAAGAAGAATCTTTACTTTGAAACTCTGTTCTTTACCTTTTTTACACTCTGAAACAGCTTTGTATTCACCTTAAACACTGTTTTAGGGCAAGAGATTTTGTTTTAGACTAAAATGTAATGCATTATAAAAAGAATCTTTACTTTGAAACTCTGTTCTTTACCTTTTTCACACTATGAAACAGCTTTGAATTCACCTTAAACACTGTTTTAGGGCAAGAGATTGTGTTTTAGACTAAAATGTAATGAAATATAAAAAGAATCTTTACTTTGAAACTCTGTTCTTTACCTTTTTCACACTCGGAAACAGCTTGGTATTCGCCTTAAAAACTGTTTCAGGGCAAGAGATTGTACTTTGGACTAAAATGTAATGCATTATAAGGAGAATCTTTACTTTGAAACTGTTCTTTAGCTGTTTCACACTATGAAACAGCTTGGTATTCACCTTAAACACTGTTTCAGGGCAAGAGATTGTGTTTTAGACTAAAATGTAATGCATTATAAGAAGAATATTTACATTGCAACTGTTCTTTAGAGATTGTCTTTTAGACTCATTGAAACAGCGTTTCAAAGCATTGTAATCGCCTTAAACACAGTTTCAGGGCAAGAGATTGTGTTTTAGACTAAAATGTAATGCATTTTAAGAAGAATCTTTACTTTGAAACTCTGTTCTTTACCTTTTTCACACTCTGAAACAGCTTGGTATTCGCCTTAAACACTGTTTCAGTGCAAGAGATTGTACTTTGGACTAAAATGTAATGCATTATAAGGAGAATCTTTACTTTGAAACTGTTCTTTAGCTGTTTCACACTATGAAACAGCTTGGTATTCACCATAAACACTGTTTCAGGGCAAGAGATTGTGTTTTAGACTAAAATGTAATGCATTATAAGAAGAATATTTACATTGCAACTGTTCTTTAGAGATTGTCTTTTAGACTCATTGAAACAGCGTTTCAAAGCATTGTAATCGCCTTAAACACAGTTTCAGGGCAAGAGATTGTGTTTTAGACTAAAATGTAACGCATTTTAAGAAAAATCTTTACTTTGAAACTCTGTTCTTTACCTTTTTCACACTCTGAAACAGCTTTGTATTCACCTTAAACACTGTTTTAGGGCAAGAGATTGTGTTTTAGACTAAAATGTAATGCATTATAAGAAGAATCTTTACTTTGAAACTCTGTTCTTTACCTTTTTCACACTCTGAAACAGCTTGGTATTCGCCTTAAACACTGTTTCAGGTCAAGAGATTGTACTTTGGACTAAAATGTAATGCATTATAAGGAGAATCTTTACTTTGAAACTGTTCTTTAGCTGTTTCTCACTATGAAACAGCTTGGTATTCACCTTAAACACTGTTTCAGGGCAAGAGATTGTGTTTATACTAAAATGTAATGCATTATAAGAAGAATATTTACATTGCAACTGTTCTTTAGAGATTGTCTTTTAGACTCATTGAAACAGCGTTTCAAAGCATTGTAATCGCCTTAAACACAGTTTCAGGGCAAGAGATTGTGTTTTAGACTAAAATGTAACGCATTTTAAGAAAAATCTTTACTTTGAAACTCTGTTCTTTACCTTTTTCACACTCTGAAACAGCTTTGTATTCAACTTACACACTGTTTCAGGGCAAGAGATTGTGTTTTAGACTAAAATATAATGCATTATAAGAAGAATCTTTACTTTGAAACTCTGTTCTTTACCTTTTTCACACTATTGAAACAGCTTTGTATTCGCCTTAATTAAACACTGTTTCAGGGCAAGAGATTGTGTTTTAGACTAAATGGGAATGCATTATAAGAAGAATCTTTACTTTGAAACTCTGTTCTTTACCTTTTTCACACTATGAAACAGCTTTGTATTCACCCTAAACACTGTTTCCGGGCAAGACATTGTGTTTTAGACTAAAAGGGAATGCATTATAAGAAGAATCTTTACTTTGAAACTCTGTTCTTTATCTTTGTAATACTATGAAACAGCTTTATATTCAACTGAAACACTGTTTCAGGGCAAGAGATTGTGTTTTAGACTAAAAGAGACTGCATTATAAGAAGAATCTTTCCTTTGAATCTCTGTTCTTTAGCTTTTTCACACTATGAAACAGCTTTGTATTCACCTTAAACACTGTTTCATGGCAAGAGATTGTGTTTTAGACTAAAAGGGAATGCATTATAAGAAGAATCTTTACTTTGAAACTCTGTTCTTTACCTTTTTCTCACTATGAAACAGCTTTGTATTCACCTTAAACACTGTTTCAGGGCAAGAGATTGTGTTTTAAACTAAAATATAATGCATTATAAGAAGAATCTTTACTTTGAAACTCTGTTCTTTACCTTTTTCACACTATTGAAACAGCTTTGTATTCGCATTAATTAAACACTGTTTCAGGGAAAGAGATTGTGTTTTAGACTAAATGGGAATGCATTATAAGAAGAATCTTTACTTTGAAATTCTGTTCTTTACCTTTTTCACACTATGAAACAGCTTTATATTCAACATAAACACTGCTTCAGGGCAAGAGATTGTGTTTTAGACTAAAAGGGAATGCATTATAAGAAGAATCTTTACTTTGAAACTCTGTTCTTTACCTTTTTCACACTATGAAACAGCTTTGTATTCACCCTAAACACTGTTTCAGGGCAAGACATTGTGTTTTAGACTAAAAGAGAATCCATTATAAGAAGAATCTTTAATTTGAAACTCTGTTCTTTACCTTTTTCACACTATGAAACAGCTTTGTATTCACCTTTAACACTGTTTCAGGGCAAGAGATTGTGTTTTAGACTAAAAGGGAATGCATTATAAGAAGAATCTTTACTTTGAAACTCTGTTCTTTACCTTTTTCTCAATATGAAACAGCTTTATATTCAACTTAAACACTGCTTCAGGGCAACAGATTGTGTTTTAGACTAAAAGGGAATGCATTATAAGAAGAATCTTTACTTTGAAACTCTGTTCTTTACCTTTTTCGCACTATGAAACAACTTGGTATTCACCTTAAACACTGTTTTAGGGCAAGAGATTGTGTTTTAGACTAAAAGGGAATGCATTATAAGAAGAATCTTTACTTTGAAACTCTGTTCTTTACCTTTTTCGCACTATGAAACAACTTGGTATTCACCTTAAACACTGTTTTAGGGCAAGAGATTGTGTTTTAGACTAAAATGTAATGCATTATAAGAAGAATCTTTACTTTGAAACTCTGTTCTTTAACTTTTTCGCACTATGAAACAACTTGGTATTCGACTTAAACACTGTTTCAGGGCAAGAGATTGAGTTTTAGACTAAAATGTAATGCATTATAAGAAGAATATTTACATTGCAACTGTTCTTTAGAGATTGTCTTTTAGACTCATTGAAACAGCGTTTCAAAGCATTGTAATCGCCTTAAACACAGTTTCAGGGCAAGAGATTGCGTTTTAGACTAAAATGTAATGCATTTTAAGAAGAATCTTTACCTTGAAACTCTGTTCTTTACCTTTTTCACACTCTGAAACAGCTTTGTATTCACCTTAAACACTGTTTTAGCGCAAGAGATTGTGTTTTAGACTAAAATGTAATGAATTATAAAAAGAATATTTACTTTGAAACTGTTCTTTACCTTTTTCACACTCTGAAACAGCTTTGTATTCACCTTGAACACTGTTTTAGGGCAAGAGATTGTGTTTTAGACTAAAATGTAATGCATTATAAGAAGAATCTTTACTTTGAAACTCTATTCTTTACCTTTTTCACACTATGAAACAGCTTTATATTCATCTTAAACACTGTTTCAGGGCAAGAGATTGTGTTTTAGACTAAAAGAGACTCCATTATAAGAAGAATCTTTACTTTGAAACTCTGTTCTTTACCTTTTTCACACTATGAAACAGTTTTGTATTCACCTTAAACACGGTTTCAGGGCAAGAGATTTTGTTTTAGACTAAAAGGGAATGCATTATAAGAAGAATCTTTACTTTGAAACTCTGTTCTTTACCTTTTTCACACTATGAAACAGCTTTGTATTCACCCTAAACACTGTTTCAGGGCAAGACATTGTGTTTTAGACTAAAAGAGACTGCATTATAAGAAGAATCTTTACTTTGAAACTCTGTTCTTTACCTTTTTCACACTATGAAACAGTTTTGTATTCGCCTTAAACACTGTTTCAGGGCAAGAGATTGTGTTTTGGACTAAAAGGGAATGCATTATAAGAAGAATCTTGACTTGGAAACTCTGTTTTTTACCTTTTTCAGACTATGAAACAGCTTTGTATTCACCCTAAACACTGTTTCATGGCAAGAGATTGTATTTTAGACTAAAAGGGAATGCATTATAAGAAGAATCTTTACTTTGAAACTCTGTTCTTTACCTTTTTCTCACTATGAAACAGCTTTGTATTCACCTTAAACCCTGTTTCAGGGCAAGATATTGTGTTTTAAACTAAAATATAATGCATTATAAGAAGAATCTTTACTTTGAAACTCTGTTCTTTACCTTTTTCACACTATTGAAACAGCTTTGTATTCGCATTAATTAAACACTGTTTCAGGGCAAGAGATTGTGTTTTAGACTAAATGGGAATGCATTATAAGAAGAATCTTTACTTTGAAATTCTGTTCTTTACCTTTTTCACACTATGAAACAGCTTTATATTCAACATAAACACTGCTTCAGGGCAAGAGATTGTGTTTTAGACTAAAAGGGAATGCATTATAAGAAGAATCTTTACTTTGAAACTCTGTTCTTTACCTTTTTCACACTATGAAACAGCTTTGTATTCACCCTAAACACTGTTTCAGGGCAAGACATTGTGTTTTAGACTAAAAGAGACTCCATTATAAGAAGAATCTTTACTTTGAAACTCTGTTCTTTACCTTTTTCTCACTATGAAACAGCTTTATTTTCAACATAAACACTGCTTCAGGGCAAGAGATTGTGTTTTAGACTAAAAGGGAATGCATTATAAGAAGAATCTTTACTTTGAAACTCTGTTCTTTACCTTTTTCACACTATGAAACAGCTTTGTATTCACCTTTAACACTGTTTCAGGGCAAGAGATTGTGTTTTATACTAAAAGGGAATGCATTATAAGAAGAATCTTTACTTTGAAACTCTGTTCTTTACCTTTTTCTCACTATGAAACAGCTTTTATATTCAACTTAAACACTGCTTCAGTGCAAGAGATTGTGTTTTAGACTAAAAGGGAATGCATTATAAGAAGAATCTTTACTTTGAAACTCTGTTCTTTACCTTTTTCGCACTATGAAACAACTTGGTATTCACCTTAAAAACTGTTTTAGGGCAAGAGATTGTGTTTTAGACTAAAATGTAATGCATTATAAGAAGAAGCTTTACTTTGAAACTCTGTTCTTTACCTTTTTCGCACTATGAAACAACTTGGTATTCGACTTAAACACTGTTTCAGGGCAAGAGATTGAGTTTTAGACTAAAATGTAATGCATTATAAGAAGAATATTTACATTGCAACTGTTCTTTAGAGATTGTCTTTTAGACTCATTGAAACAGCGTTTCAAAGCATTGTAATCGCCTTAAACACAGTTTCAGGGCAAGAGATTGCGTTTTAGACTAAAATGTAATGCATTTTAAGAAGAATCTTTACTTTGAAACTCTGTTCTTGACCTTTTTCACACTCTGATACAGCTTTGTATTCACCTTAAACACTGTTTTAGGGCAAGAGATTGTGTTTTAGACTAAAATGTAATGAATTATAAAAAGAATATTTACTTTGAAACTCTGTTCTTTACCTTTTTCACACTCTGAAACAGCTTTGTATTCACCTTGAACACTGTTTTAGGGCAAGAGATTGTGTTTTAGACTAAAATGTAATGCATTATAAGAAGAATCTTTACTTTGAAACTCTGTTCTTTACCTTTTTCACACTCTGAAACATCTTGGTTTTCGCCTTAAAAACTGTTTCAGGGCAAGAGATTGTGCTTTGGACTAAAATGTAATGCATTTTAAGGAGAATATTTACATTGCAACTGTTCTTTAGAGATTGTGTTTTAGACTCATTGAAACAGCGTTTCAAAGCATTGTAATCGCCTTAAACACAGTTTCAGGGCAAGAGATTGCGTTTTAGACTAAAATGTAATGCATTTTAAGAAGAATCTTTACTTTGAAACTCTGTTCTTTACCTTTTTCACACTCTGAAACAGCTTGGTATTCGCCTTAAACACTGTTTCAGGGCAAGAGATTGAGGTTTAGACTAAAATGTAATGCATTATAAGAAGAATATATACATTGCAACTGTTCTTTAGAGATTGTGTTTTAGACTCATTGAAACAGCGTTTCAAAGCATTGTAATCGCCTTCAACACAGTTTCAGGGCAAGAGATTTTGTTTTAGACTAAAATGTAATGCATTTTAAGAAGAATCTTTACTTTGAAACTCTGTTCTTTACCTTTTTCACACTCTGAAACAGCTTTGTATTCACCTTAAACACTGTTTCAGGGCAATAGATTGTGTTTTAGACTAAAATGTAATGCATTATAAGAAGAATCTTTACTTTGAAACTCTGTTCTTTACCTTTATCACACTCTGAAACAGCTTTGTATTCACCTTAAACACTGTTTCAGGGCAAGAGAATGTGCTTTGGACTAAAATGTAATGCATTATAAGAAGAATATTTACATTGCAACTCTGTTCTTTCGCTTTTACACTCATTGAAACAGCGTTTCAAAGCATTATAATCACCTTGAACACAGTTTCAGGGCAAGAGATTTTGTTTTAGACTAAAATGTAATGCATTATAAAAAGAATGTTTACTTTGAAACTCTGTTCTTTACCTTTTTCACACTTTGAAACAGCTTTGTATTCACCTTAAACACTGTTTTAGGGCAAGAGATTGTGTTTTAGACTAAAATGTAATGCATTATAAGAAGAATCTTTACTTTGAAACTCTGTTCTTTACCTTTTTCGCACTATGAAACAACTTGGTATTCGACTTAAACACTGTTTCAGGGCAAGAGATTGAGTTTTAGACTAAAATGTAATGCATTATAAGAAGAATATTTACATTGCAACTGTTCTTTAGAGATTGTCTTTTAGACTCATTGAAACAGCGTTTCAAAGCATTGTAATCGCCTTAAACACAGTTTCAGGGCAAGAGATTGCGTTTTAGACTAAAATGTAATGCATTTTAAGAAGAATCTTTACTTTGAAACTCTGTTCTTTACCTTTTTCACACTATGAAACAGCTTTGTATTCACCTTAAACACTGTTTTAGGGCAAGAGATTGTGTTTTAGACTAAAATGTAATGAATTATAAAAAGAATCTTTACTTTGAAACTCTGTTCTTTACCTTTTTCACACTATGAAACAGCTTGGTATTCGCCTTAAACACTGTTTCAGGGCAAGAGATTGTACTTTGGACTAAAATGTAATGCATTATAAGGAGAATCTTTACTTTGAAACTGTTCTTTAGCTGTTTCACACTATGAAACAGCTTGGTATTCACCTTAAACACAGTTTCAGGGCAAGAGATTGTGTTTTAGACTAAAATGTAATGCATTTTAAGAAAAATCTTTACTTTGAAACTCTGTTCTTTACCTTTTTCATACTCTGAAACAGCTTTGTATTCACCTTAAACACTGTTTTAGGGCAAGAGATTGTGTTTTAGACTAAAATGTAATGCATTATAAGAAGAATCTTTACTTTGAAACTCTGTTCTTTACCTTTTTCACACTCTGAAACAGCTTGGTATTCGTCTTAAACACTGTTTCAGGGCAAGAGATTGTGTTTTAGAATAAAAGGGAATGCATTATAAGAAGAATCTTTACTTTGAAACTCTGTTCTTTACTTTTTCACACTATGAAACAGCTTTGTATTCACCTTTAACACTGTTTAAGGGCAAGAGATTGTGTTTTAGACTAAAAGGGAATGCATTATAAGAAGAATCTTTACTTTGAAACTCTGTTCTTTACCTTTTTCTCACTATGAAACAGCTTTTATATTCAACTTAAACACTGCTTCAGTGCAAGAGATTGTGTTTTAGACTAAAAGGGAATGCATTATAAGAAGAATCTTTACTTTGAAACTCTGTTCTTTACCTTTTTCACACTATGAAACAGCTTGGTATTCGCCTTAAACACTGTTTCAGGGCAAGAGATTGTGCTTTGGACTAAAATGTACTGCATTTTAAGGAGAATCTTTACTTTGAAACTCTGTTCTTGACCTTTTTCACACTCTGAAACAGCTTGGTATTCGCCTTAAAAACTGTTTCAGGGCAAGAGATTGTACTTTGGACTAAAATGTAATGCATTATAAGGAGAATCTTTACTTTGAAACTGTTCTTTAGCTGTTTCACACTATGAAACAGCTTGGTATTCACCTTAAACACTGTTTCAGGGCAAGAGATTGTGTTTTAGACTAAAATGTAATGCATTATAAGAAGAATATTTACATTGCAACTGTTCTTTAGAGATAGTCTTTTAGACTCATTGAAACAGCGTTTCAAAGCATTGTAATCGCCTTAAACACAGTTTCAGGGCAAGAGATTGTGTTTTAGACTAAAATGTAATGCATTTTAAGAAAAATCTTTACTTTGAAACTCTGTTCTTTACCTTTTTCATACTCTGAAACAGCTTTGTATTCACCTTAAACACTGTTTTAGGGCAAGAGATTGTGTTTTAGACTAAAATGTAATGCATTATAAGAAGAATCTTTACTTTGAAACTCTGTTCTTTACCTTTTTCACACTCTGAAACAGCTTGGTATTCGCCTTAAACACTGTTTCAGGGCAAGAGATTGTGTTTTAGAATAAAAGGGAATGCATTATAAGAAGAATCTTTACTTTGAAACTCTGTTCTTTACTTTTTCACACTATGAAACAGCTTTGTATTCACCTTTAACACTGTTTCAGGGCAAGAGATTGTGTTTTAGACTAAAAGGGAATGCATTATAAGAAGAATCTTTACTTTGAAACTCTGTTCTTTACCTTTTTCTCAATATGAAACAGCTTTATATTCAACTTAAACACTGCTTCAGGGCAACAGATTGTGTTTTAGACTAAAAGGGAATGCATTATAAGAAGAATCTTTACTTTGAAACTCTGTTCTTTACCTTTTTCTCACTATGAAACAGCTTTTATATTCAACTTAAACACTGCTTCAGTGCAAGAGATTGTGTTTTAGACTAAAAGGGAATGCATTATAAGAAGAATCTTTACTTTGAAACTCTGTTCTTTACCTTTTTCGCACTATGAAACAACTTGGTATTCACCTTAAACACTGTTTTAGGGCAAGAGATTGTGTTTTAGACTAAAATGTAATGCATTATAAGAAGAATCTTTACTTTGAAACTCTGTTCTTTACCTTTTTCGCACTATGAAACAACTTGGTATTCACCTTAAACACTGTTTCAGGGCAAGAGATTGAGTTTTAGACTAAAATGTAATGCATTATAAGAAGAATATTTACATTGCAACTGTTCTTTAGAGATTGTCTTTTAGACTCATTGAAACAGCGTTTCAAAGCATTGTAATCGCCTTAAACACAGTTTCAGGGCAAGAGATTGCGTTTTAGACTAAAATGTAATGCATTTTAAGAAGAATCTTTACTTTGAAACTCTGTTCTTGACCTTTTTCACACTCTGAAACAGCTTTGTATTCACCTTAAACACTGTTTTAGGGCAAGAGATTGTGTTTTAGACTAAAATGTAATGAATTATAAAAAGAATATTTACTTTGAAACTCTGTTCTTTACCTTTTTCACACTCTGAAACAGCTTTGTATTCACCTTGAACACTGTTTTAGGGCAAGAGATTGTGTTTTAGACTAAAATGTAATGCATTATAAGAAGAATCTTTACTTTGAAACTCTGTTCTTTACCTTTTTCACACTGAAACAGCTTGGTTTTCGCCTTAAAAACTGTTTCAGGGCAAGAGATTGTGCTTTGGACTAAAATGTAATGCATTTTAAGGAGAATATTTACATTGCAACTGTTCTTTAGAGATTGTGTTTTAGACTCATTGAAACAGCGTTTCAAAGCATTGTAATCGCCTTAAACACAGTTTCAGGGCAAGAGATTGCGTTTTAGACTAAAATGTAATGCATTTTAAGAAGAATCTTTACTTTGAAACTCTGTTCTTGACCTTTTTCACACTCTGATACAGCTTTGTATTCACCTTAAACACTGTTTTAGGGCAAGAGATTGTGTTTTAGACTAAAATGTAATGAATTATAAAAAGAATATTTACTTTGAAACTCTGTTCTTTACCTTTTTCACACTCTGAAACAGCTTTGTATTCACCTTGAACACTGTTTTAGGGCAAGAGATTGTGTTTTAGACTAAAATGTAATGCATTATAAGAAGAATCTTTACTTTGAAACTCTGTTCTTTACCTTTTTCACACTCTGAAACATCTTGGTTTTCGCCTTAAAAACTGTTTCAGGGCAAGAGATTGTGCTTTGGACTAAAATGTAATGCATTTTAAGGAGAATATTTACATTGCAACTGTTCTTTAGAGATTGTGTTTTAGACTCATTGAAACAGCGTTTCAAAGCATTGTAATCGCCTTAAACACAGTTTCAGGGCAAGAGATTGCGTTTTAGACTAAAATGTAATGCATTTTAAGAAGAATCTTTACTTTGAAACTCTGTTCTTTACCTTTTTCACACTCTGAAACAGCTTGGTATTCGCCTTAAACACTGTTTCAGGGCAAGAGATTGAGGTTTAGACTAAAATGTAATGCATTATAAGAAGAATATATACATTGCAACTGTTCTTTAGAGATTGTGTTTTAGACTCATTGAAACAGCGTTTCAAAGCATTG
This sequence comes from Electrophorus electricus, assembly GCF_041902795.1. Lineage (NCBI taxonomy): Eukaryota > Metazoa > Chordata > Actinopteri > Gymnotiformes > Gymnotidae > Electrophorus > Electrophorus electricus. Next base: position 9,966,467 of record NC_137517.1, read on the forward strand.
TAATCGCCTTAAACACAGTTTCAGGGCAAGAGATTTTGTTTTAGACTAAAATGTAATGCATTTTAAGAAGAATCTTTACTTTGAAACTCTGTTCTTTACCTTTTTCACACTCTGAAACAGCTTTGTATTCACCTTAAACACTGTTTCAGGGCAATAGATTGTGTTTTAGACTAAAATGTAATGCATTATAAGAAGAATCTTTACTTTGAAACTCTGTTCTTTACCTTTATCACACTCTGAAACAGCTTTGTATTCACCTTAAACACTGTTTCAGGGCAAGAGAATGTGCTTTGGACTAAAATGTAATGCATTATAAGAAGAATATTTACATTGCAACTCTGTTCTTTCGCTTTTACACTCATTGAAACAGCGTTTCAAAGCATTATAATCACCTTGAACACAGTTTCAGGGCAAGAGATTTTGTTTTAGACTAAAATGTAATGCATTATAAAAAGAATGTTTACTTTGAAACTCTGTTCTTTACCTTTTTCACACTTTGAAACAGCTTTGTATTCACCTTAAACACTGTTTTAGGGCAAGAGATTGTGTTTTAGACTAAAATGTAATGCATTATAAGAAGAATCTTTACTTTGAAACTCTGTTCTTTACCTTTTTCGCACTATGAAACAACTTGGTATTCGACTTAAACACTGTTTCAGGGCAAGAGATTGAGTTTTAGACTAAAATGTAATGCATTATAAGAAGAATATTTACATTGCAACTGTTCTTTAGAGATTGTCTTTTAGACTCATTGAAACAGCGTTTCAAAGCATTGTAATCGCCTTAAACACAGTTTCAGGGCAAGAGATTGTGTTTTAGACTAAAATGTAATGCATTTTAAGAAGAATCTTTACTTTGAAACTCTGTTCTTTACCTTTTTCACACTATGAAACAGCTTTGTATTCACCTTAAACACTGTTTTAGGGCAAGAGATTGTGTTTTAGACTAAAATGTAATGAATTATAAAAAGAATCTTTACTTTGAAACTCTGTTCTTTACCTTTTTCACACTATGAAACAGCTTGGTATTCGCCTTAAACACTGTTTCAGGGCAAGAGATTGTGCTTTGGACTAAAATGTAATGCATTTTAAGGAGAATCTTTACTTTGAAACTCTGTTCTTGACCTTTTTCACACTCTGAAACAGCTTGGTATTCGCCTTAAACACTGTTTCAGGGCAAGAGATTGAGGTTTAGACTAAAATGTAATGCATTATAAAAAGAATCTTTACTTTGAAACTGTTCTTTACCTTTTTCATACTCTGAAACAGCTTTGTATTCACCTTAAACACTGTTTTAGGGCAAGAGATTGTGTTTTAGACTAAAATGTAATGCATTATAAGAAGAATCTTTACTTTGAAACTCTGTTCTTTACCTTTTTCACACTCTGAAACAGCTTGGTATTCGCCTTAAACACTGTTTCAGGGCAAGAGATTGTGTTTTAGAATAAAAGGGAATGCATTATAAGAAGAATCTTTACTTTGAAACTCTGTTCTTTACTTTTTCACACTATGAAACAGCTTTGTATTCACCTTTAACACTGTTTCAGGGCAAGAGATTGTGTTTTAGACTAAAAGGGAATGCATTATAAGAAGAATCTTTACTTTGAAACTCTGTTCTTTACCTTTTTCTCACTATGAAACAGCTTTTATATTCAACTTAAACACTGCTTCAGTGCAAGAGATTGTGTTTTAGACTAAAAGGGAATGCATTATAAGAAGAATCTTTACTTTGAAACTCTGTTCTTTACCTTTTTCACACTATGAAACAGCTTGGTATTCGCCTTAAACACTGTTTCAGGGCAAGAGATTGTGCTTTGGACTAAAATGTAATGCATTTTAAGGAGAATCTTTACTTTGAAACTCTGTTCTTGACCTTTTTCACACTCTGAAACAGCTTGGTATTCGCCTTAAACACTGTTTCAGGGCAAGAGATTGAGGTTTAGACTAAAATGTAATGCATTATAAAAAGAATCTTTACTTTGAAACTCTGTTCTTTACCTTTTTCACCCTATGAAACAGCTTTGAATTCACCTTAAACACTGTTTTAGGGCAAGAGATTGTGTTTTAGACTAAAATGTAATGAATTATAAAAAGAATCTTTACTTTGAAACTCTGTTCTTTACCTTTTTCACACTCTGAAACAGCTTGGTATTCGCCTTAAAAACTGTTTCAGGGCAAGAGATTGTACTTTGGACTAAAATGTAATGCATTATAAGGAGAATCTTTACTTTGAAACTGTTCTTTAGCTGTTTCACACTATGAAACAGCTTGGTATTCACCTTAAACACTGTTTCAGGGCAAGAGATTGTGTTTTAGACTAAAATGTAATGCATTATAAGAAGAATATTTACATTGCAACTGTTCTTTAGAGATTGTCTTTTAGACTCATTGAAACAGCGTTTCAAAGCATTGTAATCGCCTTAAACACAGTTTCAGGGCAAGAGATTGTGTTTTAGACTAAAATGTAATGCATTTTAAGAAAAATCTTTACTTTGAAACTCTGTTCTTTACCTTTTTCACACTCTGAAACAGCTTGGTATTCGCCTTAAACACTGTTTCAAGGCAAGAGATTGTGTTTTAGAATAAAAGGGAATGCATTATAAGAAGAATCTTTACTTTGAAACTCTGTTCTTTACTTTTTCACACTATGAAACAGCTTTGTATTCACCTTTAACACTGTTTCAGGGCAAGAGATTGTGTTTTAGACTAAAAGGGAATGCATTATAAGAAGAATCTTTACTTTGAAACTCTGTTCTTTACCTTTTTCTCAATATGAAACAGCTTTATATTCAACTTAAACACTGCTTCAGGGCAACAGATTGTGTTTTAGACTAAAAGGGAATGCATTATAAGAAGAATCTTTACTTTGAAACTCTGTTCTTTACCTTTTTCTCACTATGAAACAGCTTTTATATTCAACTTAAACACTGCTTCAGTGCAAGAGATTGTGTTTTAGACTAAAAGGGAATGCATTATAAGAAGAATCTTTACTTTGAAACTCTGTTCTTTACCTTTTTCGCACTATGAAACAACTTGGTATTCACCTTAAACACTGTTTTAGGGCAAGAGATTGTGTTTTAGACTAAAATGTAATGCATTATAAGAAGAATCTTTACTTTGAAACTCTGTTCTTTACCTTTTTCGCACTATGAAACAACTTGGTATTCGACTTAAACACTGTTTCAGGGCAAGAGATTGAGTTTTAGACTAAAATGTAATGCATTATAAGAAGAATATTTACATTGCAACTGTTCTTTAGAGATTGTCTTTTAGACTCATTGAAACAGCGTTTCAAAGCATTGTAATCGCCTTAAACACAGTTTCAGGGCAAGAGATTGCGTTTTAGACTAAAATGTAATGCATTTTAAGAAGAATCTTTACTTTGAAACTCTGTTCTTGACCTTTTTCACACTCTGAAACAGCTTTGTATTCACCTTAAACACTGTTTTAGGGCAAGAGATTGTGTTTTAGACTAAAATGTAATGAATTATAAAAAGAATATTTACTTTGAAACTCTGTTCTTTACCTTTTTCACACTCTGAAACAGCTTTGTATTCACCTTGAACACTGTTTTAGGGCAAGAGATTGTGTTTTAGACTAAAATGTAATGCATTATAAGAAGAATCTTTACTTTGAAACTCTGTTCTTTACCTTTTTCACACTGAAACAGCTTGGTTTTCGCCTTAAAAACTGTTTCAGGGCAAGAGATTGTGCTTTGGACTAAAATGTAATGCATTTTAAGGAGAATATTTACATTGCAACTGTTCTTTAGAGATTGTGTTTTAGACTCATTGAAACAGCGTTTCAAAGCATTGTAATCGCCTTAAACACAGTTTCAGGGCAAGAGATTGCGTTTTAGACTAAAATGTAATGCATTTTAAGAAGAATCTTTACTTTGAAACTCTGTTCTTTACCTTTTTCACACTCTGAAACAGCTTGGTATTCGCCTTAAACACTGTTTCAGGGCAAGAGATTGAGGTTTAGACTAAAATGTAATGCATTATAAGAAGAATATATACATTGCAACTGTTCTTTAGAGATTGTGTTTTAGACTCATTGAAACAGCGTTTCAAAGCATTGTAATCGCCTTAAACACAGTTTCAGGGCAAGAGATTTTGTTTTATACTAAAATGTAATGCATTATAAAATGAATCTTTACTTTGAAACTCTGTTCTTTACCTTTTTCACACTATGAAACAGCTTGGTATTCGACTTAAACACTGTTTTAGGGCAAGAGATTGTGTTTTAGACTAAAATGTAATGCATTATAAGAAGAATCTTTACTTTGAAACTCTGTTCTTTACCTTTTTCGCACTATGAAACAACTTGGTATTCGACTTAAACACTGTTTCAGGGCAAGAGATTGAGTTTTAGACTAAAATGTAATGCATTATAAGAAGAATATTTACATTGCAACTGTTCTTTAGAGATTGTCTTTTAGACTCATTGAAACAGCGTTTCAAAGCATTGTAATCGCCTTAAACAGTTTCAGGGCAAGAGATTGCGTTTTAGACTAAAATGTAATGCATTTTAAGAAGAATCTTTACTTTGAAACTCTGTTCTTGACCTTTTTCACACTCTGAAACAGCTTTGTATTCACCTTAAACACTGTTTTAGGGCAAGAGATTGTGTTTTAGACTAAAATGTAATGAATTATAAAAAGAATATTTACTTTGAAACTCTGTTCTTTACCTTTTTCACACTCTGAAACAGCTTTGTATTCACCTTGAACACTGTTTTAGGGCAAGAGATTGTGTTTTAGACTAAAATGTAATGAATTATAAAAAGAATCTTTACTTTGAAACTCTGTTCTTTACCTTTTTCACACTCTGAAACAGCTTGGTATTCACCTTAAACACTGTTTCAGGGCAAGAGATTGTGTTTTAGACTAAAATGTAATGCATTATAAGAAGAATATTTACATTGCAACTGTTCTTTAGAGATTGTCTTTTAGACTCATTGAAACAGCGTTTCAAAGCATTGTAATCGCCTTAAACACAGTTTCAGGGCAAGAGATTGTGTTTTAGACTAAAATGTAATGCATTTTAAGAAAAATCTTTACTTTGAAACTCTGTTCTTTACCTTTTTCATACTCTGAAACAGCTTTGTATTCACCTTAAACACTGTTTTAGGGCAAGAGATTGTGTTTTAGACTAAAATGTAATGCATTATAAGAAGAATCTTTACTTTGAAACTCTGTTCTTTACCTTTTTCACACTCTGAAACAGCTTGGTATTCGCCTTAAACACTGTTTCAGTGCAAGAGATTGTACTTTGGACTAAAATGTAATGCATTATAAGGAGAATCTTTACTTTGAAACTGTTCTTTAGCTGTTTCACACTATGAAACAGCTTGGTATTCACCTTAAACACTGTTTCAGGGCAAGAGATTGTGTTTTAGACTAAAATGTAATGCATTATAAGAAGAATATTTACATTGCAACTGTTCTTTAGAGATTGTCTTTTAGACTCATTGAAACAGCGTTTCAAAGCATTGTAATCGCCTTAAACACAGTTTCAGGGCAAGAGATTGTGTTTTAGACTAAAATGTAATGCATTTTAAGAAGAATCTTTACTTTGAAACTCTGTTCTTTACCTTTTTCACACTCTGAAACAGCTTTCTATTCACCTTAAACACTGTTTTAGGGCAAGAGATTGTGTTTTAGACTAAAATGTAATGCATTATAAGAAGAATCTTTACTTTGAAACTCTGTTCTTTTCCTTTTTCACACTCTGAAACAGCTTGGTATTCGCCTTAAACACTGTTTCAGGGCAAGAGATTGTGCTTTGGACTAAAATGTAATGCATTTTAAGGAGAATCTTTACTTTGAAACTCTGTTCTTGACCTTTTTCACACTCTGAAACAGCTTGGTATTCGCCTTAAACACTGTTTCAGGGCAAGAGATTGAGGTTTAGACTAAAATGTAATGCATTATAAGAAGAATCTTTACTTTGAAACTCTGTTCTTTACCTTTTTTACACTCTGAAACAGCTTTGTATTCACCTTAAACACTGTTTTAGGGCAAGAGATTTTGTTTTAGACTAAAATGTAATGCATTATAAAAAGAATCTTTACTTTGAAACTCTGTTCTTTACCTTTTTCACACTATGAAACAGCTTTGAATTCACCTTAAACACTGTTTTAGGGCAAGAGATTGTGTTTTAGACTAAAATGTAATGAATTATAAAAAGAATCTTTACTTTGAAACTCTGTTCTTTACCTTTTTCACACTCTGAAACAGCTTGGTATTCGCCTTAAAAACTGTTTCAGGGCAAGAGATTGTACTTTGGACTAAAATGTAATGCATTATAAGGAGAATCTTTATTTTGAAACTGTTCTTTAGCTGTTTCACACTATGAAACAGCTTGGTATTCACCTTAAACACTGTTTCAGGGCAAGAGATTGTGTTTTAGACTAAAATGTAATGCATTATAAGAAGAATATTTACATTGCAACTGTTCTTTAGAGATTGTCTTTTAGACTCATTGAAACAGCGTTTTTAAAGCATTGTAATCGCCTTAAACACAGTTTCAGGGCAAGAGATTGTGTTTTAGACTAAAATGTAATGCATTTTAAGAAAAATCTTTACTTTGAAACTCTGTTCTTTACCTTTTTCACACTCTGAAACAGCTTTGTATTCACCTTAAACACGGTTTTAGGGCAAGAGATTGTGTTTTAGACTAAAATGTAATGCATTTTAAGAAGAATCTTTACTTTGAAACTCTGTTCTTTACCTTTTTCACACTCTGAAACAGCTTGGTATTCACCTTAAACACTGTTTTAGGGCAAGAGATTGTGTTTTAGACTAAAATGTAATGCATTATAAGAAGAATCTTTACTTTGAAACTCTGTTCTTTACCTTTTTCACACTCTGAAACAGATTGGTATTCGCCTTAAACACTGTTTCAGGGCAAGAGATTGTGCTTTGGACTAAAATGTAATGCATTTTAAGGAGAATCTTTACTTTGAAACTCTGTTCTTGACCTTTTTCACACTCTGAAACAGCTTTGTATTCACCTTAAACAAAGCTTTAGGGCAAGAGATTTTGTTTTAAACTAAAATGTAATGCATTATAAAAAGAATCTTTACTTTGAAACTCTGTTCTTTACCTTTTTCACACTATGAAACAGCTTGGTATTCACCTTCAACACTTTCAGGGCAAGAGATTGAGGTTTAGACTAAAATGTAATGCATTATAAGAAGAATATTTACATTGCAACTGTTCTTTAGAGATTGTCTTTTAGACTCATTGAAACAGGGTTTCAAAGCATTGTAATCGCCTTAAACACAGTTTCAGGGCAAGAGATTGTGTTTTAGACTAAAATGTAATGCATTTTAAGAAGAATCTTTACTTTTAAACTCTGTTCTTGACCTTTTTCACACTCTGAAACAGCTTGGTATTCGCCTTAAACACTGTTTCAGGGCAAGAGATTGAGGTTTAGACTAAAATGTAATGCATTATAAGAAGAATCTTTACTTTGAAACTCTGTTCTTTACCTTTTTCACACTCTGAAACAGCTTTGTATTCACCTTAAACACTGTTTTAGGGCAAGAGATTTTGTTTTAGACTAAAATGTAATGCATTATAAAAAGAATCTTTACTTTGAAACTGTTCTTTACCTTTTTCACACTATGAAACAGCTTTGAATTCACCTTAAACACTGTTTTAGGGCAAGAGATTGTGTTTTAGACTAAAATGTAATGCATTATAAGAAGAATCTTTACTTTGAAACTCTGTTCTTTACCTTTTTCGCACTATGAAACAACTTGGTATTCGACTTAAACACTGTTTCAGGGCAAGAGATTGAGTTTTAGACTAAAATGTAATGCATTATAAGAAGAATATTTACATTGCAACTGTTCTTTAGAGATTGTCTTTTAGACTCATTGAAACAGCGTTTCAAAGCATTGTAATCGCCTTAAACACAGTTTCAGGGCAAGAGATTGCGTTTTAGACTAAAATGTAATGCATTTTAAGAAGAATCTTTACTTTGAAACTCTGTTCTTGACCTTTTTCACACTCTGAAACAGCTTTGTATTCACCTTAAACACTGTTTTAGAGCAAGAGATTGTGTTTTAGACTAAAATGTAATGAATTATAAAAAGAATATTTACTTTGAAACTCTGTTCTTTACCTTTTTCACACTCTGAAACAGCTTTGTATTCACCTTGAACACTGTTTTAGGGCAAGAGATTGTGTTTTAGACTAAAATGTAATGCATTATAAGAAGAATCTTTACTTTGAAACTCTGTTCTTTACCTTTTTCAAACTGAAACAGCTTGGTTTTCGCCTTAAAAACTGTTTCAGGGCAAGAGATTGTGCTTTGGACTAAAATGTAATGCATTTTAAGGAGAATATTTACATTGCAACTGTTCTTTAGAGATTGTGTTTTAGACTCATTGAAACAGCGTTTCAAAGCATTGTAATCGCCTTAAACACAGTTTCAGGGCAAGAGATTGCGTTTTAGACTAAAATGTAATGCATTTTAAGAAGAATCTTTACTTTGAAACTCTGTTCTTTACCTTTTTCACACTCTGAAACAGCTTGGTATTCGCCTTAAACACTGTTTCAGGGCAAGAGATTGAGGTTTAGACTAAAATGTAATGCATTATAAGAAGAATATATACATTGCAACTGTTCTTTAGAGATTGTGTTTTAGACTCATTGAAACAGCGTTTCAAAGCATTGTAATCGCCTTAAACACAGTTTCAGGGCAAGAGATTTTGTTTTATACTAAAATGTAATGCATTATAAAATGAATCTTTACTTTGAAACTCTGTTCTTTACCTTTTTCACACTATGAAACAGCTTGGTATTCGACTTAAACACTGTTTTAGGGCAAGAGATTGTGTTTTAGACTAAAATGTAATGCATTATAAGAAGAATCTTTACTTTGAAACTCTGTTCTTTACCTTTTTCGCACTATGAAACAACTTGGTATTCGACTTAAACACTGTTTCAGGGCAAGAGATTGAGTTTTAGACTAAAATGTAATGCATTATAAGAAGAATATTTACATTGCAACTGTTCTTTAGAGATTGTCTTTTAGACTCATTGAAACAGCGTTTCAAAGCATTGTAATCGCCTTAAACAGTTTCAGGGCAAGAGATTGCGTTTTAGACTAAAATGTAATGCATTTTAAGAAGAATCTTTACTTTGAAACTCTGTTCTTGACCTTTTTCACACTCTGAAACAGCTTTGTATTCACCTTAAACACTGTTTTAGGGCAAGAGATTGTGTTTTAGACTAAAATGTAATGCATTATAAGAAGAATATTTACATTGCAACTGTTCTTTAGAGATTGTCTTTTAGACTCATTGAAACAGCGTTTCAAAGCATTGTAATCGCCTTAAACACAGTTTCAGGGCAAGAGATTGTGTTTTAGACTAAAATGTAATGCATTTTAAGAAAAATCTTTACTTTGAAACTCTGTTCTTTACCTTTTTCATACTCTGAAACAGCTTTGTATTCACCTTAAACACTGTTTTAGGGCAAGAGATTGTGTTTTAGACTAAAATGTAATGCATTATAAGAAGAATCTTTACTTTGAAACTCTGTTCTTTACCTTTTTCACACTCTGAAACAGCTTGGTATTCGCCTTAAACACTGTTTCAGTGCAAGAGATTGTACTTTGGACTAAAATGTAATGCATTATAAGGAGAATCTTTACTTTGAAACTGTTCTTTAGCTGTTTCACACTATGAAACAGCTTGGTATTCACCTTAAACACTGTTTCAGGGCAAGAGATTGTGTTTTAGACTAAAATGTAATGCATTATAAGAAGAATATTTACATTGCAACTGTTCTTTAGAGATTGTCTTTTAGACTCATTGAAACAGCGTTTCAAAGCATTGTAATCGCCTTAAACACAGTTTCAGGGCAAGAGATTGTGTTTTAGACTAAAATGTAATGCATTTTAAGAAGAATCTTTACTTTGAAACTCTGTTCTTTACCTTTTTCACACTCTGAAACAGCTTTCTATTCACCTTAAACACTGTTTTAGGGCAAGAGATTGTGTTTTAGACTAAAATGTAATGCATTATAAGAAGAATCTTTACTTTGAAACTCTGTTCTTTTCCTTTTTCACACTCTGAAACAGCTTGGTATTCGCCTTAAACACTGTTTCAGGGCAAGAGATTGTGCTTTGGACTAAAATGTAATGCATTTTAAGGAGAATCTTTACTTTGAAACTCTGTTCTTGACCTTTTTCACACTCTGAAACAGCTTGGTATTCGCCTTAAACACTGTTTCAGGGCAAGAGATTGAGGTTTAGACTAAAATGTAATGCATTATAAGAAGAATCTTTACTTTGAAACTCTGTTCTTTACCTTTTTTACACTCTGAAACAGCTTTGTATTCACCTTAAACACTGTTTTAGGGCAAGAGATTTTGTTTTAGACTAAAATGTAATGCATTATAAAAAGAATCTTTACTTTGAAACTCTGTTCTTTACCTTTTTCACACTATGAAACAGCTTTGAATTCACCTTAAACACTGTTTTAGGGCAAGAGATTGTGTTTTAGACTAAAATGTAATGAATTATAAAAAGAATCTTTACTTTGAAACTCTGTTCTTTACCTTTTTCACACTCTGAAACAGCTTGGTATTCGCCTTAAAAACTGTTTCAGGGCAAGAGATTGTACTTTGGACTAAAATGTAATGCATTATAAGGAGAATCTTTATTTTGAAACTGTTCTTTAGCTGTTTCACACTATGAAACAGCTTGGTATTCACCTTAAACACTGTTTCAGGGCAAGAGATTGTGTTTTAGACTAAAATGTAATGCATTATAAGAAGAATATTTACATTGCAACTGTTCTTTAGAGATTGTCTTTTAGACTCATTGAAACAGCGTTTTTAAAGCATTGTAATCGCCTTAAACACAGTTTCAGGGCAAGAGATTGTGTTTTAGACTAAAATGTAATGCATTTTAAGAAAAATCTTTACTTTGAAACTCTGTTCTTTACCTTTTTCACACTCTGAAACAGCTTTGTATTCACCTTAAACACGGTTTTAGGGCAAGAGATTGTGTTTTAGACTAAAATGTAATGCATTTTAAGAAGAATCTTTACTTTGAAACTCTGTTCTTTACCTTTTTCACACTCTGAAACAGCTTGGTATTCACCTTAAACACTGTTTTAGGGCAAGAGATTGTGTTTTAGACTAAAATGTAATGCATTATAAGAAGAATCTTTACTTTGAAACTCTGTTCTTTACCTTTTTCACACTCTGAAACAGATTGGTATTCGCCTTAAACACTGTTTCAGGGCAAGAGATTGTGCTTTGGACTAAAATGTAATGCATTTTAAGGAGAATCTTTACTTTGAAACTCTGTTCTTGACCTTTTTCACACTCTGAAACAGCTTTGTATTCACCTTAAACAAAGCTTTAGGGCAAGAGATTTTGTTTTAAACTAAAATGTAATGCATTATAAAAAGAATCTTTACTTTGAAACTCTGTTCTTTACCTTTTTCACACTATGAAACAGCTTGGTATTCACCTTCAACACTTTCAGGGCAAGAGATTGAGGTTTAGACTAAAATGTAATGCATTATAAGAAGAATATTTACATTGCAACTGTTCTTTAGAGATTGTCTTTTAGACTCATTGAAACAGGGTTTCAAAGCATTGTAATCGCCTTAAACACAGTTTCAGGGCAAGAGATTGTGTTTTAGACTAAAATGTAATGCATTTTAAGAAGAATCTTTACTTTTAAATTCTGTTCTTGACCTTTTTCACACTCTGAAACAGCTTGGTATTCGCCTTAAACACTGTTTCAGGGCAAGAGATTGAGGTTTAGACTAAAATGTAATGCATTATAAGAAGAATCTTTACTTTGAAACTCTGTTCTTTACCTTTTTCACACTCTGAAACAGCTTTGTATTCACCTTAAACACTGTTTTAGGGCAAGAGATTTTGTTTTAGACTAAAATGTAATGCATTATAAAAAGAATCTTTACTTTGAAACTGTTCTTTACCTTTTTCACACTATGAAACAGCTTTGAATTCACCTTAAACACTGTTTTAGGGCAAGAGATTGTGTTTTAGACTAAAATGTAATGCATTATAAAAAGAATCTTTACTTTGAAACTCTGTTCTTTACCTTTTTCACACTCTGAAACAGCTTTGTATTCGCCTTAAACACTGTTTCAGGGCAAGAGATTGAGATTTAGACTAAAATGTAATGCATTATAAGAAGAATATTTACATTGCAACTCTGTTCTTTAGCTTTTACACTCATTGAAACAGCGTTTCAAAGCATTGTGATCGCCTTAAACACAGTTTCAGGGCAAGAGATTTTGTTTTAGAATAAAATGTAATGTATTATAGGAAGAATCTTCACTTTGAAACTCTGTTCTTTACCTTTTTCACACTCTGAAACAGCTTGGTATTCGCCTTAAACACTGTTTCAGGGCAAGAGATTGAGGTTTAGATTAAAATGTAATGCATTATAAGAAGAATATTTACATTGCAACTGTTCTTTAGAGATTGTCTTTTAGACTCATTGAAACAGCGTTTCAAAGCATTGTAATCGCCTTAAACACAGTTTCAGGGCAAGAGATTGCGTTTTAGACTAAAATGTAATGCATTTTAAGAAGAATCTTTACTTTGAAACTCTGTTCTTGACCTTTTTCACACTCTGAAACAGCTTTGTATTCACCTTCAACACTGTTTTAGGGCAAGAGATTGTGTTTTAGACTAAAATGTAATGCATTATAAGAAGAATCTTTACTTTGAAACTCTGTTCTTGACCTTTTTCACACTCTGAAACAGCTTGGTATTCGCCTTAAACACTGTTTCAGGGCAAGAGATTGAGGTTTAGACTAAAATGTAATGCATTATAAGAAGAATATTTACATTGCAACTGTTCTTTAGAGATTGTCTTTTAGACTCATTGAAACAGCGTTTCAAAGCATTGTAATCGCCTTAAACACAGTTTCAGGGCAAGAGATTGCGTTTTAGACTAAAATGTAATGCATTTTAAGAAGAATCTTTACTTTGAAACTCTGTTCTTTACCTTTTTCACACTCTGAAACAGCTTGGTATTCGCCTTAAACACTGTTTCAGGGCAAGAGATTGAGGTTTAGACTAAAATGTAATGCATTATAAGAAGAATATATACATTGCAACTGTTCTTTAGAGATTGTGTTTTAGACTCATTGAAACAGCGTTTCAAAGCATTGTAATCGCCTTAAACACAGTTTCAGGGCAAGAGATTTTGTTTTATACTAAAATGTAATGTATTATAAAATGAATCTTTACTTTGAAACTCTGTTCTTTACCTTTTTCACACTATGAAACAGCTTGGTATTCGACTTAAGCACTGTTTCAGGGCAAGAGATTGAGTTTTAGACTAAAATGTAATGCATTATAAGAAGAATATGTACATTGCAACTGTTCTTTAGAGATTGTCCTTTAGACTCATTGAAACAGCGTTTCAAAGCATTGTAATCGCCTTAAACACAGTTTCAGGGCAAGAGATTGTGTTTTAGACTAAAATGTAATGCATTTTAAGAAGAATCTTTACTTTGAAACTCTGTTCTTTACCTTTTTCACACTCTGAAACAGCTTTCTATTCACCTTAAACACTGTTTTAGGGCAAGAGATTGTGTTTTAGACTAAAATGTAATGCATTATAAGAAGAATCTTTACTTTGAAACTCTGTTCTTTTCCTTTTTCACACTCTGAAACAGCTTGGTATTCGCCTTAAACACTGTTTCAGGGCAAGAGATTGTGCTTTGGACTAAAATGTAATGCATTTTAAGGAGAATCTTTACTTTGAAACTCTGTTCTTGACCTTTTTCACACTCTGAAACAGCTTGGTATTCGCCTTAAACACTGTTTCAGGGCAAGAGATTGAGGTTTAGACTAAAATGTAATGCATTATAAGAAGAATCTTTACTTTGAAACTCTGTTCTTTACCTTTTTTACACTCTGAAACAGCTTTGTATTCACCTTAAACACTGTTTTAGGGCAAGAGATTTTGTTTTAGACTAAAATGTAATGCATTATAAAAAGAATCTTTACTTTGAAACTCTGTTCTTTACCTTTTTCACACTATGAAACAGCTTTGAATTCACCTTAAACACTGTTTTAGGGCAAGAGATTGTGTTTTAGACTAAAATGTAATGAATTATAAAAAGAATCTTTACTTTGAAACTCTGTTCTTTACCTTTTTCACACTCTGAAACAGCTTGGTATTCGCCTTAAAAACTGTTTCAGGGCAAGAGATTGTACTTTGGACTAAAATGTAATGCATTATAAGGAGAATCTTTATTTTGAAACTGTTCTTTAGCTGTTTCACACTATGAAACAGCTTGGTATTCACCTTAAACACTGTTTCAGGGCAAGAGATTGTGTTTTAGACTAAAATGTAATGCATTATAAGAAGAATATTTACATTGCAACTGTTCTTTAGAGATTGTCTTTTAGACTCATTGAAACAGCGTTTTTAAAGCATTGTAATCGCCTTAAACACAGTTTCAGGGCAAGAGATTGTGTTTTAGACTAAAATGTAATGCATTTTAAGAAAAATCTTTACTTTGAAACTCTGTTCTTTACCTTTTTCACACTCTGAAACAGCTTTGTATTCACCTTAAACACGGTTTTAGGGCAAGAGATTGTGTTTTAGACTAAAATGTAATGCATTTTAAGAAGAATCTTTACTTTGAAACTCTGTTCTTTACCTTTTTCACACTCTGAAACAGCTTGGTATTCACCTTAAACACTGTTTTAGGGCAAGAGATTGTGTTTTAGACTAAAATGTAATGCATTATAAGAAGAATCTTTACTTTGAAACTCTGTTCTTTACCTTTTTCACACTCTGAAAAAGATTGGTATTCGCCTTAAACACTGTTTCAGGGCAAGAGATTGTGCTTTGGACTAAAATGTAATGCATTTTAAGGAGAATCTTTACTTTGAAACTCTGTTCTTGACCTTTTTCACACTCTGAAACAGCTTTGTATTCACCTTAAACAAAGCTTTAGGGCAAGAGATTTTGTTTTAAACTAAAATGTAATGCATTATAAAAAGAATCTTTACTTTGAAACTCTGTTCTTTACCTTTTTCACACTATGAAACAGCTTGGTATTCACCTTCAACACTTTCAGGGCAAGAGATTGAGGTTTAGACTAAAATGTAATGCATTATAAGAAGAATATTTACATTGCAACTGTTCTTTAGAGATTGTCTTTTAGACTCATTGAAACAGGGTTTCAAAGCATTGTAATCGCCTTAAACACAGTTTCAGGGCAAGAGATTGTGTTTTAGACTAAAATGTAATGCATTTTAAGAAGAATCTTTACTTTTAAACTCTGTTCTTGACCTTTTTCACACTCTGAAACAGCTTGGTATTCGCCTTAAACACTGTTTCAGGGCAAGAGATTGAGGTTTAGACTAAAATGTAATGCATTATAAGAAGAATCTTTACTTTGAAACTCTGTTCTTTACCTTTTTCACACTCTGAAACAGCTTTGTATTCACCTTAAACACTGTTTTAGGGCAAGAGATTTTATTTTAGACTAAAATGTAATGCATTATAAAAAGAATCTTTACTTTGAAACTCTGTTCTTTACCTTTTTCACACTATGAAACAGCTTTGAATTCACCTTAAACACTGTTTTAGGGCAAGAGATTGTGTTTTAGACTAAAATGTAATGCATTATAAAAAGAATCTTTACTTTGAAACTCTGTTCTTTACCTTTTTCACACTCTGAAACAGCTTTGTATTCGCCTTAAACACTGTTTCAGGGCAAGAGATTGAGATTTAGACTAAAATGTAATGCATTATAAGAAGAATATTTACATTGCAACTCTGTTCTTTAGCTTTTACACTCATTGAAACAGCGTTTCAAAGCATTGTGATCGCCTTAAACACAGTTTCAGGGCAAGAGATTTTGTTTTAGAATAAAATGTAATGTATTATAGGAAGAATCTTCACTTTGAAACTCTGTTCTTTACCTTTTTCACACTCTGAAACAGCTTGGTATTCGCCTTAAACACTGTTTCAGGGCAAGAGATTGAGGTTTAGATTAAAATGTAATGCATTATAAGAAGAATATTTACATTGCAACTGTTCTTTAGAGATTGTCTTTTAGACTCATTGAAACAGCGTTTCAAAGCATTGTAATCGCCTTAAACACAGTTTCAGGGCAAGAGATTGCGTTTTAGACTAAAATGTAATGCATTTTAAGAAGAATCTTTACTTTGAAACTCTGTTCTTGACCTTTTTCACACTCTGAAACAGCTTTGTATTCACCTTAAACACTGTTTTAGGGCAAGAGATTGTGTTTTAGACTAAAATGTAATGCATTATAAGAAGAATCTTTACTTTGAAACTCTGTTCTTGACCTTTTTCACACTCTGAAACAGCTTGGTATTCGCCTTAAACACTGTTTCAGGGCAAGAGATTGAGGTTTAGACTAAAATGTAATGCATTATAAGAAGAATATTTACATTGCAACTGTTCTTTAGAGATTGTCTTTTAGACTCATTGAAACAGCGTTTCAAAGCATTGTAATCGCCTTAAACACAGTTTCAGGGCAAGAGATTGCGTTTTAGACTAAAATGTAATGCATTTTAAGAAGAATCTTTACTTTGAAACTCTGTTCTTTACCTTTTTCACACTCTGAAACAGCTTGGTATTCGCCTTAAACACTGTTTCAGGGCAAGAGATTGAGGTTTAGACTAAAATGTAATGCATTATAAGAAGAATATATACATTGCAACTGTTCTTTAGAGATTGTGTTTTAGACTCATTGAAACAGCGTTTCAAAGCATTGTAATCGCCTTAAACACAGTTTCAGGGCAAGAGATTTTGTTTTATACTAAAATGTAATGTATTATAAAATGAATCTTTACTTTGAAACTCTGTTCTTTACCTTTTTCACACTATGAAACAGCTTGGTATTCGACTTAAACACTGTTTCAGGGCAAGAGATTGAGTTTTAGAATAAAATGTAATGCATTATAAGAAGAATATGTACATTGCAACTGTTCTTTAGAGATTGTCCTTTAGACTCATTGAAACAGCGTTTCAAAGCATTGTAATCGCCTTAAACACAGTTTCAGGGCAAGAGATTGTGTTTTAGACTAAAATGTAATGCATTTTAAGAAGAATCTTTACTTTGAAACTCTGTTCTTTACCTTTTTCACACTATGAAACAGCTTTGTATTCACCTTAAACACTGTTTCAGGGCAATAGATTGTGTTTTAGACTAAAATGTAATGCATTATAAGAAGAATCTTTACTTTGAAACTCTGTTCTTTACCTTTATCACACTCTGAAACAGCTTTGTATTCACCTTAAACACTGTTTCAGGGCAAGAGAATGTGCTTTGGACTAAAATGTAATGCATTATAAGAAGAATCTTTACTTTGAAACTCTGTTCTTTACCTTTTTTACACTCTGAAACAGCTTTGTATTCACCTTAAACACTGTTTTAGGGCAAGAGATTTTGTTTTAGACTAAAATGTAATGCATTATAAAAAGAATCTTTACTTTGAAACTCTGTTCTTTACCTTTTTCACACTATGAAACAGCTTTGAATTCACCTTAAACACTGTTTTAGGGCAAGAGATTGTGTTTTAGACTAAAATGTAATGAATTATAAAAAGAATCTTTACTTTGAAACTCTGTTCTTTACCTTTTTCACACTCTGAAACAGCTTGGTATTCACCTTAAACACTGTTTCAGGGCAAGAGATTGTGTTTTAGACTAAAATGTAATGAATTATAAAAAGAATCTTTACTTTGAAACTCTGTTCTTTACCTTTTTCACACTCTGAAACAGCTTGGTATTCGCCTTAAAAACTGTTTCAGGGCAAGAGATTGTACTTTGGACTAAAATGTAATGCATTATAAGGAGAATCTTTATTTTGAAACTGTTCTTTAGCTGTTTCACACTATGAAACAGCTTGGTATTCACCTTAAACACTGTTTCAGGGCAAGAGATTGTGTTTTAGACTAAAATGTAATGCATTATAAGAAGAATATTTACATTGCAACTGTTCTTTAGAGATTGTCTTTTAGACTCATTGAAACAGCGTTTTTAAAGCATTGTAATCGCCTTAAACACAGTTTCAGGGCAAGAGATTGTGTTTTAGACTAAAATGTAATGCATTTTAAGAAAAATCTTTACTTTGAAACTCTGTTCTTTACCTTTTTCACACTCTGAAACAGCTTTGTATTCACCTTAAACACGGTTTTAGGGCAAGAGATTGTGTTTTAGACTAAAATGTAATGCATTTTAAGAAGAATCTTTACTTTGAAACTCTGTTCTTTACCTTTTTCACACTCTGAAACAGCTTGGTATTCACCTTAAACACTGTTTTAGGGCAAGAGATTGTGTTTTAGACTAAAATGTAATGCATTATAAGAAGAATCTTTACTTTGAAACTCTGTTCTTTACCTTTTTCACACTCTGAAAAAGATTGGTATTCGCCTTAAACACTGTTTCAGGGCAAGAGATTGTGCTTTGGACTAAAATGTAATGCATTTTAAGGAGAATCTTTACTTTGAAACTCTGTTCTTGACCTTTTTCACACTCTGAAACAGCTTTGTATTCACCTTAAACAAAGCTTTAGGGCAAGAGATTTTGTTTTAAACTAAAATGTAATGCATTATAAAAAGAATCTTTACTTTGAAACTCTGTTCTTTACCTTTTTCACACTATGAAACAGCTTGGTATTCACCTTCAACACTTTCAGGGCAAGAGATTGAGGTTTAGACTAAAATGTAATGCATTATAAGAAGAATATTTACATTGCAACTGTTCTTTAGAGATTGTCTTTTAGACTCATTGAAACAGGGTTTCAAAGCATTGTAATCGCCTTAAACACAGTTTCAGGGCAAGAGATTGTGTTTTAGACTAAAATGTAATGCATTTTAAGAAGAATCTTTACTTTTAAACTCTGTTCTTGACCTTTTTCACACTCTGAAACAGCTTGGTATTCGCCTTAAACACTGTTTCAGGGCAAGAGATTGAGGTTTAGACTAAAATGTAATGCATTATAAGAAGAATCTTTACTTTGAAACTCTGTTCTTTACCTTTTTCACACTCTGAAACAGCTTTGTATTCACCTTAAACACTGTTTTAGGGCAAGAGATTTTATTTTAGACTAAAATGTAATGCATTATAAAAAGAATCTTTACTTTGAAACTCTGTTCTTTACCTTTTTCACACTATGAAACAGCTTTGAATTCACCTTAAACACTGTTTTAGGGCAAGAGATTGTGTTTTAGACTAAAATGTAATGCATTATAAAAAGAATCTTTACTTTGAAACTCTGTTCTTTACCTTTTTCACACTCTGAAACAGCTTTGTATTCGCCTTAAACACTGTTTCAGGGCAAGAGATTGAGATTTAGACTAAAATGTAATGCATTATAAGAAGAATATTTACATTGCAACTCTGTTCTTTAGCTTTTACACTCATTGAAACAGCGTTTCAAAGCATTGTGATCGCCTTAAACACAGTTTCAGGGCAAGAGATTTTGTTTTAGAATAAAATGTAATGTATTATAGGAAGAATCTTCACTTTGAAACTCTGTTCTTTACCTTTTTCATACTCTGAAACAGCTTGGTATTCGCCTTAAACACTGTTTCAGGGCAAGAGATTGAGGTTTAGATTAAAATGTAATGCATTATAAGAAGAATATTTACATTGCAACTGTTCTTTAGAGATTGTCTTTTAGACTCATTGAAACAGCGTTTCAAAGCATTGTAATCGCCTTAAACACAGTTTCAGGGCAAGAGATTGCGTTTTAGACTAAAATGTAATGCATTTTAAGAAGAATCTTTACTTTGAAACTCTGTTCTTGACCTTTTTCACACTCTGAAACAGCTTTGTATTCACCTTAAACACTGTTTTAGGGCAAGAGATTGTGTTTTAGACTAAAATGTAATGCATTATAAGAAGAATCTTTACTTTGAAACTCTGTTCTTGACCTTTTTCACACTCTGAAACAGCTTGGTATTCGCCTTAAACACTGTTTCAGGGCAAGAGATTGAGGTTTAGACTAAAATGTAATGCATTATAAGAAGAATATTTACATTGCAACTGTTCTTTAGAGATTGTCTTTTAGACTCATTGAAACAGCGTTTCAAAGCATTGTAATCGCCTTAAACACAGTTTCAGGGCAAGAGATTGCGTTTTAGACTAAAATGTAATGCATTTTAAGAAGAATCTTTACTTTGAAACTCTGTTCTTTACCTTTTTCACACTCTGAAACAGCTTGGTATTCGCCTTAAACACTGTTTCAGGGCAAGAGATTGAGGTTTAGACTAAAATGTAATGCATTATAAGAAGAATATATACATTGCAACTGTTCTTTAGAGATTGTGTTTTAGACTCATTGAAACAGCGTTTCAAAGCATTGTAATCGCCTTAAACACAGTTTCAGGGCAAGAGATTTTGTTTTATACTAAAATGTAATGTATTATAAAATGAATCTTTACTTTGAAACTCTGTTCTTTACCTTTTTCACACTATGAAACAGCTTGGTATTCGACTTAAACACTGTTTCAGGGCAAGAGATTGAGTTTTAGAATAAAATGTAATGCATTATAAGAAGAATATGTACATTGCAACTGTTCTTTAGAGATTGTCCTTTAGACTCATTGAAACAGCGTTTCAAAGCATTGTAATCGCCTTAAACACAGTTTCAGGGCAAGAGATTGTGTTTTAGACTAAAATGTAATGCATTTTAAGAAGAATCTTTACTTTGAAACTCTGTTCTTTACCTTTTTCACACTATGAAACAGCTTTGTATTCACCTTAAACACTGTTTCAGGGCAATAGATTGTGTTTTAGACTAAAATGTAATGCATTATAAGAAGAATCTTTACTTTGAAACTCTGTTCTTTACCTTTATCACACTCTGAAACAGCTTTGTATTCACCTTAAACACTGTTTCAGGGCAAGAGAATGTGCTTTGGACTAAAATGTAATGCATTATAAGAAGAATCTTTACTTTGAAACTCTGTTCTTTACCTTTTTTACACTCTGAAACAGCTTTGTATTCACCTTAAACACTGTTTTAGGGCAAGAGATTTTGTTTTAGACTAAAATGTAATGCATTATAAAAAGAATCTTTACTTTGAAACTCTGTTCTTTACCTTTTTCACACTATGAAACAGCTTTGAATTCACCTTAAACACTGTTTTAGGGCAAGAGATTGTGTTTTAGACTAAAATGTAATGAATTATAAAAAGAATCTTTACTTTGAAACTCTGTTCTTTACCTTTTTCACACTCTGAAACAGCTTGGTATTCACCTTAAACACTGTTTCAGGGCAAGAGATTGTGTTTTAGACTAAAATGTAATGCATTATAAGAAGAATATTTACATTGCAACTGTTCTTTAGAGATTGTCTTTTAGACTCATTGAAACAGCGTTTCAAAGCATTGTAATCGCCTTAAACACAGTTTCAGGGCAAGAGATTGTGTTCTAGACTAAAATGTAATGCATTTTAAGAAGAATCTTTACTTTGAAACTCTGTTCTTTACCTTTTTCACACTCTGAAACAGCTTTGTATTCACCTTAAACACTGTTTTAGGGCAAGAGATTTTGTTTTAGACTAAAATGTAATGCATTATAAAAAGAATCTTTACTTTGAAACTCTGTTCTTTACCTTTTTCACACTATGAAACAGCTTTGAATTCACCTTAAACACTGTTTTAGGGCAAGAGATTGTGTTTTAGACTAAAATGTAATGAATTATAAAAAGAATCTTTACTTTGAAACTCTGTTCTTTACCTTTTTCACACTCTGAAACAGCTTGGTATTCGCCTTAAAAACTGTTTCAGGGCAAGAGATTGTACTTTGGACTAAAATGTAATGCATTATAAGGAGAATCTTTATTTTGAAACTGTTCTTTAGCTGTTTCACACTATGAAACAGCTTGGTATTCACCTTAAACACTGTTTCAGGGCAAGAGATTGTGTTTTAGACTAAAATGTAATGCATTATGAGAAGAATATTTACATTGCAACTGTTCTTTAGAGATTGTCTTTTAGACTCATTGAAACAGCGTTTTTAAAGCATTGTAATCGCCTTAAACACAGTTTCAGGGCAAGAGATTGTGTTTTAGACTAAAATGTAATGCATTTTAAGAAAAATCTTTACTTTGAAACTCTGTTCTTTACCTTTTTCACACTCTGAAACAGCTTTGTATTCACCTTAAACACGGTTTTAGGGCAAGAGATTGTGTTTTAGACTAAAATGTAATGCATTATAAGAAGAATCTTTACTTTGAAACTCTGTTCTTTACCTTTTTCACACTCTGAAACAGATTGGTATTCGCCTTAAACACTGTTTCAGGGCAAGAGATTGTGCTTTGGACTAAAATGTAATGCATTTTAAGGAGAATCTTTACTTTGAAACTCTGTTCTTGACCTTTTTCACACTCTGAAACAGCTTTGTATTCACCTTAAACAAAGCTTTAGGGCAAGAGATTTTGTTTTAAACTAAAATGTAATGCATTATAAAAAGAATCTTTACTTTGAAACTCTGTTCTTTACCTTTTTCACACTATGAAACAGCTTGGTATTCACCTTCAACACTTTCAGGGCAAGAGATTGAGGTTTAGACTAAAATGTAATGCATTATAAGAAGAATATTTACATTGCAACTGTTCTTTAGAGATTGTCTTTTAGACTCATTGAAACAGGGTTTCAAAGCATTGTAATCGCCTTAAACACAGTTTCAGGGCAAGAGATTGTGTTTTAGACTAAAATGTAATGCATTTTAAGAAGAATCTTTACTTTTAAACTCTGTTCTTGACCTTTTTCACACTCTGAAACAGCTTGGTATTCGCCTTAAACACTGTTTCAGGGCAAGAGATTGAGGTTTAGACTAAAATGTAATGCATTATAAGAAGAATCTTTACTTTGAAACTCTGTTCTTTACCTTTTTCACACTCTGAAACAGCTTTGTATTCACCTTAAACACTGTTTTAGGGCAAGAGATTGTGTTTTAGACTAAAATGTAATGCATTATAAAAAGAATCTTTACTTTGAAACTCTGTTCTTTACCTTTTTCACACTCTGAAACAGCTTTGTATTCGCCTTAAACACTGTTTCAGGGCAAGAGATTGAGATTTAGACTAAAATGTAATGCATTATAAGAAGAATATTTACATTGCAACTCTGTTCTTTAGCTTTTACACTCATTGAAACAGCGTTTCAAAGCATTGTGATCGCCTTAAACACAGTTTCAGGGCAAGAGATTTTGTTTTAGAATAAAATGTAATGTATTATAGGAAGAATCTTCACTTTGAAACTCTGTTCTTTACCTTTTTCACACTCTGAAACAGCTTGGTATTCGCCTTAAACACTGTTTCAGGGCAAGAGATTGAGGTTTAGATTAAAATGTAATGCATTATAAGAAGAATATTTACATTGCAACTGTTCTTTAGAGATTGTCTTTTAGACTCATTGAAACAGCGTTTCAAAGCATTGTAATCGCCTTAAACACAGTTTCAGGGCAAGAGATTGCGTTTTAGATTAAAATGTAATGCATTTTAGGAAGAATCTTTACTTTGAAACTCTGTTCTTGACCTTTTTCACACTCTGAAACAGCTTTGTATTCACCTTAAACACTGTTTTAGGGCAAGAGATTGTGTTTTAGACTAAAATGTAATGCATTATAAGAAGAATCTTTACTTTGAAACTCTGTTCTTGACCTTTTTCACACTCTGAAACAGCTTGGTATTCGCCTTAAACACTGTTTCAGGGCAAGAGATTGAGGTTTAGACTAAAATGTAATGCATTATAAGAAGAATATTTACATTGCAACTGTTCTTTAGAGATTGTCTTTTAGACTCATTGAAACAGCGTTTCAAAGCATTGTAATCGCCTTAAACATAGTTTCAGGGCAAGAGATTGCGTTTTAGACTAAAATGTAATGCATTTTAAGAAGAATCTTTACTTTGAAACTCTGTTCTTTACCTTTTTCACACTCTGAAACAGCTTTGTATTCACCTTAAACACTGTTTTAGGGCAAGAGATTGTGTTTTAGACTAAAATGTAATGCATTATAAGAAGAATCTTTACTTTGAAACTCTGTTCTTTACCTTTTTCACACTCTGAAACAGCTTGGTATTCGCCTTAAACACTGTTTCAGGGCAAGAGATTGTGCTTTGGACTAAAATGTAATGGATTTTAAGGAGAATCTTTACTTTGAAACTGTTCTTGACCTTTTTCACACTCTGAAACAGCTTGGTATTCGCCTTAAACACTGTTTCAGGGCAAGAGATTGAGGTTTAGACTAAAATGTAATG
Organism: Electrophorus electricus; assembly: GCF_041902795.1. Taxonomy (NCBI): domain Eukaryota; kingdom Metazoa; phylum Chordata; class Actinopteri; order Gymnotiformes; family Gymnotidae; genus Electrophorus; species Electrophorus electricus. Next base: position 9,990,748 of record NC_137517.1, read on the forward strand.
CATTATAAGAAGAATCTTTACTTTGAAACTCTGTTCTTTACCTTTTTCACACTCTGAAACAGCTTTGTATTCACCTTAAACACTGTTTTAGGGCAAGAGATTTTGTTTTAGACTAAAATGTAATGCATTATAAAAAGAATCTTTACTTTGAAACTCTGTTCTTTACCTTTTTCACACTATGAAACAGCTTGGTATTCGCCTTCAACACTTTCAGGGCAAGAGATTGAGGTTTAGACTAAAATGTAATGCATTATAAGAAGAATATTTACATTGCAACTGTTCTTTCGCTTTTACACTCATTGAAACAGCGTTTCAAAGCATTGTAATCGCCTTGAACACAGTTTCAGGGCAAAAGATTTTGTTTTAGACTAAAATGTAATGCATTATAAAAAGAATGTTTACTTTGAAACTCTGTTCTTTACCTTTTTCACACTATGAAACAGCTTTGTATTCACCTTAAACACTGTTTTAGGGCAAGAGATTGTGTTTTAGACTAAAATGTAATGCATTTTAAGAAGAATCTTTACTTTGAAACTCTGTTCTTGACCTTTTTCACACTCTGAAACAGCTTGGTATTCGCCTTAAACACTGTTTCAGGGCAAGAGATTGAGGTTTAGACTAAAATGTAATGCATTATAAGAAGAATCTTTATTTGAAACTCTGTTCTTTACCTTTTTCACACTCTGAAACAGCTTTGTATTCACCTTAAACACTGTTTTAGGGCAAGAGATTTTGTTTTAGACTAAAATGTAATGCATTATAAAAAGAATCTTTACTTTGAAACTCTGTTCTTTACCTTTTTCACACTATGAAACAGCTTTGAATTCACCTTAAACACTGTTTTAGGGCAAGAGATTGTGTTTTAGACTAAAATGTAATGAATTATAAAAAGAATCTTTACTTTGAAACTCTGTTCTTTACCTTTTTCACACTCTGAAACAGCTTTGTATTCGCCTTAAACACTGTTTCAGGGCAAGAGATTGAGTTTTAGACTAAAATGTAATGCATTATAAGAAGAATATTTACATTGCAACTCTGTTCTTTAGCTTTTACACTCATTGAAACAGCGTTTCAAAGCATTGTGATCGCCTTAAACACAGTTTCAGGGCAAGAGATTGTGTTTTAGACTAAAATGTAATGCATTTTAAGAAGAATCTTTATTTTGAAACTCTTTTCTTGACCTTTTTCACACTCTGAAACAGCTTGGTATTCGCCTTAAACACTGTTTCAGGGCAAGAGATTGAGGTTTAGACTAAAATGTAATGCATTATAAGAAGAAGCTTTACTTTGAAACTCTGTTCTTTACCTTTTTCACACTCTGAAACAGCTTTGTATTCACCTTAAACACTGTTTTAGGGCAAGAGATTGTGTTTTAGACTAAAATGTAATGCATTATAAAAAGAATCTTTACTTTGAAACTCTGTTCTTTACCTTTTTCACACTATGAAACAGCTTTGAATTCACCTTAAACACTGTTTTAGGGCAAGAGATTGTGTTTTAGACTAAAATGTAATGCATTATAAAAAGAATCTTTACTTTGAAACTCTGTTCTTTACCTTTTTCACACTCTGAAACAGCTTTGTATTCGCCTTAAACACTGTTTCAGGGCAAGAGATTGAGTTTTAGACTAAAATGTAATGCATTATAAGAAGAATATTTACATTGCAACTCTGTTCTTTAGCTTTTACACTCATTGAAACAGCGTTTCAAAGCATTGTGATCGCCGTAAACACAGTTTCAGGGCAAGAGATTTTGTTTTAGAATAAAATGTAATGTATTATAGGAAGAATCTTCACTTTCAAACTCTGTTCTTTACCTTTTTCACACTCTGAAACAGCTTGGTATTCGCCTTAAACACTGTTTCAGGGCAAGAGATTGAGGTTTAGACTAGAATGTAATGCATTATAAGAAGAATCTTTATTTGAAACTCTGTTCTTTACCTTTTTCACACTCTGAAACAGCTTTGTATTCACCTTAAACACTGTTTTAGGGCAAGAGATTTTGTTTTAGACTAAAATGTAATGCATTATAAAAAGAATCTTTACTTTGAAACTCTGTTCTTTACCTTTTTCACACTATGAAACAGCTTTGAATTCACCTTAAACACTGTTTTAGGGCAAGAGATTGTGTTTTAGACTAAAATGTAATGAATTATAAAAAGAATCTTTACTTTGAAACTCTGTTCTTTACCTTTTTCACACTCTGAAACAGCTTTGTATTCGCCTTAAACACTGTTTCAGGGCAAGAGATTGAGTTTTAGACTAAAATGTAATGCATTATAAGAAGAATATTTACATTGCAACTCTGTTCTTTAGCTTTTACACTCATTGAAACAGCGTTTCAAAGCATTGTGATCGCCTTAAACACAGTTTCAGGGCAAGAGATTGCGTTTTAGACTAAAATGTAATGCATTTTAAGAAGAATCTTTACTTTGAAACTCTGTTCTTTACCTTTTTCACACTCTGAAACAGCTTTGTATTCACCTTAAACACTGTTTTAGGGCAAGAGATTGTGTTTTAGACTAAAATGTAATGCATTATAAGAAGAATCTTTACTTTGAAACTCTGTTCTTGACCTTTTTCACCCTCTGAAACAGCTTGGTATTCGCCTTAAACACTGTTTCAGGGCAAGAGATTGAGGTTTAGACTAAAATGTAATGCATTATAAGAAGAATATTTACATTGCAACTCTGTTCTTTAGCTTTTACACTCATTGAAACAGCGTTTCAAAGCATTGTGATCGCCTTAAACACAGTTTCAGGGCAAGAGATTGTGTTTTAGACTAAAATGTAATGCATTTTAAGAAGAATCTTTACTTTGAAACTCTGTTCTTGACCTTTTTCACACTCTGAAACAGCTTGGTATTCGCCTTAAACACTGTTTCAGGGCAAGAGATTGAGGTTTAGACTAAAATGTAATGCATTATAAGAAGAATCTTTACTTTGAAACTCTGTTCTTTACCTTTTTCACACTCTGAAACAGCTTTGTATTCACCTTAAACACTGTTTTAGGGCAAGAGATTGTGTTTTAGACTAAAATGTAATGCATTATAAAAAGAATCTTTACTTTGAAACTCTGTTCTTTACCTTTTTCACACTATGAAACAGCTTTGAATTCACCTTAAACACTGTTTCAGGGCAAGAGATTGAGTTTTAGACTAAAATGTAATGCATTATAAGAAGAATATTTACATTGCAACTCTGTTCTTTAGCTTTTACACTCATTGAAACAGCGTTTCAAAGCATTGTAATCGCCTTAAACACAGTTTCAGGGCAAGAGATTGCGTTTTAGACTAAAATGTAATGCATTTTAAGAAGAATCTTTACTTTGAAACTCTGTTCTTTACCTTTTTCACACTCTGAAACAGCTTGGTATTCGCCTTAAACACTGTTTCAGGGCAAGAGATTGAGGTTTAGACTAAAATGTAATGCATTATAAGAAGAATATTTACATTGCAACTGTTCTTTAGAGATTGTCTTTTAGACTCATTGAAACAGCGTTTCAAAGCATTGTAATCGCCTTAAACACAGTTTCAGGGCAAGAGATTGCGTTTTAGACTAAAATGTAATGCATTTTAAGAAGAATCTTTACTTTGAAACTCTGTTCTTGACCTTTTTCACACTCTGAAACAGCTTTGTATTCACCTTAAACACTGTTTTAGGGCAAGAGATTGTGTTTTAGACTAAAATGTAATGCATTATAAGAAGAATCTTTACTTTGAAACTCTGTTCTTGACCTTTTTCACACTCTGAAACAGCTTGGTATTCGCCTTAAACACTGTTTCAGGGCAAGAGATTGAGGTTTAGACTAAAATGGAATGCATTATAAGAAGAATATATACATTGCAACTGTTCTTTAGAGATTGTGTTTTAGACTCATTGAAACAGCGTTTCAAAGCATTGTAATCGCCTTAAACACAGTTTCAGGGCAAGAGATTTTGTTTTAGACTAAAATGTAATGCATTATAAAATGAATCTTTACTTTGAAACTCTGTTCTTTACCTTTTTCACACTATGAAACAGCTTTGTATTCACCTTAAACACTGTTTTAGGGCAAGAGATTGTGTTTTAGACTAAAATGTAATGAATTATAAAAAGAATCTTTACTTTGAAACTCTGTTCTTGACCTTTTTCACACTCTGAAACAGCTTGGTATTCGCCTTAAACACTGTTTCAGGGCAAGAGATTGAGGTTTAGACTAAAATGTAATGCATTATAAGAAGAATCTTTACTTTGAAACTCTGTTCTTTACCTTTTTCACACTCTGAAACAGCTTTGTATTCACCTTAAACACAGTTTCAGGGCAAGAGATTTTGTTTTAGAATAAAATGTAATGTATTATAGGAAGAATCCTCACTTTGAAACTCTGTTCTTTACATTTTTCACACTCTGAAACAGCTTGGTATTCGCCTTAAACACTGTTTCAGGGCAAGAGATTGAGGTTTAGACTAAAATGTAATGCATTATAAGAAGAATATTTACATTGCAACTGTTCTTTAGAGATTGTCTTTTAGACTCATTGAAACAGCGTTTCAAAGCATTGTAATCGCCTTAAACACAGTTTCAGGGCAAGAGATTGCGTTTTAGACTAAAATGTAATGCATTTTAAGAAGAATCTTTACTTTGAAACTCTGTTCTTGACCTTTTTCACACTCTGAAACAGCTTTGTATTCACCTTAAACACTGTTTCAGGGCAAGAGATTGAGTTTTAGACTAAAATGTAATGCATTATAAGAAGAATATTTACATTGCAACTCTGTTCTTTAGCTTTTACACTCATTGAAACAGCGTTTCAAAGCATTGTGATCGCCTTAAACACAGTTTCAGGGCAAGAGATTGTGTTTTAGACTAAAATGTAATGCATTTTAAGAAGAATCTTTACTTTGAAACTCTGTTCTTGACCTTTTTCACACTCTGAAACAGCTTGGTATTCGCCTTAAACACTGTTTCAGGGCAAGAGATTGAGGTTTAGACTAAAATGTAATGCATTATAAGAAGAATCTTTACTTTGAAACTCTGTTCTTTACCTTTTTCACACTCTGAAACAGCTTTGTATTCACCTTAAACACTGTTTTAGGGCAAGAGATTGTGTTTTAGACTAAAATGTAATGCATTATAAAAAGAATCTTTACTTTGAAACTCTGTTCTTTACCTTTTTCACACTATGAAACAGCTTTGAATTCACCTTAAACACTGTTTTAGGGCAAGAGATTGTGTTTTAGACTAAAATGTAATGCATTATAAAAAGAATCTTTACTTTGAAACTCTGTTCTTTACCTTTTTCACACTCTGAAACAGCTTTGTATTCGCCTTAAACACTGTTTCAGGGCAAGAGATTGAGTTTTAGACTAAAATGTAATGCATTATAAGAAGAATATTTACATTGCAACTCTGTTCTTTAGCTTTTACACTCATTGAAACAGCGTTTCAAAGCATTGTGATCGCCTTAAACACAGTTTCAGGGCAAGAGATTTTGTTTTAGAATAAAATGTAATGTATTATAGGAAGAATCTTCACTTTCAAACTCTGTTCTTTACCTTTTTCACACTCTGAAACAGCTTGGTATTCGCCTTAAACACTGTTTCAGGGCAAGAGATTGAGGTTTAGACTAAAATGTAATGCATTATAAGAAGAATATTTACATTGCAACTGTTCTTTAGAGATTGTCTTTTAGACTCATTGAAACAGCGTTTCAAAGCATTGTAATCGCCTTAAACACAGTTTCAGGGCAAGAGATTGCGTTTTAGACTAAAATGTAATGCATTTTAAGAAGAATCTTTAATTTGAAACTCTGTTCTTGACCTTTTTCACACTCTGAAACAGCTTTGTATTCACCTTAAACACTGTTTTAGGGCAAGAGATTGTGTTTTAGACTAAAATGTAATGCATTATAAGAAGAATCTTTACTTTGAAACTCTGTTCTTGACCTTTTTCACACTCTGAAACAGCTTGGTATTCGCCTTAAACACTGTTTCAGGGCAAGAGATTGAGGTTTAGACTAAAATGTAATGCATTATAAGAAGAATATATACATTGCAACTGTTCTTTAGAGATTGTGTTTTAGACTCATTGAAACAGCGTTTCAAAGCATTGTAATCGCCTTAAACACAGTTTCAGGGCAAGAGATTTTGTTTTAGACTAAAATGTAATGCATTATAAAATGAATCTTTACTTTGAAACTCTGTTCTTTACCTTTTTCACACTATGAAACAGCTTTGTATTCACCTTAAACACTGTTTTAGGGCAAGAGATTGTGTTTTAGACTAAAATGTAATGAATTATAAAAAGAATCTTTACTTTGAAACTCTGTTCTTGACCTTTTTCACACTCTGAAACAGCTTGGTATTCGCCTTAAACACTGTTTCAGGGCAAGAGATTGAGGTTTAGACTAAAATGTAATGCATTATAAGAAGAATCTTTACTTTGAAACTCTGTTCTTTACCTTTTTCACACTCTGAAACAGCTTTGTATTCACCTTAAACACTGTTTTAGGGCAAGAGATTGTATTTTAGACTAAAATGTAATGCATTATAAAAAGAATCTTTACTTTGAAACTCTGTTCTTTACCTTTTTCACACTATGAAACAGCTTTGAATTCACCTTAAACACTGTTTTAGGGCAAGAGATTGTGTTTTAGACTAAAATGTAATGCATTATAAAAAGAATATTTACATTGCAACTCTGTTCTTTAGCTTTTACACTCATTGAAACAGCGTTTCAAAGCATTGTAATCGCCTTAAACACAGTTTCAGGGCAAGAGATTGCGTTTTAGACTAAAATGTAATGCATTTTAAGAAGAATCTTTACTTTGAAACTCTGTTCTTTACCTTTTTCACACTCTGAAACAGCTTGGTATTCGCCTTAAACACTGTTTCAGGGCAAGAGATTGAGGTTTAGACTAAAATGTAATGCATTATAAGAAGAATATTTACATTGCAACTGTTCTTTAGAGATTGTCTTTTAGACTCATTGAAACAGCGTTTCAAAGCATTGTAATCGCCTTAAACACAGTTTCAGGGCAAGAGATTGCGTTTTAGACTAAAATGTAATGCATTTTAAGAAGAATCTTTACTTTGAAACTCTGTTCTTGACCTTTTTCACACTCTGAAACAGCTTTGTATTCACCTTAAACACTGTTTTAGGGCAAGAGATTGTGTTTTAGACTAAAATGTAATGCATTATAAGAAGAATCTTTACTTTGAAACTCTGTTCTTGACCTTTTTCACACTCTGAAACAGCTTGGTATTCGCCTTAAACACTGTTTCAGGGCAAGAGATTGAGGTTTAGACTAAAATGGAATGCATTATAAGAAGAATATATACATTGCAACTGTTCTTTAGAGATTGTGTTTTAGACTCATTGAAACAGCGTTTCAAAGCATTGTAATCGCCTTAAACACAGTTTCAGGGCAAGAGATTTTGTTTTAGACTAAAATGTAATGCATTATAAAATGAATCTTTACTTTGAAACTCTGTTCTTTACCTTTTTCACACTATGAAACAGCTTTGTATTCACCTTAAACACTGTTTTAGGGCAAGAGATTGTGTTTTAGACTAAAATGTAATGAATTATAAAAAGAATCTTTACTTTGAAACTCTGTTCTTGACCTTTTTCACACTCTGAAACAGCTTGGTATTCGCCTTAAACACTGTTTCAGGGCAAGAGATTGAGGTTTAGACTAAAATGTAATGCATTATAAGAAGAATCTTTACTTTGAAACTCTGTTCTTTACCTTTTTCACACTCTGAAACAGCTTTGTATTCACCTTAAACACAGTTTCAGGGCAAGAGATTTTGTTTTAGAATAAAATGTAATGTATTATAGGAAGAATCCTCACTTTGAAACTCTGTTCTTTACATTTTTCACACTCTGAAACAGCTTGGTATTCGCCTTAAACACTGTTTCAGGGCAAGAGATTGAGGTTTAGACTAAAATGTAATGCATTATAAGAAGAATATTTACATTGCAACTGTTCTTTAGAGATTGTCTTTTAGACTCATTGAAACAGCGTTTCAAAGCATTGTAATCGCCTTAAACACAGTTTCAGGGCAAGAGATTGCGTTTTAGACTAAAATGTAATGCATTTTAAGAAGAATCTTTACTTTGAAACTCTGTTCTTTACCTTTTTCACACTATGAAACAGCTTTGTATTCACCTTAAACACTGTTTTAGGGCAAGAGATTGTGTTTTAGACTAAAATGTAATGAATTATAAAAAGAATCTTTACTTTGAAACTCTGTTCTTGACCTTTTTCACACTCTGAAACAGCTTGGTATTCGCCTTAAACACTGTTTCAGGGCAAGAGATTGAGGTTTAGACTAAAATGTAATGCATTATAAGAAGAATCTTTACTTTGAAACTCTGTTCTTTACCTTTTTCACACTCTGAAACAGCTTTGTATTCACCTTAAACACTGTTTTAGGGCAAGAGATTGTATTTTAGACTAAAATGTAATGCATTATAAAAAGAATCTTTACTTTGAAACTCTGTTCTTTACCTTTTTCACACTATGAAACAGCTTTGAATTCACCTTAAACACTGTTTTAGGGCAAGAGATTGTGTTTTAGACTAAAATGTAATGCATTATAAAAAGAATATTTACATTGCAACTCTGTTCTTTAGCTTTTACACTCATTGAAACAGCGTTTCAAAGCATTGTAATCGCCTTAAACACAGTTTCAGGGCAAGAGATTGCGTTTTAGACTAAAATGTAATGCATTTTAAGAAGAATCTTTACTTTGAAACTCTGTTCTTTACCTTTTTCACACTCTGAAACAGCTTGGTATTCGCCTTAAACACTGTTTCAGGGCAAGAGATTGAGGTTTAGACTAAAATGTAATGCATTATAAGAAGAATATTTACATTGCAACTGTTCTTTAGAGATTGTCTTTTAGACTCATTGAAACAGCGTTTCAAAGCATTGTAATCGCCTTAAACACAGTTTCAGGGCAAGAGATTGCGTTTTAGACTAAAATGTAATGCATTTTAAGAAGAATCTTTACTTTGAAACTCTGTTCTTTACCTTTTTCACACTCTGAAACAGCTTGGTATTCGCCTTAAACACTGTTTCAGGGCAAGAGATTGAGGTTTAGACTAAAATGTAATGCATTATAAGAATAATCTTTACTTTGAAACTCTGTTTTTTACCTTTTTCGCACTCTGAAACAGCTTTGTATTCACCTTAAACACTGTTTTAGGGCAAGAGATTGTGTTTTAGACTAAAATGTAATGCATTATAAAAAGAATCTTTACTTTGAAACTCTGTTCTTTACCTTTTTCACACTATGAAACAGCTTTGTATTCGCCTTAAACACTGTTTCAGGGCAAGAGATTGAGTTTTAGACTAAAATGTAATGCATTATAAGAAGAATATTTACATTGCAACTCTGTTCTTTAGCTTTTACACTCATTGAAACAGCGTTTCAAAGCATTGTGATCGCCTTAAACACAGTTTCAGGGCAAGAGATTTTGTTTTAGAATAAAATGTAATGTATTATAGGAAGAATCTTCACTTTCAAACTCTGTTCTTTACCTTTTTCACACTCTGAAACAGCTTGGTATTCGCCTTAAACACTGTTTCAGGGCAAGAGATTGAGGTTTAGACTAAAATGTAATGCATTATAAGAAGAATATATACATTGCAACTGTTCTTTAGAGATTGTCTTTTAGACTCATTGAAACAGCGTTTCAAAGCATTGTAATCGCCTTAAACACAGTTTCAGGGCAAGAGATTTTGTTTTAGACTAAAATGTAATGCATTATAAAATGAATCTTTACTTTGAAACTCTGTTCTTGACCTTTTTCACACTCTGAAACAGCTTGGTATTCGCCTTAAACACTGTTTCAGGGCAAGAGATTGAGGTTTAGACTAAAATGTAATGCATTATAAGAAGAATCTTTACTTTGAAACTCTGTTCTTTACCTTTTTCACACTCTGAAACAGCTTTGTATTCACCTTAAACACTGTTTTAGGGCAAGAGATTGTATTTTAGACTAAAATGTAATGCATTATAAAAAGAATCTTTACTTTGAAACTCTGTTCTTTACCTTTTTCACACTATGAAACAGCTTTGAATTCACCTTAAACACTGTTTTAGGGCAAGAGATTGTGTTTTAGACTAAAATGTAATGCATTATAAAAAGAATATTTACATTGCAACTCTGTTCTTTAGCTTTTACACTCATTGAAACAGCGTTTCAAAGCATTGTGATCGCATTAAACACAGTTTCAGGGCAAGAGATTTTGTTTTAGAATAAAATGTAATGTATTATAGGAAGAATCTTCACTTTGAAACTCTGTTCTTTACATTTTTCACACTCTGAAACAGCTTGGTATTCGCCTTAAACACTGTTTCAGGGCAAGAGATTGAGGTTTAGACTAAAATGTAATGCATTATAAGAAGAATATTTACATTGCAACTGTTCTTTAGAGATTGTCTTTTAGACTCATTGAAACAGCGTTTCAAAGCATTGTAATCGCCTTAAACACAGTTTCAGGGCAAGAGATTGCGTTTTAGACTAAAATGTAATGCATTTTAAGAAGAATCTTTACTTTGAAACTCTGTTCTTGACCTTTTTCACACTCTGAAACAGCTTTGTATTCACCTTAAACACTGTTTCAGGGCAAGAGATTGAGTTTTAGACTAAAATGTAATGCATTATAAGAAGAATATTTACATTGCAACTCTGTTCTTTAGCTTTTACACTCATTGAAACAGCGTTTCAAAGCATTGTGATCGCCTTAAACACAGTTTCAGGGCAAGAGATTGTGTTTTAGACTAAAATGTAATGCATTTTAAGAAGAATCTTTACTTTGAAACTCTGTTCTTGACCTTTTTCACACTCTGAAACAGCTTGGTATTCGCCTTAAACACTGTTTCAGGGCAAGAGATTGAGGTTTAGACTAAAATGTAATGCATTATAAGAATAATCTTTACTTTGAAACTCTGTTTTTTACCTTTTTCGCACTCTGAAACAGCTTTGTATTCACCTTAAACACTGTTTTAGGGCAAGAGATTGTGTTTTAGACTAAAATGTAATGCATTATAAAAAGAATCTTTACTTTGAAACTCTGTTCTTTACCTTTTTCACACTATGAAACAGCTTTGAATTCACCTTAAACACTGTTTTAGGGCAAGAGATTGTGTTTTAGACTAAAATGTAATGCATTATAAAAAGAATCTTTACTTTGAAACTCTGTTCTTTACCTTTTTCACACTCTGAAACAGCTTTGTATTCGCCTTAAACACTGTTTCAGGGCAAGAGATTGAGTTTTAGACTAAAATGTAATGCATTATAAGAAGAATATTTACATTGCAACTCTGTTCTTTAGCTTTTACACTCATTGAAACAGCGTTTCAAAGCATTGTGATCGCCTTAAACACAGTTTCAGGGCAAGAGATTTTGTTTTAGAATAAAATGTAATGTATTATAGGAAGAATCTTCACTTTCAAACTCTGTTCTTTACCTTTTTCACACTCTGAAACAGCTTGGTATTCGCCTTAAACACTGTTTCAGGGCAAGAGATTGAGGTTTAGACTAAAATGTAATGCATTATAAGAAGAATATATACATTGCAACTGTTCTTTAGAGATTGTCTTTTAGACTCATTGAAACAGCGTTTCAAAGCATTGTAATCGCCTTAAACACAGTTTCAGGGCAAGAGATTTTGTTTTAGACTAAAATGTAATGCATTATAAAATGAATCTTTACTTTGAAACTCTGTTCTTGACCTTTTTCACACTCTGAAACAGCTTGGTATTCGCCTTAAACACTGTTTCAGGGCAAGAGATTGAGGTTTAGACTAAAATGTAATGCATTATAAGAAGAATCTTTACTTTGAAACTCTGTTCTTTACCTTTTTCACACTCTGAAACAGCTTTGTATTCACCTTAAACACTGTTTTAGGGCAAGAGATTGTATTTTAGACTAAAATGTAATGCATTATAAAAAGAATCTTTACTTTGAAACTCTGTTCTTTACCTTTTTCACACTATGAAACAGCTTTGAATTCACCTTAAACACTGTTTTAGGGCAAGAGATTGTGTTTTAGACTAAAATGTAATGCATTATAAAAAGAATATTTACATTGCAACTCTGTTCTTTAGCTTTTACACTCATTGAAACAGCGTTTCAAAGCATTGTGATCGCATTAAACACAGTTTCAGGGCAAGAGATTTTGTTTTAGAATAAAATGTAATGTATTATAGGAAGAATCTTCACTTTGAAACTCTGTTCTTTACATTTTTCACACTCTGAAACAGCTTGGTATTCGCCTTAAACACTGTTTCAGGGCAAGAGATTGAGGTTTAGACTAAAATGTAATGCATTATAAGAAGAATATTTACATTGCAACTGTTCTTTAGAGATTGTCTTTTAGACTCATTGAAACAGCGTTTCAAAGCATTGTAATCGCCTTAAACACAGTTTCAGGGCAAGAGATTGCGTTTTAGACTAAAATGTAATGCATTTTAAGAAGAATCTTTACTTTGAAACTCTGTTCTTGACCTTTTTCACACTCTGAAACAGCTTTGTATTCACCTTAAACACTGTTTCAGGGCAAGAGATTGAGTTTTAGACTAAAATGTAATGCATTATAAGAAGAATATTTACATTGCAACTCTGTTCTTTAGCTTTTACACTCATTGAAACAGCGTTTCAAAGCATTGTGATCGCCTTAAACACAGTTTCAGGGCAAGAGATTGTGTTTTAGACTAAAATGTAATGCATTTTAAGAAGAATCTTTACTTTGAAACTCTGTTCTTGACCTTTTTCACACTCTGAAACAGCTTGGTATTCGCCTTAAACACTGTTTCAGGGCAAGAGATTGAGGTTTAGACTAAAATGTAATGCATTATAAGAATAATCTTTACTTTGAAACTCTGTTTTTTACCTTTTTCACACTCTGAAACAGCTTTGTATTCACCTTAAACACTGTTTTAGGGCAAGAGATTGTGTTCTAGACTAAAATGTAATGCATTATAAAAAGAATCTTTACTTTGAAACTCTGTTCTTTACCTTTTTCACACTATGAAACAGCTTTGAATTCACCTTAAACACTGTTTTAGGGCAAGAGATTGTGTTTTAGACTAAAATGTAATGCATTATAAAAAGAATCTTTACTTTGAAACTCTGTTCTTTACCTTTTTCACACTCTGAAACAGCTTTGTATTCGCCTTAAACACTGTTTCAGGGCAAGAGATTGAGTTTCAGACTAAAATGTAATGCATTATAAGAAGAATATTTACATTGCAACTCTGTTCTTTAGCTTTTACACTCATTGAAACAGCGTTTCAAAGCATTGTGATCGCCTTAAACACAGTTTCAGGGCAAGAGATTTTGTTTTAGAATAAAATGTAATGTATTATAGGAAGAATCTTCACTTTCAAACTCTGTTCTTTACCTTTTTCACACTCTGAAACAGCTTGGTATTCGCCTTAAACACTGTTTCAGGGCAAGAGATTGAGGTTTAGACTAAAATGTAATGCATTATAAGAAGAATATATACATTGCAACTGTTCTTTAGAGATTGTCTTTTAGACTCATTGAAACAGCGTTTCAAAGCATTGTAATCGCCTTAAACACAGTTTCAGGGCAAGAGATTTTGTTTTAGACTAAAATGTAATGCATTATAAAATGAATCTTTACTTTGAAACTCTGTTCTTGACCTTTTTCACACTCTGAAACAGCTTGGTATTCGCCTTAAACACTGTTTCAGGGCAAGAGATTGAGGTTTAGACTAAAATGTAATGCATTATAAGAAGAATCTTTACTTTGAAACTCTGTTCTTTACCTTTTTCACACTCTGAAACAGCTTTGTATTCACCTTAAACACTGTTTTAGGGCAAGAGATTGTATTTTAGACTAAAATGTAATGCATTATAAAAAGAATCTTTACTTTGAAACTCTGTTCTTTACCTTTTTCACACTATGAAACAGCTTTGAATTCACCTTAAACACTGTTTTAGGGCAAGAGATTGTGTTTTAGACTAAAATGTAATGCATTATAAAAAGAATATTTACATTGCAACTCTGTTCTTTAGCTTTTACACTCATTGAAACAGCGTTTCAAAGCATTGTGATCGCATTAAACACAGTTTCAGGGCAAGAGATTTTGTTTTAGAATAAAATGTAATGTATTATAGGAAGAATCTTCACTTTGAAACTCTGTTCTTTACATTTTTCACACTCTGAAACAGCTTGGTATTCGCCTTAAACACTGTTTCAGGGCAAGAGATTGAGGTTTAGACTAAAATGTAATGCATTATAAGAAGAATATTTACATTGCAACTGTTCTTTAGAGATTGTCTTTTAGACTCATTGAAACAGCGTTTCAAAGCATTGTAATCGCCTTAAACACAGTTTCAGGGCAAGAGATTGCGTTTTAGACTAAAATGTAATGCATTTTAAGAAGAATCTTTACTTTGAAACTCTGTTCTTGACCTTTTTCACACTCTGAAACAGCTTTGTATTCACCTTAAACACTGTTTTAGGGCAAGAGATTGTGTTTTAGACTAAAATGTAATGCATTATAAGAAGAATCTTTACTTTGAAACTCTGTTCTTGACATTTTTCACACTCTGAAACAGCTTGGTATTCGCCTTAAACACTGTTTCAGGGCAAGAGATTGAGGTTTAGACTAAAATGTAATGCATTATAAGAAGAATATATACATTGCAACTGTTCTTTAGAGATTGTGTTTTAGACTCATTGAAACAGCGTTTCAAAGCATTGTAATCGCCTTAAACACAGTTTCAGGGCAAGAGATTTTGTTTTAGACTAAAATGTAATGCATTATAAAATGAATCTTTACTTTGAAACTCTGTTCTTTACCTTTTTCACACTATGAAACAGCTTTGTATTCACCTTAAACACTGTTTTAGGGCAAGAGATTGTGTTTTAGACTAAAATGTAATGAATTATAAAAAGAATCTTTACTTTTAAACTCTGTTCTTTACCTTTTTCACACTCTGAAACAGCTTGGTATTCGCCTTAAAAACTGTTTCAGGGCAAGAGATTGTACTTTGGACTAAAATGTAATGCATTATAAGGAGAATCTTTACTTTGAAACTGTTCTTTAGCTGTTTCACACTATGAAACAGCTTGGTATTCACCTTAAACACTGTTTCAGGGCAAGAGATTGTGTTTTAGAATAAAATGTAACGCATTTTAAGAAAAATCTTTACTTTGAAACTCTGTTCTTTACCTTTTTCACACTCTGAAACAGCTTTGTATTCACCTTAAACACTGTTTTAGGGCAAGAGATTGTATTTTAGACTAAAATGTAATGCATTATAAAAAGAATCTTTACTTTGAAACTCTGTTCTTTACCTTTTTCACAGTATGAAACAGCTTTGAATTCACCTTAAACACTGTTTTAGGGCAAGAGATTGTGTTTTAGACTAAAATGTAATGCATTATAAAAAGAATATTTACATTGCAACTCTGTTCTTTAGCTTTTACACTCATTGAAACAGCGTTTCAAAGCATTGTGATCGCATTAAACACAGTTTCAGGGCAAGAGATTTTGTTTTAGAATAAAATGTAATGTATTATAGGAAGAATCTTCACTTTGAAACTCTGTTCTTTACATTTTTCACACTCTGAAACAGCTTGGTATTCGCCTTAAACACTGTTTCAGGGCAAGAGATTGAGGTTTAGACTAAAATGTAATGCATTATAAGAAGAATATTTACATTGCAACTGTTCTTTAGAGATTGTCTTTTAGACTCATTGAAACAGCGTTTCAAAGCATTGTAATCGCCTTAAACACAGTTTCAGGGCAAGAGATTGCGTTTTAGACTAAAATGTAATGCATTTTAAGAAGAATCTTTACTTTGAAACTCTGTTCTTGACCTTTTTCACACTCTGAAACAGCTTTGTATTCACCTTAAACACTGTTTTAGGGCAAGAGATTGTGTTTTAGACTAAAATGTAATGCATTATAAGAAGAATCTTTACTTTGAAACTCTGTTCTTGACATTTTTCACACTCTGAAACAGCTTGGTATTCGCCTTAAACACTGTTTCAGGGCAAGAGATTGAGGTTTAGACTAAAATGTAATGCATTATAAGAAGAATATATACATTGCAACTGTTCTTTAGAGATTGTGTTTTAGACTCATTGAAACAGCGTTTCAAAGCATTGTAATCGCCTTAAACACAGTTTCAGGGCAAGAGATTTTGTTTTAGACTAAAATGTAATGCATTATAAAATGAATCTTTACTTTGAAACTCTGTTCTTTACCTTTTTCACACTATGAAACAGCTTTGTATTCACCTTAAACACTGTTTTAGGGCAAGAGATTGTGTTTTAGACTAAAATGTAATGAATTATAAAAAGAATCTTTACTTTTAAACTCTGTTCTTTACCTTTTTCACACTCTGAAACAGCTTGGTATTCGCCTTAAAAACTGTTTCAGGGCAAGAGATTGTACTTTGGACTAAAATGTAATGCATTATAAGGAGAATCTTTACTTTGAAACTGTTCTTTAGCTGTTTCACACTATGAAACAGCTTGGTATTCACCTTAAACACTGTTTCAGGGCAAGAGATTGTGTTTTAGAATAAAATGTAACGCATTTTAAGAAAAATCTTTACTTTGAAACTCTGTTCTTTACCTTTTTCACACTTTGAAACAGCTTTGTATTCACCTTAAACACTGTTTTAGGGCAAGAGATTGTGTTTTAGACTAAAATGTAATGCATTATAAGAAGAATCTTTACTTTGAAACTCTGTTCTTTACCTTTTTCACACTCTGAAACAGCTTGGTATTCGCCTTAAACACTGTTTCAGGGCAAGAGATTGTACTTTGGACTAAAATGTAATGCATTATAAGGAGAATCTTTACTTTGAAACTGTTCTTTACCTTTTTCACACTCTGAAACAGCTTGGTATTCGCCTTAAACACTGTTTCAGGGCAAGAGATTGTACTTTGGACTAAAATGTAATGCATTATAAGGAGAATCTTTACTTTGAAACTGTTCTTTAGCTGTTTCACACTATGAAACAGCTTTGTATTCACCTTAAACACTGTTTCAGGGCAAGAGATTGTGTTTTAGACTAAAATGTAATGCATTATAAGAAGAATATTTACATTGCAACTGTTCTTTAGAGATTGTCTTTTAGACTCATTGAAACAGCGTTTCAAAGCATTGTAATCGCCTTAAACACAGTTTCAGGGCAAGAGATTGTGTTTTAGACTAAAATGTAATGCATTTTAAGAAGAATCTTTACTTTGAAACTCTGTTCTTTACCTTTTTCACACTCTGAAACAGCTTTCTATTCACCTTAAACACTGTTTTAAGGCAAGAGATTGTGTTTTAGACTAAAATGTAATGCATTATAAGAAGAATCTTTACTTTGAAACTCTGTTCTTTTCCTTTTTCACACTCTGAAACAGCTTGGTATTCGCCTTAAACACTGTTTCAGGGCAAGAGATTGTGCTTTGGACTAAAATGTAATGCATTTTAAGGAGAATCTTTACTTTGAAACTCTGTTCTTGACCTTTTTCACACTCTGAAACAGCTTGATATTCGCCTTAAACACTGTTTCAGGGCAAGAGATTGAGGTTTAGACTAAAATGTAATGCATTATAAGAAGAATCTTTACTTTGAAACTCTGTTCTTTACCTTTTTTACACTCTGAAACAGCTTTGTATTCACCTTAAACACTGTTTTAGGGCAAGAGATTTTGTTTTAGACTAAAATGTAATGCATTATAAGAAGAATATTTACATTGCAACTGTTCTTTAGAGATTGTCTTTTAGACTCATTGAAACAGCGTTTCAAAGCATTGTAATCGCCTTAAACACAGTTTCAGGGCAAGAGATTGTGTTTTAGACTAAAATGTAATGCATTTTAAGGAGAATCTTTACTTTGAAACTCTGTTCTTGACCTTTTTCACACTCTGAAACAGCTTGGTATTCGCCTTAAACACTTTCAGGGCAAGAGATTGAGGTTTAGACTAAAATGTAATGCATTATAAGAAGAATATTTACATTGCAACTGTTCTTTAGAGATTGTCTTTTAGACTCATTGAAACAGCGTTTCAAAGCATTGTAATCGCCTTAAACACAGTTTCAGGGCAAGAGATTGCGTTTTAGACTAAAATGTAATGCATTTTAAGAAGAATCTTTACTTTGAAACTCTGTTCTTGACCTTTTTCACACTCTGAAACAGCTTTGTATTCACCTTAAACACTGTTTTAGGGCAAGAGATTGTGTTTTAGACTAAAATGTAATGCATTATAAGAAGAATCTTTACTTTGAAACTCTGTTCTTGACATTTTTCACACTCTGAAACAGCTTGGTATTCGCCTTAAACACTGTTTCAGGGCAAGAGATTGAGGTTTAGACTAAAATGTAATGCATTATAAGAAGAATATATACATTGCAACTGTTCTTTAGAGATTGTGTTTTAGACTCATTGAAACAGCGTTTCAAAGCATTGTAATCGCCTTAAACACAGTTTCAGGGCAAGAGATTTTGTTTTAGACTAAAATGTAATGCATTATAAGAAGAATATTTACATTGCAACTGTTCTTTAGAGATTGTCTTTTAGACTCATTGAAACAGCGTTTCAAAGCATTGTAATCGCCTTAAACACAGTTTCAGGGCAAGAGATTTTGTTTTAGACTAAAATGTAATGCATTATAAAATGAATCTTTACTTTTAAACTCTGTTCTTTACCTTTTTCACACTCTGAAACAGCTTGGTATTCGCCTTAAAAACTGTTTCAGGGCAAGAGATTGTACTTTGGACTAAAATGTAATGCATTATAAGGAGAATCTTTACTTTGAAACTGTTCTTTAGCTGTTTCACACTATGAAACAGCTTGGTATTCACCTTAAACACTGTTTCAGGCCAAGAGATTGTGTTTTAGAATAAAATGTAACGCATTTTAAGAAAAATCTTTACTTTGAAACTCTGTTCTTGACATTTTTCACACTCTGAAACAGCTTGGTATTCGCCTTAAACACTGTTTCAGGGCAAGAGATTGAGGTTTAGACTAAAATGTAATGCATTATAAGAAGAATATATACATTGCAACTGTTCTTTAGAGATTGTGTTTTAGACTCATTGAAACAGCATTTCAAAGCATTGTAATCGCCTTAAACACAGTTTCAGGGCAAGAGATTTTGTTTTAGACTAAAATGTAATGCATTATAAGAAGAATATTTACATTGCAACTGTTCTTTAGAGATTGTCTTTTAGACTCATTGAAACAGCGTTTCAAAGCATTGTAATCGCCTTAAACACAGTTTCAGGGCAAGAGATTTTGTTTTAGACTAAAATGTAATGCATTATAAAATGAATCTTTACTTTTAAACTCTGTTCTTTACCTTTTTCACACTCTGAAACAGCTTGGTATTCGCCTTAAAAACTGTTTCAGGGCAAGAGATTGTACTTTGGACTAAAATGTAATGCATTATAAGGAGAATCTTTACTTTGAAACTGTTCTTTAGCTGTTTCACACTATGAAACAGCTTGGTATTCACCTTAAACACTGTTTCAGGCCAAGAGATTGTGTTTTAGAATAAAATGTAACGCATTTTAAGAAAAATCTTTACTTTGAAACTCTGTTCTTTACCTTTTTCACACTCTGAAACAGCTTTGTATTCACCTTAAACACTGTTTTAGGGCAAGAGATTGTGTTTTAGACTAAAATGTAATGCATTATAAGAAGAATCTTTACTTTGAAACTCTGTTCTTTACCTTTTTCACACTCTGAAACAGCTTGGTATTCGCCTTAAACACTGTTTCAGGGCAAGAGATTGTACTTTGGACTAAAATGTAATGCATTATAAGGAGAATCTTTACTTTGAAACTGTTCTTTACCTTTTTCACACTCTGAAACAGCTTGGTATTCGCCTTAAACACTGTTTCAGGGCAAGAGATTGTACTTTGGACTAAAATGTAATGCATTATAAGGAGAATCTTTACTTTGAAACTGTTCTTTAGCTGTTTCACACTATGAAACAGCTTTGTATTCACCTTAAACACTGTTTCAGGGCAAGAGATTGTGTTTTAGACTAAAATGTAATGCATTATAAGAAGAATATTTACATTGCAACTGTTCTTTAGAGATTGTCTTTTAGACTCATTGAAACAGCGTTTCAAAGCATTGCAATCGCCTTAAACACAGTTTCAGGGCAAGAGATTGTGTTTTAGACTAAAATGTAATGCATTATAAAATGAATCTTTACTTTGAAACTCTGTTCTTTACCTTTTTCACACTATGAAACAGCTTTTTATTCACCTTAAACACTGTTTTAGGGCAAGAGATTGTGTTTTAGACTAAAATGTAATGAATTATAAAAAGAATCTTTACTTTTAAACTCTGTTCTTTACCTTTTTCACACTCTGAAACAGCTTGGTATTCGCCTTAAAAACTGTTTCAGGGCAAGAGATTGTACTTTGGACTAAAATGTAATGCATTATAAGGAGAATCTTTACTTTGAAACTGTTCTTTAGCTGTTTCACACTATGAAACAGCTTGGTATTCACCTTAAACACTGTTTCAGGGCAAGAGATTGTGTTTTAGAATAAAATGTAACGCATTTTAAGAAAAATCTTTACTTTGAAACTCTGTTCTTTACCTTTTTCACACTCTGAAACAGCTTTGTATTCACCTTAAACACTGTTTTAGGGCAAGAGATTGTGTTTTAGACTAAAATGTAATGCATTATAAGAAGAATCTTTACTTTGAAACTCTGTTCTTTACCTTTTTCACACTCTGAAACAGCTTGGTATTCGCCTTAAACACTGTTTCAGGGCAAGAGATTGTACTTTGGACTAAAATGTAATGCATTATAAGGAGAATCTTTACTTTGAAACTGTTCTTTACCTTTTTCACACTCTGAAACAGCTTGGTATTCGCCTTAAACACTGTTTCAGGGCAAGAGATTGTACTTTGGACTAAAATGTAATGCATTATAAGGAGAATCTTTACTTTGAAACTGTTCTTTAGCTGTTTCACACTATGAAACAGCTTTGTATTCACCTTAAACACTGTTTCAGGGCAAGAGATTGTGTTTTAGACTAAAATGTAATGCATTATAAGAAGAATATTTACATTGCAACTGTTCTTTAGAGATTGTCTTTTAGACTCATTGAAACAGCGTTTCAAAGCATTGTAATCGCCTTAAACACAGTTTCAGGGCAAGAGATTGTGTTTTAGACTAAAATGTAATGCATTTTAAGGAGAATCTTTACTTTGAAACTCTGTTCTTGACCTTTTTCACACTCTGAAACAGCTTGGTATTCGCCTTAAACACTTTCAGGGCAAGAGATTGAGGTTTAGACTAAAATGTAATGCATTATAAGAAGAATATTTACATTGCAACTGTTCTTTAGAGATTGTCTTTTAGACTCATTGAAACAGCGTTTCAAAGCATTGTAATCACCTTAAACACAGTTTCAGGGCAAAAGATTGTGTTTTAGACTAAAATGTCTTGCATTATAAGAAGAATCTTTACTTTGAAACTCTGTTCTTTACCTTTTTCACACTCTGAAACAGCTTGGTATTCGCCTTAAACACTGTTTCAGGGCAAGAGATTGTGCTTTGGACTAAAATGTAATGCATTTTAAGGAGAATCTTTACTTTGAAACTCTGTTCTTGACCTTTTTCACACTCTGAAACAGCTTTGTATTCACCTTAAACACTGTTTTAGGGCAAGAGATTGTGTTTTAGACTAAAATGTAATGCATTATAAGAAGAATCTTTACTTTGAAACTCTGTTCTTTACCTTTTTCACACTCTGAAACAGCTTGGTATTCGCCTTAAACACTGTTTCAGGGCAAGAGATTGTACTTTGGACTAAAATGTAATGCATTATAAGGAGAATCTTTACTTTGAAACTGTTCTTTACCTTTTTCACACTCTGAAACAGCTTGGTATTCGCCTTAAACACTGTTTCAGGGCAAGAGATTGTACTTTGGACTAAAATGTAATGCATTATAAGGAGAATCTTTACTTTGAAACTGTTCTTTAGCTGTTTCACACTATGAAACAGCTTTGTATTCACCTTAAACACTGTTTCAGGGCAAGAGATTGTGTTTTAGACTAAAATGTAATGCATTATAAGAAGAATATTTACATTGCAACTGTTCTTTAGAGATTGTCTTTTAGACTCATTGAAACAGCGTTTCAAAGCATTGTAATCGCCTTAAACACAGTTTCAGGGCAAGAGATTGTGTTTTAGACTAAAATGTAATGCATTTTAAGAAGAATCTTTACTTTGAAACTCTGTTCTTTACCTTTTTCACACTCTGAAACAGCTTTCTATTCACCTTAAACACTGTTTTAAGGCAAGAGATTGTGTTTTAGACTAAAATGTAATGCATTATAAGAAGAATCTTTACTTTGAAACTCTGTTCTTTTCCTTTTTCACACTCTGAAACAGCTTGGTATTCGCCTTAAACACTGTTTCAGGGCAAGAGATTGTGCTTTGGACTAAAATGTAATGCATTTTAAGGAGAATCTTTACTTTGAAACTCTGTTCTTGACCTTTTTCACACTCTGAAACAGCTTGATATTCGCCTTAAACACTGTTTCAGGGCAAGAGATTGAGGTTTAGACTAAAATGTAATGCATTATAAGAAGAATCTTTACTTTGAAACTCTGTTCTTTACCTTTTTTACACTCTGAAACAGCTTTGTATTCACCTTAAACACTGTTTTAGGGCAAGAGATTTTGTTTTAGACTAAAATGTAATGCATTATAAGAAGAATATTTACATTGCAACTGTTCTTTAGAGATTGTCTTTTAGACTCATTGAAACAGCGTTTCAAAGCATTGTAATCGCCTTAAACACAGTTTCAGGGCAAGAGATTGTGTTTTAGACTAAAATGTCTTGCATTATAAGAAGAATCTTTACTTTGAAACTCTGTTCTTTACCTTTTTCACACTCTGAAACAGCTTGGTATTCGCCTTAAACACTGTTTCAGGGCAAGAGATTGTGCTTTGGACTAAAATGTAATGCATTTTAAGGAGAATCTTTACTTTGAAACTCTGTTCTTGACCTTTTTCACACTCTGAAACAGCTTTGTATTCACCTTAAACACAGCTTTAGGGCAAGAGATTTTGTTTTAGACTAAAATGTAATGCATTATAAAAAGAATCTTTACTTTGAAACTCTGTTCTTTACCTTTTTCACACTATGAAACAGCTTGGTATTCACCTTAAACACTTTCAGGGCAAGAGATTGAGGTTTAGACTAAAATGTAATGCATTATAAGAAGAATATTTACATTGCAACTGTTCTTTAGAGATTGTCTTTTAGACTCATTGAAACAGGGTTTCAAAGCATTGTAATCGCCTTAAACACAGTTTCAGGGCAAGAGATTGTGTTTTAGACTAAAATGTAATGCATTTTAAGAAGAATCTTTACTTGTAAACTGTTCTTGACCTTTTTCACACTCTGAAACAGCTTGGTATTCGCCTTAAACACTGTTTCAGGGCAAGAGATTGAGGTTTAGACTAAAATGTAATGCATTATAAGAAGAATCTTTACTTTGAAACTCTGTTCTTTACCTTTTTCACACTCTGAAACAGCTTTGTATTCACCTTAAACACTGTTTTAGGGCAAGAGATTTTGTTTTAGACTAAAATGTAATGAATTATAAAAAGAATCTTTACTTTGAAACTCTGTTCTTGACCTTTTTCACACTCTGAAACAGCTTGGTATTCGCCTTAAACACTGTTTCAGGGCAAGAGATTGAGGTTTAGACTAAAATGTAATGCATTATAAGAAGAATCTTTACTTTGAAACTCTGTTCTTTACCTTTTTCACACTCTGAAACAGCTTTGTATTCACCTTAAACACTGTTTTAGGGCAAGAGATTTTGTTTTAGACTAAAATGTAATGCATTATAAAAAGAATCTTTACTTTGAAACTCTGTTCTTTACCTTTTTCACACTATGAAACAGCTTTTAATTCACCTTAAACACTGTTTTAGGGCAAGAGATTGTGTTTTAGACTAAAATGTAATGCATTATAAAAAGAATCTTTACTTTGAAACTCTGTTCTTTACCTTTTTCACACTCTAAAACAGCTTTGTATTCGCCTTAAACACTGTTTCAGGGCAAGAGATTGAGTTTTAGACTAAAATGTAATGCATTATAAGAAGAATATTTACATTGCAACTCTGTTCTTTAGCTTTTACACTCATTGAAACAGCGTTTCAAAGCATTGTGATCGCCTTAAACACAGTTTCAGGGCAAGAGATTTTGTTTTAGAATAAAATGTAATGTATTATAGGAAGAATCTTCACTTTGAAACTCTGTTCTTTACCTTTTTCACACTCTGAAACAGCTTAGTATTCGCCTTAAACACTGTTTCAGGGCAAGAGATTAAGGTTTAGATTAAAATGTAATGCATTATAAGAAGAATATTTACATTGCAACTGTTCTTTAGAGATTGTCTTTTAGACTCATTGAAACAGCGTTTCAAAGCATTGTAATCGCCTTAAACACAGTTTCAGGGCAAGAGATTGCGTTTTAGACTAAAATGTAATGCATTTTAAGAAAAATCTTTACTTTGAAACTCTGTTCTTTACCTTTTTCACACTCTGAAACAGCTTTGTATTCACCTTAAACACTGTTTTAGGGCAAGAGATTGTGTTTTAGTCTAAAATGTAATGCATTATAAGAAGAATCTTTACTTTGAAACTCTGTTCTTGACCTTTTTAACACTCTGAAACAGCTTGGTATTCGCCTTAAACACTGTTTCAGGGCAAGAGATTGAGGTTTAGACTAAAATGTAATGCATTATAAGAAGAATATTTACATTGCAACTGTTCTTTAGAGATTGTCTTTTAGACTCATTGAAACAACGTTTCAAAGCATTGTAATCGCCTTAAACACAGTTTCAGGGCAAGAGATTGTGTTTTAGACTAAAATGTAATGCATTTTAAGAAGAATCTTTACTTTGAAACTCTGTTCTTTACCTTTTTCACACTCTGAAAGAGCTTGGTATTCACCTTAAACACTGTTTTTGGGCAAGAGATTGTGTTTTAGACTAAAATGTAATGCATTATAAGAAGAATCTTTACTTTGAAACTCTGTTCTTTACCTTTTTCACACTCTGAAACAGCTTGGTATTCGCCTTAAACACTGTTTCAGGGCAAGAGATTGAGGTTTAGACTAAAATGTAATGCATTATAAGAAGAATCTTTACTTTGAAACTCTGTTCTTTACCTTTTTCACACTCTGAAACAGCTTTGTATTCACCTTAAACACTGTTTTAGGGCAAGAGATTTTGTTTTAGACTAAAATGTAATGCATTATAAAAAGAATCTTTACTTTGAAACTCTGTTCTTTACCTTTTTCACACTATGAAACAGCTTTGAATTCACCTTAAACACTGTTTTATGGCAAGAGATTGTGTTTTAGACTAAAATGTAATGCATTATAAAAAGAATCTTTACTTTGAAACTCTGTTCTTTACCTTTTTCACACTCTAAAACAGCTTTGTATTCACCTTAAACACTGTTTCAGGGCAAGAGATTGAGTTTTAGACTAAAATGTAATGCATTATAAGAAGAATATTTACATTGCAACTCTGTTCTTTAGCTTTTACACTCATTGAAACAGCGTTTCAAAGCATTGTGATCGCCTTAAACACAGTTTCAGGGCAAGAGATTTTGTTTTAGAATAAAATGTAATGTATTATAGGAAGAATCTTCACTTTGAATCTCTGTTCTTTACCTTTTTCACACTCTGAAACAGCTTAGTATTCGCCTTAAACACTGTTTCAGCGCAAGAGATTAAGGTTTAGATTAAAATGTAATGCATTATAAGAAGAATATTTACATTGCAACTGTTCTTTAGAGATTGTCTTTTAGACTCATTGAAACAGCGTTTCAAAGCATTGTAATCGCCTTAAACACAGTTTCAGGGCAAGAGATTGCGTTTTAGACTAAAATGTAATGCATTTTAAGAAGAATCTTTACTTTGAAACTCTGTTCTTTACCTTTTTCACACTCTGAAACAGCTTTGTATTCACCTTAAACACTGTTTTAGGGCAAGAGATTGTGTTTTAGACTAAAATGTAATGCATTATAAGAAGAATCTTTACTTTGAAACTCTGTTCTTTACCTTTTTCACACTCTGAAACAGCTTTGTATTCACCTTAAACACTGTTTTAGGGCAAGAGATTTTGTTTTAGACTAAAATGTAATGCATTATAAAAAGAATCTTTACTTTGAAACTGTTCTTTACCTTTTTCACACTATGAAACAGCTTGGTATTCGCCTTCAACACTTTCAGGGCAAGAGATTGAGGTTTAGACTAAAATGTAATGCATTATAAGAAGAATATTTACATTGCAACTCTGTTCTTTCGCTTTTACACTCATTGAAACAGCGTTTCAAAGCATTGTAATCGCCTTGAACACAGTTTCAGGGCAAAAGATTTTGTTTTAGACTAAAATGTAATGCATTATAAAAAGAATGTTTACTTTGAAACTCTGTTCTTTACCTTTTTCACACTATGAAACAGCTTTGTATTCACCTTAAACAATGTTTTAGGGCAAGAGATTGTGTTTTAGACTAAAATGTAATGCATTTTAAGAAGAATCTTTACTTTGAAACTCTGTTCTTGACCTTTTTCACACTCTGAAACAGCTTTGTATTCGCCTTAAACACTGTTTCAGGGCAAGAGATTGAGTTTTAGACTAAAATGTAATGCATTATAAGAAGAATATTTACATTGCAACTCTGTTCTTTAGCTTTTACACTCATTGAAACAGCGTTTCAAAGCATTGTGATCGCCTTAAACACAGTTTCAGGGCAAGAGATTGTGTTTTAGACTAAAATGTAATGCATTTTAAGAAGAATCTTTACTTTGAAACTCTGTTCTTGACCTTTTTCACACTCTGAAACAGCTTGGTATTCGCCTTAAACACTGTTTCAGGGCAAGAGATTGAGGTTTAGACTAAAATGTAATGCATTATAAGAAGAATCTTTACTTTGAAACTCTGTTCTTTACCTTTTTCACACTCTGAAACAGCTTTGTATTCACCTTAAACACTGTTTTAGGGCAAGAGATTGTGTTTTAGACTAAAATGTAATGCATTATAAAAAGAATCTTTACTTTGAAACTCTGTTCTTTACCTTTTTCACACTATGAAACAGCTTTGAATTCACCTTAAACACTGTTTTAGGGCAAGAGATTGTGTTTTAGACTAAAATGTAATGCATTATAAAAAGAATCTTTACTTTGAAACTCTGTTCTTTACCTTTTTCACACTCTGAAACAGCTTTGTATTCGCCTTAAACACTGTTTCAGGGCAAGAGATTGAGTTTTAGACTAAAATGTAATGCATTATAAGAAGAATATTTACATTGCAACTCTGTTCTTTAGCTTTTACACTCATTGAAACAGCGTTGCAAAGCATTGTGATCGCCTTAAACACAGTTTCAGGGCAAGAGATTTTGTTTTAGAATAAAATGCAATGTATTATAGGAAGAATCTTCACTTTCAAACTCTGTTCTTTACCTTTTTCACACTCTGAAACAGCTTGGTATTCGCCTTAAACACTGTTTCAGGGCAAGAGATTGAGGTTTAGACTAAAATGTAATGCATTATAAGAAGAATATTTACATTGCAACTGTTCTTTAGAGATTGTCTTTTAGACTCATTGAAACAGCGTTTCAAAGCATTGTAATCGCCTTAAACACAGTTTCAGGGCAAGAGATTGCGTTTTAGACTAAAATGTAATGCATTTTAAGAAGAATCTTTACTTTGAAACTCTGTTCTTGACCTTTTTCACACTCTGAAACAGCTTTGTATTCGCCTTAAACACTGTTTCAGGGCAAGAGATTGCGTTTTAGACTAAAATGTAATGCATTTTAAGAAGAATCTTTACTTTGAAACTCTGTTCTTGACCTTTTTCACAATCTGAAACAGCTTTGTATTCACCTTAAACACTGTTTTAGGGCAAGAGATTGTGTTTTAGACTAAAATGTAATGCATTATAAGAAGAATCTTTACTTTGAAACTCTGTTCTTGACCTTTTTCACACTCTGAAACAGCTTGGTATTCGCCTTAAACACTGTTTCAGGGCAAGAGATTGAGGTTTAGACTAAAATGTAATGCATTATAAGAAGAATATATACATTGCAACTGTTCTTTAGAGATTGTCTTTTAGACTCATTGAAACAGCGTTTCAAAGCATTGTAATCGCCTTAAACACAGTTTCAGGGCAAGAGATTGTGTTTTAGACTAAAATGTAATGAATTATAAAAAGAATCTTTACTTTGAAACTGTTCTTTAGCTGGTTCACACTATGAAACAGCTTTGAATTCACCTTAAACACTTTCAGGGCAAGAGATTGAGGTTTAGACTAAAATGTAATGCATTATAAGAAGAATATTTACATTGCAACTGTTCTTTAGAGATTGTCTTTTAGACTCATTGAAACAGCGTTTCAAAGCATTGTAATCGCCTTAAACACAGTTTCAGGGCAAGAGATTGTGTTTTAGACTAAAATGTAATGCATTTTAAGAAGAATCTTTACTTTGAAACTCTGTTCTTTACCTTTTTCACACTCTGAAACAGCTTGGTATTCACCTTAAACACTGTTTTAGGGCAAGAGATTGTGTTTTAGACTAAAATGTAATGCATTATAAGAAGAATCTTTACTTTGAAACTCTGTTCTTTACCTTTTTCACACTCTGAAACAGCTTGGTATTCGCCTTAAACACTGTTTCTGGGCAAGAGATTGTGCTTTGGACTAAAATGTAATGCATTTTAAGGAGAATCTTTACTTTGAAACTCTGTTCTTGACCTTTTTCACACTCTGAAACAGCTTGGTATTCACCTTAAACACTGTTTTAGGGCAAGAGATTTTGTTTTAGACTAAAATGTAATGCATTATAAAAAGAATCTTTACTTTGAAACTCTGTTCTTTACCTTTTTCACACTATGAAACAGCTTTGAATTCACCTTAAACACTGTTTTAGGGCAAGAGATTGTGTTTTAGGCTAAAATGTAATGAATTATAAAAAGAATCTTTACTTTGAAACTCTGTTCTTTACCTTTTTCACACTCTGAAACAGCTTGGTATTCGCCTTAAAAACTGTTTCAGGGCAAGAGATTGTACTTTGGACTAAAATGTAATGCATTATAAGTAGAGAATCTACTTTGAAACTGTTCTTTAGCTGTTTCACACTATGAAACAGCTTGGTATTCACCTTAAACACTGTTTCAGGGCAAGAGATTGTACTTTGGACTAAAATGTAATGCATTATAAGGAGAATCTTTACATTGCAACTCTGTTCTTTAGCTTTTACACTCATTGAAACAGCGTTTCAAAGCATTGTGATTGCCTTAAACACAGTTTCAGGGCAAGAGATTGTGTTTTAGACTAAAATGTAATGCATTTTAAGAAGAATCTTTACTTTGAAACTCTGTTCTTGACCTTTTTCACACTCTGAAACAGCTTGCTATTCGCCTTAAACACTGTTTCAGGGCAAGAGATTGAGATTTAGACTAAAATGTAATGCATTATAAGAAGAATCTTTACTTTGAAACTCTGTTCTTTACCTTTTTCACACTATGAAACAGCTTTGAATTCACCTTAAACACTGTTTTAGGGCAAGAGATTGTGTTTTAGACTAAAATGTAATGCATTATAAAAAGAATCTTTACTTTGAAACTCTGTTCTTTACCTTTTTCACACTCTGAAACAGCTTTGTATTCGCCTTAAACACTGTTTCAGGGCAAGAGATTGAGTTTTAGACTAAAATGTAATGCATTATAAGAAGAATATTTACATTGCAACTGTTCTTTAGAGATTGTCTTTTAGACTCATTGAAACAGCGTTTCAAAGCATTGTAATCACCTTAAACACAGTTTCAGGGCAAGAGATTGCGTTTTAGACTAAAATGTAATGCATTTTAAGAAGAATCTTTACTTTGAAACTCTGTTCTTTACCTTTTTCACACTCTGAAACAGCTTGGTATTCACCTTAAACACTGTTTTAGGGCAAGAGATTGTGTTTTAGACTAAAATGTAATGCATTATAAGAAGAATCTTTACTTTGAAACTCTGTTCTTTACCTTTTTCACACTCTGAAACAGCTTGGTATTCGCCTTAAACACTGTTTCTGGGCAAGAGATTGTGCTTTGGACTAAAATGTAATGCATTTTAAGGAGAATCTTTACTTTGAAACTCTGTTCTTGACCTTTTTCACACTCTGAAACAGCTTGGTATTCACCTTAAACACTGTTTTAGGGCAAGAGATTTTGTTTTAGACTAAAATGTAATGCATTATAAAATGAATCTTTACTTTGAAACTCTGTTCTTTACCTTTTTCACACTATGAAACAGCTTTGTATTCACCTTAAACACTGTTTTAGGGCAAGAGATTGTGTTTTAGACTAAAATGTAATGAATTATAAAAAGAATCTTTACTTTGAAACTCTGTTCTTTACCTTTTTCACACTATGAAACAGCTTGGTATTCACCTTAAACACTGTTTTAGGGCAAGAGATTGTGTTTTCGACTAAAATGTAATGAATTATAAAAAGAATCTTTACTTTGAAACTCTGTTCTTTACCTTTTTCACACTATGAAACAGCTTGGTATTCGCCTTAAACACTGTTTCAGGGCAAGAGATTGTGCTTTGGACTAAAATGTAATGCATTTTAAGGAGAATCTTTACTTTGAAACTCTGTTCTTGACCTTTTTCACACTCTGAAACAGATTGGTATTCGCCTTAAACACTGTTTCAGGGCAAGAGATTGAGGTTTAGACTAAAATGTAATGCATTATAAGAAGAATCTTTACTTTGAAACTCTGTTCTTTACCTTTTTTACACTCTGAAACAGCTTTGTATTCACCTTAAACACTGTTTTAGGGCAAGAGATTTTGTTTTAGACTAAAATGTAATGCATTATAAAAAGAATCTTTACTTTGAAACTCTGTTCTTTACCTTTTTCACACTATGAAACAGCTTTGAATTCACCTTAAACACTGTTTTAGGGCAAGAGATTGTGTTTTAGGCTAAAATGTAATGAATTATAAAAAGAATCTTTACTTTGAAACTCTGTTCTTTACCTTTTTCACACTCTGAAACAGCTTGGTATTCGCCTTAAAAACTGTTTCAGGGCAAGAGATTGTACTTTGGACTAAAATGTAATGCATTATAAGTAGAGAATCTTTACTTTGAATCTGTTCTTTAGCTGTTTCACACTATGAAACAGCTTGGTATTCACCTTAAACACTGTTTCAGGGCAAGAGATTGTGTTTTAGACTAAAATGTAATGCATTATAAGAAGAATATTTACATTGCAACTGTTCTTTAGAGATTGTCTTTTAGACTCATTGAAACAGCGTTTCAAAGCATTGTAATCGCCTTAAACACAGTTTCAGGGCAAGAGATTGTGTTTTAGACTAAAATGTAATGCATTTTAAGAAAAATCTTTACTTTGAAACTCTGTTCTTTACCTTTTTCACACTCTGAAACAGCTTTGTATTCACCTTAAACACTGTTTTAGGGCAAGAGATTGTGTTTTAGACTAAAATGTAATGCATTATAAGAAGAATCTTTACTTTGAAACTCTGTTCTTTACCTTTTTCACACTCTGAAACAGCTTGGTATTCGCCTTAAACACTGTTTCAGGGCAAGAGATTGTACTTTGGACTAAAATGTAATGCATTATAAGGAGAATCTTTACATTGCAACTCTGTTCTTTAGCTTTTACACTCATTGAAACAGCGTTTCAAAGCATTGTGATCGCCTTAAACACAGTTTCAGGGCAAGAGATTGTGTTTTAGACTAAAATGTAATGCATTATAAGAAGAATCTTTACTTTGAAACTCTGTTCTTTACCTTTTTCACACTCTGAAACAGCTTTGTATTCACCTTAAACACTGTTTTAGGGCAAGAGATTTTGTTTTAGACTAAAATGTAATGCATTATAAAAAGAATCTTTACTTTGAAACTCTGTTCTTTACCTTTTTCACACTATGAAACAGCTTTGTATTCACCTTAAACACTGTTTTAGGGCAAGAGATTGTGTTTTAGACTAAAATGTAATGAATTATAAAAAGAATCTTTACTTTGAAACTCTGTTCTTTACCTTTTTCACACTATGAAACAGCTTGGTATTCGCCTTAAACACTGTTTCAGGGCAAGAGATTGTGCTTTGGACTAAAATGTAATGCATTTTAAGGAGAATCTTTACTTTGAAACTCTGTTCTTGACCTTTTTCACACTCTGAAACAGATTGGTATTCGCCTTAAACACTGTTTCAGGGCAAGAGATTGAGGTTTAGACTAAAATGTAATGCATTATAAGAAGAATCTTTACTTTGAAACTCTGTTCTTTACCTTTTTTACACTCTGAAACAGCTTTGTATTCACCTTAAACACTGTTTTAGGGCAAGAGATTTTGTTTTAGACTAAAATGTAATGCATTATAAAAAGAATCTTTACTTTGAAACTCTGTTCTTTACCTTTTTCACACTATGAAACAGCTTTGAATTCACCTTAAACACTGTTTTAGGGCAAGAGATTGTGTTTTAGGCTAAAATGTAATGAATTATAAAAAGAATCTTTACTTTGAAACTGTTCTTTACCTTTTTCAAACTCTGAAACAGCTTGGTATTCGCCTTAAAAACTGTTTCAGGGCAAGATATTGTACTTTGGACTAAAATGTAATGCATTATAAGTAGAGAATCTTTACTTTGAAACTGTTCTTTAGCTGTTTCACACTATGAAACAGCTTGGTATTCACCTTAAACACTGTTTCAGGGCAAGAGATTGTGTTTTAGACTAAAATGTAATGCATTATAAGAAGAATATTTACATTGCAACTGTTCTTTAGAGATTGTCTTTTAGACTCATTGAAACAGCGTTTCAAAGCATTGTAATCGCCTTAAACACAGTTTCAGGGCAAGAGATTGTGTTTTAGACTAAAATGTAATGCATTTTAAGAAAAATCTTTACTTTGAAACTCTGTTCTTTACCTTTTTCACACTCTGAAACAGCTTTGTATTCACCTTAAACACTGTTTTAGGGCAAGATATTGTGTTTTAGACTAAAATGTAATGCATTATAAGAAGAATCTTTACTTTGAAACTCTGTTCTTTACCTTTTTCACACTCTGAAACAGCTTGGTATTCGCCTTAAACACTGTTTCTGGGCAAGAGATTGTGCTTTGGACTAAAATGTAATGTATTTTAAGGAGAATCTTTACTTTGAAACTCTGTTCTTGACCTTTTTCACACTCTGAAACAGCTTGGTATTCACCTTAAACACTGTTTTAGGGCAAGAGATTTTGTTTTAGACTAAAATGTAATGCATTATAAAATGAATCTTTACTTTGAAACTGTTCTTCACCTTTTTCACACTCTGAAACAGCTTGGTATTCGCCTTAAACACTGTTTCAGGGCAAGAGATTGTGCTTTGGACTAAAATGTAATGCATTCTAAGGAGAATCTTTACTTTGAAACTCTGTTCTTTACCTTTTTCACACTCTGAAACAGCTTGGTATTCGCCTTAAAAACTGTTTCAGGGCAAGAGATTGTACTTTGGACTAAAATGTAATGCATTATAAGTAGAGAATCTTTACTTTGAAACTGTTCTTTAGCTGTTTCACACTATGAAACAGCTTGGTATTCACCTTAAACACTGTTTCAGGGCAAGAGATTGTGTTTTAGACTAAAATGTAATGCATTATAAGAAGAATATTTACATTGCAACTGTTCTTTAGAGATTGTCTTTTAGACTCATTGAAACAGCGTTTCAAAGCATTGTAATTGCCTTAAACAGTTTCAGGGCAAGAGATTGTGTTTTAGACTAAAATGTAATGCATTTTAAGAAAAATCTTTACTTTGAAACTCTGTTCTTTACCTTTTTCACACTCTGAAACAGCTTTGTATTCACCTTAAACACTGTTTTAGGGCAAGAGATTGTGTTTTAGACTAAAATGTAATGCATTATAAGAAGAATCTTTACTTTGAAACTCTGTTCTTTACCTTTTTCACACTCTGAAACAGCTTGGTATTCGCCTTAAACACTGTTTCAGTGCAAGAGATTGTACTTTGGACTAAAATGTAATGCATTATAAGGAGAATCTTTACATTGCAACTCTGTTCTTTAGCTTTTACACTCATTGAAACAGCGTTTCAAAGCATTGTAATCGCCTTAAACACAGTTTCAGGGCAAGAGATTGCGTTTTAGACTAAAATGTAATGCATTTTAAGAAGAATCTTTACTTTGAAACTCTGTTCTTTACCTTTTTCACACTATGAAACAGCTTGGTATTCACCTTAAACACTGTTTTAGGGCAAGAGATTGTGTTTTAGACTAAAATGTAATGCATTATAAAAAGAATCTTTACTTTGAAACTCTGTTCTTTACCTTTTTCACACTATGAAACAGCTTTGAATTCACCTTAAACACTGTTTTAGGGCAAGAGATTGTGTTTTAGACTAAAATGTAATGCATTATACAAAGAATCTTTACTTTGAAACTCTGTTCTTTACCTTTTTCACACTCTGAAACAGCTTTGTATTCGCCTTAAACACTGTTTCAGGGCAAGAGATTGAGTTTTAGACTAAAATGTAATGCATTATAAAAAGAATCTTTACTTTGAAACTCTGTTCTTTACCTTTTTCACACTCTGAAACAGCTTGGTATTCGCCTTAAAAACTGTTTCAGGGCAAGAGATTGTACTTTGGACTAAAATGTAATGCATTATAAGGAGAATCTTTACTTTGAAACTGTTCTTTAGCTGTTTCACACTATGAAACAGCTTGGTATTCACCTTAAACACTGTTTCAGGGCAAGAGATTGTGTTTTAGACTAAAATGTAATGCATTATAAGAAGAATATTTACATTGCAACTGTTCTTTAGAGATTGTCTTTTAGACTCATTGAAACAGCGTTTCAAAGCATTGTAATCGCCTTAAACACAGTTTCAGGGCAAGAGATTGTGTTTTAGACTAAAATGTAATGCATTTTAAGAAAAATCTTTACTTTGAAACTCTGTTCTTTACCTTTTTCACACTCTGAAACAGCTTTGTATTCACCTTAAACACTGTTTTAGGGCAAGAGATTGTGTTTTAGACTAAAATGTAATGCATTATAAGAAGAATCTTTACTTTGAAACTCTGTTCTTTACCTTTTTCACACTCTGAAACAGCTTGGTATTCGCCTTAAACACTGTTTCAGTGCAAGACATTGTACTTTGGACTAAAATGTAATGCATTATAAGGAGAATCTTTACATTGCAACTCTGTTCTTTAGCTTTTACACTCATTGAAACAGCGTTTCAAAGCATTGTGATCGCCTTAAACACAGTTTCAGGGCAAGAGATTGTGTTTTAGACTAAAATGTAATGCATTTTAAGAAGAATCTTTACTTTGAAACTCTGTTCTTGACCTTTTTCACACTCTGAAACAGCTTGGTATTCACCTTAAACACTGTTTC
This sequence comes from Electrophorus electricus, assembly GCF_041902795.1. Classification (NCBI taxonomy): domain Eukaryota; kingdom Metazoa; phylum Chordata; class Actinopteri; order Gymnotiformes; family Gymnotidae; genus Electrophorus; species Electrophorus electricus. Next base: position 10,026,189 of record NC_137517.1, read on the forward strand.
AGGGCAAGAGATTGAGATTTAGACTAAAATGTAATGCATTATAAGAAGAATCTTTACTTTGAAACTCTGTTCTTTACCTTTTTCACACTCTGAAACAGCTTTGTATTCACCTTAAACACTGTTTTAGGTCAAGAGATTTTGTTTTAAACTAAAATGTAATGCATTATAAAAAGAATCTTTACTTTGAAACTCTGTTCTTTACCTTTTTCACACTATGAAACAGCTTTGTATTCACCTTAAACACTGTTTTAGGGCAAGAGATTGTGTTTTAGACTAAAATGTAATGAATTATAAAAAGAATCTTTACTTTGAAACTCTGTTCTTTACCTTTTTCACACTATGAAACAGCTTGGTATTCGCCTTAAACACTGTTTCAGGGCAAGAGATTGTGCTTTGGACTAAAATGTAATGCATTTTAAGGAGAATCTTTACTTTGAAACTCTGTTCTTGACCTTTTTCACACTCTGAAACAGATTGGTATTCGCCTTAAACACTGTTTCAGGGCAAGAGATTGAGGTTTAGACTAAAATGTAATGCATTATAAGAAGAATCTTTACTTTGAAACTCTGTTCTTTACCTTTTTTACACTCTGAAACAGCTTTGTATTCACCTTAAACACTGTTTTAGGGCAAGAGATTTTGTTTTAGACTAAAATGTAATGCATTATAAAAAGAATCTTTACTTTGAAACTCTGTTCTTTACCTTTTTCACACTATGAAACAGCTTTGAATTCACCTTAAACACTGTTTTAGGGCAAGAGATTGTGTTTTAGGCTAAAATGTAATGAATTATAAAAAGAATCTTTACTTTGAAACTGTTCTTTACCTTTTTCAAACTCTGAAACAGCTTGGTATTCGCGTTAAAAACTGTTTCAGGGCAAGAGATTGTACTTTGGACTAAAATGTAATGCATTATAAGTAGAGAATCTTTACTTTGAAACTGTTCTTTAGCTGTTTCACACTATGAAACAGCTTGGTATTCACCTTAAACACTGTTTCAGGGCAAGAGATTGTGTTTTAGACTAAAATGTAATGCATTATAAGAAGAATATTTACATTGCAACTGTTCTTTAGAGATTGTCTTTTAGACTCATTGAAACAGCGTTTCAAAGCATTGTAATCGCCTTAAACACAGTTTCAGGGCAAGAGATTGTGTTTTAGACTAAAATGTAATGCATTTTAAGAAAAATCTTTACTTTGAAACTCTGTTCTTTACCTTTTTCACACTCTGAAACAGCTTTGTATTCACCTTAAACACTGTTTTAGGGCAAGATATTGTGTTTTAGACTAAAATGTAATGCATTATAAGAAGAATCTTTACTTTGAAACTCTGTTCTTTACCTTTTTCACACTCTGAAACAGCTTGGTATTCGCCTTAAACAATGTTTCTGGGCAAGAGATTGTGCTTTGGACTAAAATGTAATGTATTTTAAGGAGAATCTTTACTTTGAAACTCTGTTCTTGACCTTTTTCACACTCTGAAACAGCTTGGTATTCACCTTAAACACTGTTTTAGGGCAAGAGATTTTGTTTTAGACTAAAATGTAATGCATTATAAAATGAATCTTTACTTTGAAACTGTTCTTCACCTTTTTCACACTCTGAAACAGCTTGGTATTCGCCTTAAACACTGTTTCAGGGCAAGAGATTGTGCTTTGGACTAAAATGTAATGCATTCTAAGGAGAATCTTTACTTTGAAACTCTGTTCTTTACCTTTTTCACACTCTGAAACAGCTTGGTATTCGCCTTAAAAACTGTTTCAGGGCAAGAGATTGTACTTTGGACTAAAATGTAATGCATTATAAGTAGAGAATCTTTACTTTGAAACTGTTCTTTAGCTGTTTCACACTATGAAACAGCTTGGTATTCACCTTAAACACTGTTTCAGGGCAAGAGATTGTGTTTTAGACTAAAATGTAATGCATTATAAGAAGAATATTTACATTGCAACTGTTCTTTAGAGATTGTCTTTAAGACTCATTGAAACAGCGTTTCAAAGCATTGTAATTGCCTTAAACAGTTTCAGGGCAAGAGATTGTGTTTTAGACTAAAATGTAATGCATTTTAAGAAAAATCTTTACTTTGAAACTCTGTTCTTTACCTTTTTCACACTCTGAAACAGCTTTGTATTCACCTTAAACACTGTTTTAGGGCAAGAGATTGTGTTTTAGACTAAAATGTAATGCATTATAAGAAGAATCTTTACTTTGAAACTCTGTTCTTTACCTTTTTCACACTCTGAAACAGCTTGGTATTCGCCTTAAACACTGTTTCAGTGCAAGAGATTGTACTTTGGACTAAAATGTAATGCATTATAAGGAGAATCTTTACATTGCAACTCTGTTCTTTAGCTTTTACACTCATTGAAACAGCGTTTCAAAGCATTGTAATCGCCTTAAACACAGTTTCAGGGCAAGAGATTGCGTTTTAGACTAAAATGTAATGCATTTTAAGAAGAATCTTTACTTTGAAACTCTGTTCTTTACCTTTTTCACACTCTGAAACAGCTTGGTATTCACCTTAAACACTGTTTTAGGGCAAGAGATTGTGTTTTAGACTAAAATGTAATGCATTATAAGAAGAATCTTTACTTTGAAACTCTGTTCTTTACCTTTTTCACACTCTGAAACAGCTTGGTATTCGCCTTAAACACTGTTTCTGGGCAAGAGATTGTGCTTTGGACTAAAATGTAATGCATTTTAAGGAGAATCTTTACTTTGAAACTCTGTTCTTGACCTTTTTCACACTCTGAAACAGCTTGGTATTCACCTTAAACACTGTTTTAGGGCAAGAGATTTTGTTTTAGACTAAAATGTAATGCATTATAAAATGAATCTTTACTTTGAAACTGTTCTTCACCTTTTTCACACTCTGAAACAGCTTGGTATTCGCCTTAAACACTGTTTCAGGGCAAGAGATTGTGCTTTGGACTAAAATGTAATGCATTTTAAGGAGAATCTTTACTTTGAAACTCTGTTCTTTACCTTTTTCACACTCTGAAACAGCTTGGTATTCGCCTTAAAAACTGTTTCAGGGCAAGAGATTGTACTTTGGACTAAAATGTAATGCATTATAAGTAGAGAATCTTTACTTTGAAACTGTTCTTTAGCTGTTTCACACTATGAAACAGCTTGGTATTCACCTTAAACACTGTTTCAGGGCAAGAGATTGTGTTTTAGACTAAAATGTAATGCATTATAAGAAGAATATTTACATTGCAACTGTTCTTTAGAGATTGTCTTTTAGACTCATTGAAACAGCGTTTCAAAGCATTGTAATCGCCTTAAACACAGTTTCAGGGCAAGAGATTGTGTTTTAGACTAAAATGTAATGCATTTTAAGAAAAATCTTTACTTTGAAACTCTGTTCTTTACCTTTTTCACACTCTGAAACAGCTTTGTATTCACCTTAAACACTGTTTTAGGGCAAGATATTGTGTTTTAGACTAAAATGTAATGCATTATAAGAAGAATCTTTACTTTGAAACTCTGTTCTTTACCTTTTTCACACTCTGAAACAGCTTGGTATTCGCCTTAAACACTGTTTCTGGGCAAGAGATTGTGCTTTGGACTAAAATGTAATGTATTTTAAGGAGAATCTTTACTTTGAAACTCTGTTCTTGACCTTTTTCACACTCTGAAACAGCTTGGTATTCACCTTAAACACTGTTTTAGGGCAAGAGATTTTGTTTTAGACTAAAATGTAATGCATTATAAAATGAATCTTTACTTTGAAACTGTTCTTCACCTTTTTCACACTCTGAAACAGCTTGGTATTCGCCTTAAACACTGTTTCAGGGCAAGAGATTGTGCTTTGGACTAAAATGTAATGCATTCTAAGGAGAATCTTTACTTTGAAACTCTGTTCTTTACCTTTTTCACACTCTGAAACAGCTTGGTATTCGCCTTAAAAACTGTTTCAGGGCAAGAGATTGTACTTTGGACTAAAATGTAATGCATTATAAGTAGAGAATCTTTACTTTGAAACTGTTCTTTAGCTGTTTCACACTATGAAACAGCTTGGTATTCACCTTAAACACTGTTTCAGGGCAAGAGATTGTGTTTTAGACTAAAATGTAATGCATTATAAGAAGAATATTTACATTGCAACTGTTCTTTAGAGATTGTCTTTTAGACTCATTGAAACAGCGTTTCAAAGCATTGTAATTGCCTTAAACAGTTTCAGGGCAAGAGATTGTGTTTTAGACTAAAATGTAATGCATTTTAAGAAAAATCTTTACTTTGAAACTCTGTTCTTTACCTTTTTCACACTCTGAAACAGCTTTGTATTCACCTTAAACACTGTTTTAGGGCAAGAGATTGTGTTTTAGACTAAAATGTAATGCATTATAAGAAGAATCTTTACTTTGAAACTCTGTTCTTTACCTTTTTCACACTCTGAAACAGCTTGGTATTCGCCTTAAACACTGTTTCAGTGCAAGAGATTGTACTTTGGACTAAAATGTAATGCATTATAAGGAGAATCTTTACATTGCAACTCTGTTCTTTAGCTTTTACACTCATTGAAACAGCGTTTCAAAGCATTGTAATCGCCTTAAACACAGTTTCAGGGCAAGAGATTGTGTTTTAGACTAAAATGTAATGCATTTTAAGAAAAATCTTTACTTTGAAACTCTGTTCTTTACCTTTTTCACACTCTGAAACAGCTTTGTATTCACCTTAAACACTGTTTTAGGGCAAGAGATTGTGTTTTAGACTAAAATGTAATGCATTATAAGAAGAATCTTTACTTTGAAACTCTGTTCTTTACCTTTTTCACACTCTGAAACAGCTTGGTATTCGCCTTAAACACTGTTTCAGTGCAAGACATTGTACTTTGGACTAAAATGTAATGCATTATAAGGAGAATCTTTACATTGCAACTCTGTTCTTTAGCTTTTACACTCATTGAAACAGCGTTTCAAAGCATTGTGATCGCCTTAAACACAGTTTCAGGGCAAGAGATTGTGTTTTAGACTAAAATGTAATGCATTTTAAGAAGAATCTTTACTTTGAAACTCTGTTCTTGACCTTTTTCACACTCTGAAACAGCTTGGTATTCACCTTAAACACTGTTTCAGGGCAAGAGATTGAGATTTAGACTAAAATGTAATGCATTATAAGAAGAATCTTTACTTTGAAACTCTGTTCTTTACCTTTTTCACACTCTGAAACAGCTTTGTATTCACCTTAAACACTGTTTTAGGGCAAGAGATTTTGTTTTAAACTAAAATGTAATGCATTATAAAAAGAATCTTTACTTTGAAACTCTGTTCTTTACCTTTTTCACACTATGAAACAGCTTTGAATTCACCTTAAACACTGTTTTAGGGCAAGAGATTGTGTTTTAGACTAAAATGTAATGCATTATAAAAAGAATCTTTACTTTGAAACTCTGTTCTTTACCTTTTTCACACTCTGAAACATCTTGGTATTCGCCTTAAACACTGTTTCAGGGCAAGAGATTGAGGTTTAGACTAAAATGTAATGCATTATAAGAAGAATATTTACATTGCAACTGTTCTTTAGAGATTGTCTTTTAGACTCATTGAAACAGCGTTTCAAAGCATTGTAATCGCCTTAAACACAGTTTCAGGGCAAGAGATTGCGTTTTAGACTAAAATGTAATGCATTTTAAGAAGAATCTTTACTTTGAAACTCTGTTCTTTACCTTTTTCACACTCTGAAACAGCTTGGTATTCACCTTAAACACTGTTTTAGGGCAAGAGATTGTGTTTTAGACTAAAATGTAATGCATTATAAGAAGAATCTTTACTTTGAAACTCTGTTCTTTACCTTTTTCACACTCTGAAACAGCTTGGTATTCGCCTTAAACACTGTTTCTGGGCAAGAGATTGTGCTTTGGACTAAAATGTAATGCATTTTAAGGAGAATCTTTACTTTGAAACTCTGTTCTTGACCTTTTTCACACTCTGAAACAGCTTGGTATTCACCTTAAACACTGTTTTAGGGCAAGAGATTTTGTTTTAGACTAAAATGTAATGCATTATAAAATGAATCTTTACTTTGAAACTGTTCTTCACCTTTTTCACACTCTGAAACAGCTTGGTATTCGCCTTAAACACTGTTTCAGGGCAAGAGATTGTGCTTTGGACTAAAATGTAATGCATTTTAAGGAGAATCTTTACTTTGAAACTCTGTTCTTTACCTTTTTCACACTCTGAAACAGCTTGGTATTCGCCTTAAAAACTGTTTCAGGGCAAGAGATTGTACTTTGGACTAAAATGTAATGCATTATAAGTAGAGAATCTTTACTTTGAAACTGTTCTTTAGCTGTTTCACACTATGAAACAGCTTGGTATTCACCTTAAACACTGTTTCAGGGCAAGAGATTGTGTTTTAGACTAAAATGTAATGCATTATAAGAAGAATATTTACATTGCAACTGTTCTTTAGAGATTGTCTTTTAGACTCATTGAAACAGCGTTTCAAAGCATTGTAATCGCCTTAAACAGTTTCAGGGCAAGAGATTGTGTTTTAGACTAAAATGTAATGCATTTTAAGAAAAATCTTTACTTTGAAACTCTGTTCTTTACCTTTTTCACACTCTGAAACAGCTTTGTATTCACCTTAAACACTATTTTAGGGCAAGAGATTGTGTTTTAGACTAAAATGTAATGCATTATAAGAAGAATCTTTACTTTGAAACTCTGTTCTTTACCTTTTTCACACTCTGAAACAGCTTGGTATTCGCCTTAAACACTGTTTCAGTGCAAGAGATTGTACTTTGGACTAAAATGTAATGCATTATAAGGAGAATCTTTACATTGCAACTCTGTTCTTTAGCTTTTACACTCATTGAAACAGCGTTTCAAAGCATTGTGATTGCCTTAAACACAGTTTCAGGGCAAGAGATTGTGTTTTAGACTAAAATGTAATGCATTTTAAGAAGAATCTTTACTTTGAAACTCTGTTCTTGACCTTTTTCACACTCTGAAACAGCTTGCTATTCGCCTTAAACACTGTTTCAGGGCAAGAGATTGAGATTTAGACTAAAATGTAATGCATTATAAGAAGAATCTTTACTTTGAAACTCTGTTCTTGACCTTTTTCACACTCTGAAACAGCTTGGTATTCACCTTAAACACTGTTTCAGGGCAAGAGATTGAGATTTAGACTAAAATGTAATGCATTATAAGAAGAATCTTTACTTTGAAACTCTGTTCTTTACCTTTTTCACACTCTGAAACAGCTTTGTATTCACCTTAAACACTGTTTTAGGGCAAGAGATTTTGTTTTAAACTAAAATGTAATGCATTATAAAAAGAATCTTTACTTTGAAACTCTGTTCTTTACCTTTTTCACACTATGAAACAGCTTTGTATTCACCTTAAACACTGTTTTAGGGCAAGAGATTGTGTTTTAGACTAAAATGTAATGAATTATAAAAAGAATCTTTACTTTGAAACTCTGTTCTTTACCTTTTTCACACTATGAAACAGCTTGGTATTCGCCTTAAACACTGTTTCAGGGCAAGAGATTGTGCTTTGGACTAAAATGTAATGCATTTTAAGGAGAATCTTTACTTTGAAACTCTGTTCTTGACCTTTTTCACACTCTGAAACAGATTGGTATTCGCCTTAAACACTGTTTCAGGGCAAGAGATTGTGTTTTAGGCTAAAATGTAATGAATTATAAAAAGAATCTTTACTTTGAAACTGTTCTTTACCTTTTTCAAACTCTGAAACAGCTTGGTATTCGCCTTAAAAACTGTTTCAGGGCAAGAGATTGTACTTTGGACTAAAATGTAATGCATTATAAGTAGAGAATCTTTACTTTGAAACTGTTCTTTAGCTGTTTCACACTATGAAACAGCTTGGTATTCACCTTAAACACTGTTTCAGGGCAAGAGATTGTGTTTTAGACTAAAATGTAATGCATTATAAGAAGAATATTTACATTGCAACTGTTCTTTAGAGATTGTCTTTTAGACTCATTGAAACAGCGTTTCAAAGCATTGTAATCGCCTTAAACACAGTTTCAGGGCAAGAGATTGTGTTTTAGACTAAAATGTAATGCATTTTAAGAAAAATCTTTACTTTGAAACTCTGTTCTTTACCTTTTTCACACTCTGAAACAGCTTTGTATTCACCTTAAACACTGTTTTAGGGCAAGAGATTGTGTTTTAGACTAAAATGTAATGCATTATAAGAAGAATCTTTACTTTGAAACTCTGTTCTTTACCTTTTTCACACTCTGAAACAGCTTGGTATTCGCCTTAAACACTGTTTCAGTGCAAGACATTGTACTTTGGACTAAAATGTAATGCATTATAAGGAGAATCTTTACATTGCAACTCTGTTCTTTAGCTTTTACACTCATTGAAACAGCGTTTCAAAGCATTGTGATCGCCTTAAACACAGTTTCAGGGCAAGAGATTGTGTTTTAGACTAAAATGTAATGCATTTTAAGAAGAATCTTCACTTTGAAACTCTGTTCTTGACCTTTTTCACACTCTGAAACAGCTTGGTATTCACCTTAAACACTGTTTCAGGGCAAGAGATTGAGATTTAGACTAAAATGTAATGCATTATAAGAAGAATCTTTACTTTGAAACTCTGTTCTTTACCTTTTTCACACTCTGAAACAGCTTTGTATTCACCTTAAACACTGTTTTAGGGCAAGAGATTTTGTTTTAAACTAAAATGTAATGCATTATAAAAAGAATCTTTACTTTGAAACTCTGTTCTTTACCTTTTTCACACTATGAAACAGCTTTGAATTCACCTTAAACACTGTTTTAGGGCAAGAGATTGTGTTTTAGACTAAAATGTAATGCATTATAAAAAGAATCTTTACTTTGAAACTCTGTTCTTTACCTTTTTCACACTCTGAAACATCTTGGTATTCGCCTTAAACACTGTTTCAGGGCAAGAGATTGAGGTTTAGACTAAAATGTAATGCATTATAAGAAGAATATTTACATTGCAACTGTTCTTTAGAGATTGTCTTTTAGACTCATTGAAACAGCGTTTCAAAGCATTGTAATCGCCTTAAACACAGTTTCAGGGCAAGAGATTGCGTTTTAGACTAAAATGTAATGCATTTTAAGAAGAATCTTTACTTTGAAACTCTGTTCTTTACCTTTTTCACACTCTGAAACAGCTTGGTATTCACCTTAAACACTGTTTTAGGGCAAGAGATTGTGTTTTAGACTAAAATGTAATGCATTATAAGAAGAATCTTTACTTTGAAACTCTGTTCTTTACCTTTTTCACACTCTGAAACAGCTTGGTATTCGCCTTAAACACTGTTTCTGGGCAAGAGATTGTGCTTTGGACTAAAATGTAATGCATTTTAAGGAGAATCTTTACTTTGAAACTCTGTTCTTGACCTTTTTCACACTCTGAAACAGCTTGGTATTCACCTTAAACACTGTTTTAGGGCAAGAGATTTTGTTTTAGACTAAAATGTAATGCATTATAAAATGAATCTTTACTTTGAAACTCTGTTCTTTACCTTTTTCACACTATGAAACAGCTTTGTATTCACCTTAAACACTGTTTTAGGGCAAGAGATTGTGTTTTAGACTAAAATGTAATGAATTATAAAAAGAATCTTTACTTTGAAACTCTGTTCTTTACCTTTTTCACACTATGAAACAGCTTGGTATTCGCCTTAAACACTGTTTCAGGGCAAGAGATTGTGCTTTGGACTAAAATGTAATGCATTTTAAGGAGAATCTTTACTTTGAAACTCTGTTCTTGACCTTTTTCACACTCTGAAACAGATTGGTATTCGCCTTAAACACTGTTTCAGGGCAAGAGATTGAGGTTTAGACTAAAATGTAATGCATTATAAGAAGAATCTTTACTTTGAAACTCTGTTCTTTACCTTTTTCACACTCTGAAACAGCTTTGTATTCACCTTAAACACTGTTTTAGGGCAAGAGATTTTGTTTTAAACTAAAATGTAATGCATTATAAAAAGAATCTTTACTTTGAAACTCTGTTCTTTACCTTTTTCACACTATGAAACAGCTTTGAATTCACCTTAAACACTGTTTTAGGGCAAGAGATTGTGTTTTAGACTAAAATGTAATGCATTATAAAAAGAATCTTTACTTTGAAACTCTGTTCTTTACCTTTTTCACACTCTGAAACATCTTGGTATTCGCCTTAAACACTGTTTCAGGGCAAGAGATTGAGGTTTAGACTAAAATGTAATGCATTATAAGAAGAATATTTACATTGCAACTGTTCTTTAGAGATTGTCTTTTAGACTCATTGAAACAGCGTTTCAAAGCATTGTAATCGCCTTAAACACAGTTTCAGGGCAAGAGATTGCGTTTTAGACTAAAATGTAATGCATTTTAAGAAGAATCTTTACTTTGAAACTCTGTTCTTTACCTTTTTCACACTCTGAAACAGCTTGGTATTCACCTTAAACACTGTTTTAGGGCAAGAGATTGTGTTTTAGACTAAAATGTAATGCATTATAAGAAGAATCTTTACTTTGAAACTCTGTTCTTTACCTTTTTCACACTCTGAAACAGCTTGGTATTCGCCTTAAACACTGTTTCAGGGCAAGAGATTGTGCTTTGGACTAAAATGTAATGCATTATAAGAAGAATATATACATTGCAACTGTTCTTTAGAGATTGTGTTTTGGACTCATTGAAACAGCGTTTCAAAGCATTGTAATCGCCTTAAACACAGTTTCAGGGCAAGAGATTTTGTTTTAGACTAAAATGTAATGCATTATAAAATGAATCTTTACTTTGAAACTCTGTTCTTTACCTTTTTCACACTATGAAACAGCTTGGTATTCGCCTTAAACACTGTTTCAGGGCAAGAGATTGTGCTTTGGACTAAAATGTAATGCATTTTAAGGAGAATCTTTACTTTGAAACTCTGTTCTTGACCTTTTTCACACTCTGAAACAGCTTGGTATTCGCCTTAAACACTGTTTCAGGGCAAGAGATTGAGGTTTAGACTAAAATGTAATGCATTATAAGAAGAATCTTTACTTTGAAACTCTGTTCTTTACCTTTTTTACACTCTGAAACAGCTTTGTATTCACCTTAAACACTGTTTTAGGGCAAGAGATTTTGTTTTAGACTAAAATGTAATGCATTATAAAAAGAATCTTTACTTTGAAACTCTGTTCTTTACCTTTTTCACACTATGAAACAGCTTTGAATTCACCTTAAACACTGTTTTAGGGCAAGAGATTGTGTTTTAGGCTAAAATGTAATGAATTATAAAAAGAATCTTTACTTTGAAACTCTGTTCTTTACCTTTTTCACACTCTGAAACAGCTTGGTATTCGCCTTAAAAACTGTTTCAGGGCAAGAGATTGTACTTTGGACTAAAATGTAATGCATTATAAGGAGAATCTTTACTTTGAAACTGTTCTTTAGCTGTTTCACACTATGAAACAGCTTGGTATTCACCTTAAACACTGTTTCAGGGCAAGAGATTGTGTTTTAGACTAAAATGTAATGCATTATAAGAAGAATCTTTACTTTGAAACTCTGTTCTTTACCTTTTTCACACTCTGAAACAGCTTGGTATTCGCCTTAAACACTGTTTCAGTGCAAGAGATTGTACTTTGGACTAAAATGTAATGCATTATAAGGAGAATCTTTACTTTGAAACTGTTCTTTAGCTGTTTCACACTATGAAACAGCTTGGTATTCACCTTAAACACTGTTTCAGGGCAAGAGATTGTGTTTTAGACTAAAATGTAATGCATTATAAGAAGAATATTTACATTGCAACTGTTCTTTAGAGATTGTCTTTTAGACTCATTGAAACAGCGTTTCAAAGCATTGTAATCGCCTTAAACACAGTTTCAGGGCAAGAGATTGTGTTTTAGACTAAAATGTAATGCATTTTAAGAAGAATCTTTACTTTGAAACTCTGTTCTTTACCTTTTTTACACTCTGAAACAGCTTTGTATTCACCTTAAACACTGTTTTAGGGCAAGAGATTTTGTTTTAGACTAAAATGTAATGCATTATAAGAAGAATCTTTACTTTGAAACTCTGTTCTTTACCTTTTTCACACTCTGAAACAGCTTTGTATTCGCCTTAAACACTGTTTCAGGGCAAGAGATTGAGGTTTAGACTAAAATGTAATGCATTATAAGAAGAATATTTACATTGCAACTCTGTTCTTTAGCTTTTACACTCATTGAAACAGCGTTTCAAAGCATTGTAATCGCCTTAAACACAGTTTCAGGGCAAGAGATTTTGTTTTAGAATACAATGTAATGTATTATAGGAAGAATCTTCACTTTGAAACTCTGTTCTTTACCTTTTTCACACTCTGAAACAGCTTGGTATTCGCCTTAAACACTGTTTCAGGGCAAGAGATTGAGGTTTAGACTAAAATGTAATGCATTATAAGAAGAATATTTACATTGCAACTGTTCTTTAGAGATTGTCTTTTAGACTCATTGAAACAGCGTTTCAAAGCATTGTAATCGCCTTAAACACAGTTTCAGGGCAAGAGATTTTGTTTTAGACTAAAATGTAATGCATTATAAAATGAATCTTTACTTTGAAACTCTGTTCTTTACCTTTTTCACACTATGAAACAGCTTTGTATTCACCTTAAACACTGTTTTAGGGCAAGAGATTGTGTTTTAGACTAAAATGTAATGAATTATAAAAAGAATCTTTACTTTGAAACTCTGTTCTTTACCTTTTTCACACTATGAAACAGCTTGGTATTCGCCTTAAACACTGTTTCAGGGCAAGAGATTGTGCTTTGGACTAAAATGTAATGCATTTTAAGGAGAATCTTTACTTTGAAACTCTGTTCTTGACCTTTTTCACACTCTGAAACAGATTGGTATTCGCCTTAAACACTGTTTCAGGGCAAGAGATTGAGGTTTAGACTAAAATGTAATGCATTATAAGAAGAATCTTTACTTTGAAACTCTGTTCTTTACCTTTTTTACACTCTGAAACAGCTTTGTATTCACCTTAAACACTGTTTTAGGGCAAGAGATTTTGTTTTAGACTAAAATGTAATGCATTATAAAAAGAATCTTTACTTTGAAACTCTGTTCTTTACCTTTTTCACACTATGAAACAGCTTTGAATTCACCTTAAACACTGTTTTAGGGCAAGAGATTGTGTTTTAGGCTAAAATGTAATGAATTATAAAAAGAATCTTTACTTTGAAACTCTGTTCTTTACCTTTTTCACACTCTGAAACAGCTTGGTATTCGCCTTAAAAACTGTTTCAGGGCAAGAGATTGTACTTTGGACTAAAATGTAATGCATTATAAGGAGAATCTTTACTTTGAAACTCTGTTCTTTAGCTGTTTCACAATATGAAACAGCTTGGTATTCACCTTAAACACTGTTTCAGGGCAAGAGATTGTGTTTTAGACTAAAATGTAATGCATTATAAGAAGAATATTTACATTGCAACTGTTCTTTAGAGATTGTCTTTTAGACTCATTGAAACAGCGTTTCAAAGCATTGTAATCGCCTTAAACACAGTTTCAGGGCAAGAGATTGTGTTTTAGACTAAAATGTAATGCATTTTAAGAAAAATCTTTACTTTGAAACTCTGTTCTTTACCTTTTTCACACTCTGAAACAGCGTTGTATTCACCTTAAACACTGTTTTAGGGCAAGAGATTGTGTTTTAGACTAAAATGTAATGCATTATAAGAAGAATCTTTACTTTGAAACTCTGTTCTTTACCTTTTTCACACTCTGAAACAGCTTGGTATTCGCCTTAAACACTTTCAGTGCAAGACATTGTACTTTGGACTAAAATGTAATGCATTATAAGGAGAATCTTTACATTGCAACTCTGTTCTTTAGCTTTTACACTCATTGAAACAGCGTTTCAAAGCATTGTGATTGCCTTAAACACAGTTTCAGGGCAAGAGATTGTGTTTTAGACTAAAATGTAATGCATTTTAAGAAGAATCTTTACTTTGAAACTCTGTTCTTGACCTTTTTCACACTCTGAAACAGCTTGGTATTCGCCTTAAACACTGTTTCAGGGCAAGAGATTGAGATTTAGACTAAAATGTAATGCATTATAAGAAGAATCTTTACTTTGAAACTCTGTTCTTTACCTTTTTCACACTCTGAAAGAGCTTTGTATTCACCTTAAACACTGTTTTAGGGCAAGAGATTTTGTTTTAAACTAAAATGTAATGCATTATAAAAAGAATCTTTACTTTGAAACTCTGTTCTTTACCTTTTTCACACTATGAAACAGCTTGGTATTCGCCTTAAACACTGTTTCAGGGCAAGAGATTGTGCTTTGGACTAAAATGTAATGCATTTTAAGGAGAATCTTTACTTTGAAACTCTGTTCTTGACCTTTTTCACACTCTGAAACAGCTTGGTATTCGCCTTAAACACTGTTTCAGGGCAAGAGATTGAGGTTTAGACTAAAATGTAATGCATTATAAGAAGAATCTTTACTTTGAAACTCTGTTCTTTACCTTTTTTACACTCTGAAACAGCTTTGTATTCACCTTAAACACTGTTTTAGGGCAAGAGATTTTGTTTTAGACTAAAATGTAATGCATTATAAAAAGAATCTTTACTTTGAAACTCTGTTCTTTACCTTTTTCACACTATGAAACAGCTTTGAATTCACCTTAAACACTGTTTTAGGGCAAGAGATTGTGTTTTAGGCTAAAATGTAATGAATTATAAAAAGAATCTTTACTTTGAAACTCTGTTCTTTACCTTTTTCACACTCTGAAACAGCTTGGTATTCGCCTTAAAAACTGTTTCAGGGCAAGAGATTGTACTTTGGACTAAAATGTAATGCATTATAAGGAGAATCTTTACTTTGAAACTGTTCTTTAGCTGTTTCACACTATGAAACAGCTTGGTATTCACCTTAAACACTGTTTCAGGGCAAGAGATTGTGTTTTAGACTAAAATGTAATGCATTATAAGAAGAATCTTTACTTTGAAACTCTGTTCTTTACCTTTTTCACACTCTGAAACAGCTTGGTATTCGCCTTAAACACTGTTTCAGTGCAAGAGATTGTACTTTGGACTAAAATGTAATGCATTATAAGGAGAATCTTTACTTTGAAACTGTTCTTTAGCTGTTTCACACTATGAAACAGCTTGGTATTCACCTTAAACACTGTTTCAGGGCAAGAGATTGTGTTTTAGACTAAAATGTAATGCATTATAAGAAGAATATTTACATTGCAACTGTTCTTTAGAGATTGTCTTTTAGACTCATTGAAACAGCGTTTCAAAGCATTGTAATCGCCTTAAACACAGTTTCAGGGCAAGAGATTGTGTTTTAGACTAAAATGTAATGCATTTTAAGAAGAATCTTTACTTTGAAACTCTGTTCTTTACCTTTTTTACACTCTGAAACAGCTTTGTATTCACCTTAAACACTGTTTTAGGGCAAGAGATTTTGTTTTAGACTAAAATGTAATGCATTATAAAATGAATCTTTACTTTGAAACTCTGTTCTTTACCTTTTTCACACTATGAAACAGCTTGGTATTCGCCTTAAACACTGTTTCAGGGCAAGAGATTGTGCTTTGGACTAAAATGTAATGCATTTTAAGGAGAATCTTTACCTTGAAACTCTGTTCTTGACCTTTTTCACACTATGAAACAGCTTTGAATTCACCTTAAACACTTTCAGGGCAAGAGATTGAGGTTTACACTAAAATGTAATGCATTATAAGAAGAATATTTACTTTAAAACTCTGTTCTTGACCTTTTTCACACTCTGAAACAGCTTGGTATTCGCCTTAAACACTGTTTCAGGGCAAGAGATTGAGGTTTAGACTAAAATGTAATGCATTATAAGAAGAATCTTTACTTTGAAACTCTGTTCTTTACCTTTTTCACACTCTGAAACAGCTTTGTATTCGCCTTAAACACTGTTTCAGGGCAAGAGATTGAGGTTTAGACTAAAATGTAATGCATTATAAGAAGAATCTTTACTTTGAAACTCTGTTCTTTACCTTTTTTACACTCTGAAACAGCTTTGTATTCACCTTAAACACTGTTTTAGGGCAAGAGATTTTGTTTTAGACTAAAATGTAATGCATTATAAAAAGAATCTTTACTTTGAAACTCTGTTCTTTACCTTTTTCACACTATGAAACAGCTTTGAATTCACCTTAAACACTGTTTTAGGGCAAGAGATTGTGTTTTAGGCTAAAATGTAATGAATTATAAAAAGAATCTTTACTTTGAAACTCTGTTCTTTACCTTTTTCACACTCTGAAACAGCTTGGTATTCGCCTTAAAAACTGTTTCAGGGCAAGAGATTGTACTTTGGACTAAAATGTAATGCATTATAAGGAGAATCTTTACTTTGAAACTCTGTTCTTTAGCTGTTTCACAATATGAAACAGCTTGGTATTCACCTTAAACACTGTTTCAGGGCAAGAGATTGTGTTTTAGACTAAAATGTAATGCATTATAAGAAGAATATTTACATTGCAACTGTTCTTTAGAGATTGTCTTTTAGACTCATTGAAACAGCGTTTCAAAGCATTGTAATCGCCTTAAACACAGTTTCAGGGCAAGAGATTGTGTTTTAGACTAAAATGTAATGCATTTTAAGAAAAATCTTTACTTTGAAACTCTGTTCTTTACCTTTTTCACACTCTGAAACAGCGTTGTATTCACCTTAAACACTGTTTTAGGGCAAGAGATTGTGTTTTAGACTAAAATGTAATGCATTATAAGAAGAATCTTTACTTTGAAACTCTGTTCTTTACCTTTTTCACACTCTGAAACAGCTTGGTATTCGCCTTAAACACTTTCAGTGCAAGACATTGTACTTTGGACTAAAATGTAATGCATTATAAGGAGAATCTTTACATTGCAACTCTGTTCTTTAGCTTTTACACTCATTGAAACAGCGTTTCAAAGCATTGTGATTGCCTTAAACACAGTTTCAGGGCAAGAGATTGTGTTTTAGACTAAAATGTAATGCATTTTAAGAAGAATCTTTACTTTGAAACTGTTCTTGACCTTTTTCACACTCTGAAACAGCTTGGTATTCGCCTTAAACACTGTTTCAGGGCAAGAGATTGAGATTTAGACTAAAATGTAATGCATTATAAGAAGAATCTTTACTTTGAAACTCTGTTCTTTACCTTTTTCACACTCTGAAAGAGCTTTGTATTCACCTTAAACACTGTTTTAGGGCAAGAGATTTTGTTTTAAACTAAAATGTAATGCATTATAAAAAGAATCTTTACTTTGAAACTCTGTTCTTTACCTTTTTCACACTATGAAACAGCTTGGTATTCGCCTTAAACACTGTTTCAGGGCAAGAGATTGTGCTTTGGACTAAAATGTAATGCATTTTAAGGAGAATCTTTACTTTGAAACTCTGTTCTTGACCTTTTTCACACTCTGAAACAGCTTGGTATTCGCCTTAAACACTGTTTCAGGGCAAGAGATTGAGGTTTAGACTAAAATGTAATGCATTATAAGAAGAATCTTTACTTTGAAACTCTGTTCTTTACCTTTTTTACACTCTGAAACAGCTTTGTATTCACCTTAAACACTGTTTTAGGGCAAGAGATTTTGTTTTAGACTAAAATGTAATGCATTATAAAAAGAATCTTTACTTTGAAACTCTGTTCTTTACCTTTTTCACACTATGAAACAGCTTTGAATTCACCTTAAACACTGTTTTAGGGCAAGAGATTGTGTTTTAGGCTAAAATGTAATGAATTATAAAAAGAATCTTTACTTTGAAACTCTGTTCTTTACCTTTTTCACACTCTGAAACAGCTTGGTATTCGCCTTAAAAACTGTTTCAGGGCAAGAGATTGTACTTTGGACTAAAATGTAATGCATTATAAGGAGAATCTTTACTTTGAAACTGTTCTTTAGCTGTTTCACACTATGAAACAGCTTGGTATTCACCTTAAACACTGTTTCAGGGCAAGAGATTGTGTTTTAGACTAAAATGTAATGCATTATAAGAAGAATCTTTACTTTGAAACTCTGTTCTTTACCTTTTTCACACTCTGAAACAGCTTGGTATTCGCCTTAAACACTGTTTCAGTGCAAGAGATTGTACTTTGGACTAAAATGTAATGCATTATAAGGAGAATCTTTACTTTGAAACTGTTCTTTAGCTGTTTCACACTATGAAACAGCTTGGTATTCACCTTAAACACTGTTTCAGGGCAAGAGATTGTGTTTTAGACTAAAATGTAATGCATTATAAGAAGAATATTTACATTGCAACTGTTCTTTAGAGATTGTCTTTTAGACTCATTGAAACAGCGTTTCAAAGCATTGTAATCGCCTTAAACACAGTTTCAGGGCAAGAGATTGTGTTTTAGACTAAAATGTAATGCATTTTAAGAAGAATCTTTACTTTGAAACTCTGTTCTTTACCTTTTTTACACTCTGAAACAGCTTTGTATTCACCTTAAACACTGTTTTAGGGCAAGAGATTTTGTTTTAGACTAAAATGTAATGCATTATAAAATGAATCTTTACTTTGAAACTCTGTTCTTTACCTTTTTCACACTATGAAACAGCTTGGTATTCGCCTTAAACACTGTTTCAGGGAAAGAGATTGTGCTTTGGACTAAAATGTAATGCATTTTAAGGAGAATCTTTACCTTGAAACTCTGTTCTTGACCTTTTTCACACTATGAAACAGCTTTGAATTCACCTTAAACACTTTCAGGGCAAGAGATTGAGGTTTACACTAAAATGTAATGCATTATAAGAAGAATATTTACTTTAAAACTCTGTTCTTGACCTTTTTCACACTCTGAAACAGCTTGGTATTCGCCTTAAACACTGTTTCAGGGCAAGAGATTGAGGTTTAGACTAAAATGTAATGCATTATAAGAAGAATCTTTACTTTGAAACTCTGTTCTTTACCTTTTTCACACTCTGAAACAGCTTTGTATTCGCCTTAAACACTGTTTCAGGGCAAGAGATTGAGGTTTAGACTAAAATGTAATGCATTATAAGAAGAATATTTACATTGCAACTCTGTTCTTTAGCTTTTACACTCATTGAAACAGCGTTTCAAAGCATTGTAATCGCCTTAAACACAGTTTCAGGGCAAGAGATTTTGTTTTAGAATACAATGTAATGTATTATAGGAAGAATCTTCACTTTGAAACTCTGTTCTTTACCTTTTTCACACTCTGAAACAGCTTGGTATTCGCCTTAAACACTGTTTCAGGGCAAGAGATTGAGGTTTAGACTAAAATGTAATGCATTATAAGAAGAATATTTACATTGCAACTGTTCTTTAGAGATTGTCTTTTAGACTCATTGAAACAGCGTTTCAAAGCATTGTAATCGCCTTAAACACAGTTTCAGGGCAAGAGATTTTGTTTTAGACTAAAATGTAATGCATTATAAAATGAATCTTTACTTTGAAACTCTGTTCTTTACCTTTTTCACACTATGAAACAGCTTTGTATTCACCTTAAACACTGTTTTAGGGCAAGAGATTGTGTTTTAGACTAAAATGTAATGAATTATAAAAAGAATCTTTACTTTGAAACTCTGTTCTTTACCTTTTTCACACTATGAAACAGCTTGGTATTCGCCTTAAACACTGTTTCAGGGCAAGAGATTGTGCTTTGGACTAAAATGTAATGCATTTTAAGGAGAATCTTTACTTTGAAACTCTGTTCTTGACCTTTTTCACACTCTGAAACAGCTTGGTATTCACCTTAAACACTGTTTTAGGGCAAGAGATTTTGTTTTAGACTAAAATGTAATGCATTATAAAATGAATCTTTACTTTGAAACTCTGTTCTTTACCTTTTTCACACTATGAAACAGCTTTGTATTCGCCTTAAACACTGTTTCAGGGCAAGAGATTGAGGTTTAGACTAAAATGTAATGCATTATAAGAAGAATATTTACATTGCAACTGTTCTTTAGAGATTGTCTTTTAGACTCATTGAAACAGCGTTTCAAAGCATTGTAATCGCCTTAAACACAGTTTCAGGGCAAGAGATGGTGTTTTAGACTAAAATGTAATGCATTTTAAGATAATCTTTACTTTGAAACTCTGTTCTTTACCTTTTTCACACTCTGAAACAGCTTTGTATTCACCTTAAACACTGTTTTAGGGCAAGAGATTGTGTTTTAGACTAAAATGTAATGCATTATAAGAAGAATCTTTACTTTGAAACTCTGTTCTTGACCTTTTTCACACTCTGAAACAGCTTGGTATTCGCCTTAAACACTGTTTCAGGGCAAGAGATTGAGGTTTAGACTAAAATGTAATGCATTATAAGAAGAATATATACATTGCAACTGTTCTTTAGAGATTGTGTTTTAGACTCATTGAAACAGCGTTTCAAAGCATTGTAATCGCCTTAAACACAGTTTCAGGGCAAGAGATTTTGTTTTAGACTAAAATGTAATGCATTATAAAATGAATCTTTACTTTGAAACTCTGTTCTTTACCTTTTTCACACTATGAAACAGCTTTGTATTCACCTTAAACACTGTTTTAGGGCAAGAGATTGTGTTTTAGACTAAAATGTAATGAATTATAAAAAGAATCTTTACTTTGAAACTCTGTTCTTTACCTTTTTCACACTATGAAACAGCTTGGTATTCGCCTTAAACACTGTTTCAGGGCAAGAGATTGTGCTTTGGACTAAAATGTAATGCATTATAAGAAGAATATATACATTGCAACTGTTCTTTAGAGATTGTGTTTTGGACTCATTGAAACAGCGTTTCAAAGCATTGTAATCGCCTTAAACACAGATTCAGGGCAAGAGATTTTGTTTTAGACTAAAATGTAATGCATTATAAAATGAATCTTTACTTTGAAACTCTGTTCTTTACCTTTTTCACACTATGAAACAGCTTGGTATTCGCCTTAAACACTGTTTCAGGGCAAGAGATTGTGCTTTGGACTAAAATGTAATGCATTTTAAGGAGAATCTTTACTTTGAAACTCTGTTCTTGACCTTTTTCACACTCTGAAACAGCTTGGTATTCGCCTTAAACACTGTTTCAGGGCAAGAGATTGAGGTTTAGACTAAAATGTAATGCATTATAAGAAGAATCTTTACTTTGAAACTCTGTTCTTTACCTTTTTTACACTCTGAAACAGCTTTGTATTCACCTTAAACACTGTTTTAGGGCAAGAGATTTTGTTTTAGACTAAAATGTAATGCATTATAAAAAGAATCTTTACTTTGAAACTCTGTTCTTTACCTTTTTCACACTATGAAACAGCTTTGAATTCACCTTAAACACTGTTTTAGGGCAAGAGATTGTGTTTTAGGCTAAAATGTAATGAATTATAAAAAGAATCTTTACTTTGAAACTCTGTTCTTTACCTTTTTCACACTCTGAAACAGCTTGGTATTCGCCTTAAAAACTGTTTCAGGGCAAGAGATTGTACTTTGGACTAAAATGTAATGCATTATAAGGAGAATCTTTACTTTGAAACTGTTCTTTAGCTGTTTCACACTATGAAACAGCTTGGTATTCACCTTAAACACTGTTTCAGGGCAAGAGATTGTGTTTTAGACTAAAATGTAATGCATTATAAGAAGAATCTTTACTTTGAAACTCTGTTCTTTACCTTTTTCACACTCTGAAACAGCTTGGTATTCGCCTTAAACACTGTTTCAGTGCAAGAGATTGTACTTTGGACTAAAATGTAATGCATTATAAGGAGAATCTTTACTTTGAAACTGTTCTTTAGCTGTTTCACACTATGAAACAGCTTGGTATTCACCTTAAACACTGTTTCAGGGCAAGAGATTGTGTTTTAGACTAAAATGTAATGCATTATAAGAAGAATATTTACATTGCAACTGTTCTTTAGAGATTGTCTTTTAGACTCATTGAAACAGCTTTTCAAAGCATTGTAATCGCCTTAAACACAGTTTCAGGGCAAGAGATTGTGTTTTAGACTAAAATGTAATGCATTTTAAGAAGAATCTTTACTTTGAAACTCTGTTCTTTACCTTTTTTACACTCTGAAACAGCTTTGTATTCACCTTAAACACTGTTTTAGGGCAAGAGATTTTGTTTTAGACTAAAATGTAATGCATTATAAAATGAATCTTTACTTTGAAACTCTGTTCTTTACCTTTTTCACACTATGAAACAGCTTGGTATTCGCCTTAAACACTGTTTCAGGGCAAGAGATTGTGCTTTGGACTAAAATGTAATGCATTTTAAGGAGAATCTTTACCTTGAAACTCTGTTCTTGACCTTTTTCACACTATGAAACAGCTTTGAATTCACCTTAAACACTTTCAGGGCAAGAGATTGAGGTTTACACTAAAATGTAATGCATTATAAGAAGAATATTTACTTTAAAACTCTGTTCTTGACCTTTTTCACACTCTGAAACAGCTTGGTATTCGCCTTAAACACTGTTTCAGGGCAAGAGATTGAGGTTTAGACTAAAATGTAATGCATTATAAGAAGAATCTTTACTTTGAAACTCTGTTCTTTACCTTTTTCACACTCTGAAACAGCTTTGTATTCGCCTTAAACACTGTTTCAGGGCAAGAGATTGAGGTTTAGACTAAAATGTAATGCAATATAAGAAGAATATTTACATTGCAACTCTGTTCTTTAGCTTTTACACTCATTGAAACAGCGTTTCAAAGCATTGTAATCGCCTTAAACACAGTTTCAGGGCAAGAGATTTTGTTTTAGAATACAATGTAATGTATTATAGGAAGAATCTTCACTTTGAAACTCTGTTCTTTACCTTTTTCACACTCTGAAACAGCTTGGTATTCGCCTTAAACACTGTTTCAGGGCAAGAGATTGAGGTTTAGAGTAAAATGTAATGCATTATAAGAAGAATATTTACATTGCAACTGTTCTTTAGAGATTGTCTTTTAGACTCATTGAAACAGCGTTTCAAAGCATTGTAATCGCCTTAAACACAGTTTCAGGGCAAGAGATGGTGTTTTAGACTAAAATGTAATGCATTTTAAGATAATCTTTACTTTGAAACTCTGTTCTTTACCTTTTTCACACTCTGAAACAGCTTTGTATTCACCTTAAACACTGTTTTAGGGCAAGAGATTGTGTTTTAGACTAAAATGTAATGCATTATAAGAAGAATCTTTACTTTGAAACTCTGTTCTTGACCTTTTTCACACTCTGAAACAGCTTGGTATTCGCCTTAAACACTGTTTCAGGGCAAGAGATTGAGGTTTAGACTAAAATGTAATGCATTATAAGAAGAATATATACATTGCAACTGTTCTTTAGAGATTGTGTTTTAGACTCATTGAAACAGCGTTTCAAAGCATTGTAATCGCCTTAAACACAGTTTCAGGGCAAGAGATTTTGTTTTAGACTAAAATGTAATGCATTATAAAATGAATCTTTACTTTGAAACTCTGTTCTTTACCTTTTTCACACTATGAAACAGCTTTGTATTCACCTTAAACACTGTTTTAGGGCAAGAGATTGTGTTTTAGACTAAAATGTAATGAATTATAAAAAGAATCTTTACTTTGAAACTCTGTTCTTTACCTTTTTCACACTATGAAACAGCTTGGTATTCGCCTTAAACACTGTTTCAGGGCAAGAGATTGTGCTTTGGACTAAAATGTAATGCATTTTAAGGAGAATCTTTACCTTGAAACTCTGTTCTTGACCTTTTTCACACTATGAAACAGCTTTGAATTCACCTTAAACACTTTCAGGGCAAGAGATTGAGGTTTACACTAAAATGTAATGCATTATAAGAAGAATATTTACTTTAAAACTCTGTTCTTGACCTTTTTCACACTCTGAAACAGCTTGGTATTCGCCTTAAACACTGTTTCAGGGCAAGAGATTGAGGTTTAGACTAAAATGTAATGCATTATAAGAAGAATCTTTACTTTGAAACTCTGTTCTTTACCTTTTTTACACTCTGAAACAGCTTTGTATTCACCTTAAACACTGTTTTAGGGCAAGAGATTGTGTTTTAGACTAAAATGTAATGCATTATAAGAAGAATCTTTACTTTGAAACTCTGTTCTTTACCTTTTTCACACTCTGAAACAGCTTGGTATTCGCCTTAAACACTGTTTCAGAGCAAGAGATTGTACTTTGGACTAAAATGTAATGCATTATAAGGAGAATCTTTACTTTGAAACTGTTCTTTAGCTGTTTCACACTATGAAACAGCTTGGTATTCACCTTAAACACTGTTTCAGGGCAAGAGATTGTGTTTTAGACTAAAATGTAATGCATTATAAGAAGAATATTTACATTGCAACTGTTCTTTAGAGATTGTCTTTTAGACTCATTGAAACAGCGTTTCAAAGCATTGTAATCGCCTTAAACACAGTTTCAGGGCAAGAGATTGTGTTTTAGACTAAAATGTAATGCATTTTAAGAAGAATCTTTACTTTGAAACTCTGTTCTTTACCTTTTTTACACTCTGAAACAGCTTTGTATTCACCTTAAACACTGCTTAAGGGCAAGAGATTTTGTTTTAGACTAAAATGTAATGCATTATAAAATGAATCTTTACTTTGAAACTCTGTTCTTTACCTTTTTCACACTATGAAACAGCTTTGTATTCACCTTAAACACTGTTTTAGGGCAAGAGATTGTGTTTTAGACTAAAATTTAATGCATTATAAAAAGAATCTTTACTTTGAAACTCTGTTCTTTACCTTTTTCACACTATGAAACAGCTTGGTATTCGCCTTAAACACTGTTTCAGGGCAAGAGATTGTGCTTTGGACTAAAATGTAATGCATTTTAAGGAGAATCTTTACCTTGAAACTCTGTTCTTGACCTTTTTCACACTATGAAACAGCTTTGAATTCACCTTAAACACTTTCAGGGCAAGAGATTGAGGTTTACACTAAAATGTAATGCATTATAAGAAGAATATTTACTTTAAAACTCTGTTCTTGACCTTTTTCACACTCTGAAACAGCTTGGTATTCGCCTTAAACACTGTTTCAGGGCAAGAGATTGAGGTTTAGACTAAAATGTAATGCATTATAAGAAGAATCTTTACTTTGAAACTCTGTTCTTTACCTTTTTTACACTCTGAAACAGCTTTGTATTCACCTTAAACACTGTTTTAGGACAAGAGATTGTGTTTTAGACTAAAATGTAATGCATTATAAGAAGAATCTTTACTTTGAAACTCTGTTCTTTACCTTTTTCACACTCTGAAACAGCTTGGTATTCGCCTTAAACACTGTTTCAGTGCAAGAGATTGAGGTTTAGACTAAAATGTAATGCATTATAAGAAGAATCTTTACTTTGAAACTCTGTTCTTTACCTTTTTCACACTATGAAACAGCTTGGTATTCGCCTTAAACACTGTTTCAGGGCAAGAGATTGTGCTTTGGACTAAAATGTAATGCATTATAAGAAGAATATATACATTGCAACTGTTCTTTAGAGATTGTGTTTTGGACTCATTGAAACAGCGTTTCAAAGCATTGTAATCGCCTTAAACACAGTTTCAGGGCAAGAGATTTTGTTTTAGACTAAAATGTAATGCATTATAAAATGAATCTTTACTTTGAAACTCTGTTCTTTACCTTTTTCACACTCTGAAACAGCTTGGTATTCACCTTAAACACTGTTTCAGTGCAAGAGATTGTACTTTGGACTAAAATGTAATGCATTATAAGGAGAATCTTTACTTTGAAACTGTTCTTTAGCTGTTTCACACTATGAAACAGCTTGGTATTCACCTTAAACACTGTTTCAGGGCAAGAGATTGTGTTTTAGACTAAAATGTAATGCATTATAAGAAGAATATTTACATTGCAACTGTTCTTTAGAGATTTTCTTTTAGACTCATTGAAACAGCGTTTCAAAGCATTGTAATCGCCTTAAACACAGTTTCAGGGCAAGAGATTGTGTTTTAGACTAAAATGTAATGCATTTTAAGAAGAAACTTTACTTTGAAACTCTGTTCTTGACCTTTTTCACACTCTGAAACAGCTTGGTATTCGCCTTAAACACTGTTTCAGGGCAAGAGATTGAGGTTTAGACTAAAATGTAATGCATTATAAGAAGAATCTTTACTTTGAAACTCTGTTCTTTACCTTTTTCACACTATGAAACAGCTTGGTATTCGCCTTAAACACTGTTTCAGGGCAAGAGATTGTGCTTTGGACTAAAATGTAATGCATTATAAGAAGAATATATACATTGCAACTGTTCTTTAGAGATTGTGTTTTGGACTCATTGAAACAGCGTTTCAAAGCATTGTAATCGCCTTAAACACAGTTTCAGGGCAAGAGATTTTGTTTTAGACTAAAATGTAATGCATTATAAAATGAATCTTTACTTTGAAACTCTGTTCTTTACCTTTTTCACACTCTGAAACAGCATGGTATTCGCCTTAAACACTGTTTCAGGGCAAGAGATTGAGGTTTAGACTAAAATGTAATGCATTATAAGAAGAATCTTTACTTTGAAACTCTGTTCTTTACCTTTTTTACACTCTGAAACAGCTTTGTATTCACCTTAAACACTTTTAGGGCAAGAGATTTTGTTTTAGACTAAAATGTAATGCATTATAAAAAGAATCTTTACTTTGAAACTCTGTTCTTTACCTTTTTCACACTATGAAACAGCTTTGAATTCACCTTAAACACTGTTTTAGGGCAAGAGATTGTGTTTTAGGCTAAAATGTAATGAATTATAAAAAGAATCTTTACTTTGAAACTGTTCTTTACCTTTTTCACACTCTGAAACAGCTTGGTATTCGCCTTAAAAACTGTTTCAGGGCAAGAGATTGTACTTTGGACTAAAATGTAATGCATTATAAGGAGAATCTTTACTTTGAAACTGTTCTTTAGCTGTTTCACACTATGAAACAGCTTGGTATTCACCTTAAACACTGTTTCAGGGCAAGAGATTGTGTTTTAGACTAAAATGTAATGCATTATAAGAAGAATCTTTACTTTGAAACTCTGTTCTTTACCTTTTTCACACTCTGAAACAGCTTGGTATTCACCTTAAACACTGTTTCAGTGCAAGAGATTGTACTTTGGACTAAAATGTAATGCATTATAAGGAGAATCTTTACTTTGAAACTGTTCTTTAGCTGTTTCACACTATGAAACAGCTTGGTATTCACCTTAAACACTGTTTCAGGGCAAGAGATTGGGTTTTAGACTAAAATGTAATGCATTATAAGAAGAATATTTACATTGCAACTGTTCTTTAGAGATTGTCTTTTAGACTCATTGAAACAGCGTTTCAAAGCATTGTAATCGCCTTAAAAACAGTTTCAGGGCAAGAGATTGTGTTTTAGACTAAAATGTAATGCATTTTAAGAAGAATCTTTACTTTGAAACTCTGTTCTTTACCTTTTTTACACTCTGAAACAGCTTTGTATTCACCTTAAACACTGTTTTAGGGCAAGAGATTTTGTTTTAGACTAAAATGTAATGCATTATAAAATGAATCTTTACTTTGAAACTCTGTTCTTTACCTTTTTCACACTATGAAACAGCTTGGTATTCGCCTTAAACACTGTTTCAGGGCAAGAGATTGTGCTTTGGACTAAAATGTAATGCATTTTAAGGAGAATCTTTACCTTGAAACTCTGTTCTTGACCTTTTTCACACTATGAAACAGCTTTGAATTCACCTTAAACACTTTCAGGGCAAGAGATTGAGGTTTACACTAAAATGTAATGCATTATAAGAAGAATATTTACTTTGAAACTCTGTTCTTGACCTTTTTCACACTCTGAAACAGCTTGGTATTCGCCTTAAACACTGTTTCAGGGCAAGAGATTGAGGTTTAGACTAAAATGTAATGCATTATAAGAAGAATCTTTACTTTGAAACTCTGTTCTTTACCTTTTTCACACTCTGAAACAGCTTGGTATTCGCCTTAAAGACTGTTTCAGTGCAAGAGATTGAGGTTTAGACTAAAATGTAATGCATTATAAGAAGAATCTTTACTTTGAAACTCTGTTCTTTACCTTTTTCACACTCTGAAACAGCTTTGTATTCACCTTAAACACTGTTTTAGGGCAAGAGATTGTGTTTTAGACTAAAATGTAATGCATTATAAGAAGAATCTTTACTTTGAAACTCTGTTCTTTACATTTTTCACACTCTGAAACAGCTTGGTATTCGCCTTAAACACTGTTTCAGTGCAAGAGATTGTACTTTGGACTAAAATGTAATGCATTATAAGGAGAATCTTTACTTTGAAACTGTTCTTTAGCTGTTTCACACTATGAAACAGCTTGGTATTCACCTTAAACACTGTTTCAGGGCAAGAGATTGTGTTTTAGACTAAAATGTAATGCATTATAAGAAGAATATTTACATTGCAACTGTTCTTTAGAGATTGTCTTTTAGACTCATTGAAGCAGCGTTTCAAAGCATTGTAATCGCCTTAAATACAGTTTCAGGGCAAGAGATTGTGTTTTAGACTAAAATGTAATGCATTTTAAGAAGAATCTTTACTTTGAAACTCTGTTCTTTACCTTTTTTACACTCTGAAACAGCTTTTATTCACCTTAAACACTGTTTTAGGGCAAGAGATTTTGTTTTAGACTAAAATGTAATGCATTATAAAAATAATCTTTACTTTGAAACTCTGTTCTTTACCTTTTTCACACTATGAAACAGCTTTGAATTCACCTTAAACACTTTCAGGGCAAGAGATTGAGGTTTAGACTAAAATGTAATGCATTATAAGAAGAATATTTACTTTGAAACTCTGTTCTTGACCTTTTTCACACTCTGAAACAGCTTGGTATTCGCCTTAAACACTGTTTCAGGGCAAGAGATTGAGGTTTAGACTAAAATGTAATGCATTATAAGAAGAATCTTTACTTTGAAACTCTGTTCTTTACCTTTTTTACACTCTGAAACAGCTTTGTATTCACCTTAAACACTGTTTTAGGGCAAGAGATTTTGTATTAGACTAAAATGTAATGCATTATAAAAAGAATCTTTACTTTGAAACTCTGTTCTTTACCTTTTTCACACTATGAAACAGCTTTGAATTCACCTTAAACACTGTTTTAGGGCAAGAGATTGTGTTTTAGGCTAAAATGTAATGAATTATAAAAAGAATCTTTACTTTGAAGCTCTGTTCTTTACCTTTTTCACACTCTGAAACAGCTTGGTATTCGCCTTAAAAACTGTTTCAGGGCAAGAGATTGTACTTTGGACTAAAATGTAATGCATTATAAGGAGAATCTTTACTTTGAAAATGTTCTTTAGCTGTTTCACACTATGAAACAGCTTGGTTTTCACCTTAAACACTGTTTCAGGGCAAGAGATTGTGTTTTAGACTAAAATGTAATGCATTATAAGAAGAATATTTACATTGCAACTGTTCTTTAGAGATTGTCTTTTAGACTCATTGAAACAGCGTTTCAAAGCATTGTAATCGCCTTAAACACAGTTTCAGGGCAAGAGATTGTGTTTTAGACTAAAATGTAATGCATTATAAGGAGAATCTTTACTTTGAAAATGTTCTTTACCTTTTTCACACTCTGAAACAGCTTTGTATTCGCCTTAAACACTGTTTCAGGGCAAGAGATTGAGTTTTAGACTAAAATGTAATGCATTATAAGAAGAATATTTACATTGCAACTCTGTTCTTTAGCTTTTACACTCATTGAAACAGCGTTTCAAAGCATTGTGATCGCCTTAAACACAGTTTCAGGGCAAGAGATTTTGTTTTAGAATAAAATGTAATGTATTATAGGAAGAATCTTCACTTTGAAACTCTGTTCTTTACCTTTTTCACACTCTGAATCAGCTTGGTATTCGCCTTAAACACTGTTTCAGGGCAAGAGATTGTGTTTTAGACTAAAATGTAATGCATTATAAGAAGAATATTTACATTGCAACTGTTCTTTAGAGATTGTCTTTTAGACTCATTGAAACAGCATTTCAAAGCATTGTAATCGCCTTAAACACAGTTTCAGGGCAAGAGATTGTGTTTTAGACTAAAATGTAATGCATTTTAAGGAGAATCTTTACTTTGAAACTCTGTTCTTGACCTTTTTCACACTCTGAAACAGCTTGGTATTCACCTTAAACACTGTTTTAGGGCAAGAGATTTTGTTTTAGAATAAAATGTAATGCATTATAAAATGAATCTTTACTTTGAAACTCTGTTCTTGACCTTTTTCACACTCTGAAACAGATTGGTATTCGCCTTAAACACTGTTTCAGGGCAAGAGATTGAGGTTTAGACTAAAATGTAATGCATTATAAGAAGAATATTTAAATTGCAACTGTTCTTTAGAGATTGTCTTTTAGACTCATTGAAACAGCGTTTCAAAGCATTGTAATCGCCTTAAACACAGTTTCAGGGCAAGAGATTGCGTTTTAGACTAAAATGTAATGCATTTTAAGAAGAATCTTTACTTTGAAACTCTGTTCTTTACCTTTTTCACACTCTGAAACAGCTTGGTATTCACCTTAAACACTGTTTTAGGGCAAGAGATTGTGTTTTAGACTAAAATGTAATGCATTATAAGAAGAATCTTTACTTTGAAACTCTGTTCTTTACCTTTTTCACACTCTGAAACAGCTTGGTATTCGCCTTAAACACTGTTTCTGGGCAAGAGATTGTGCGTTGGACTAAAATGTAATGCATTTTAAGGAGAATCTTTACTTTGAAACTCTGTTCTTGACCTTTTTCACACTCTGAAACAGCTTGGTATTCACCTTAAACACTGTTTCAGGGCAAGAGATTGTGTTTTAGACTAAAATGTAATGCATTATAAGAAGAATATTTACATTGCAACTGTTCTTTAGAGATTGTCTTTTAGACTCATTGAAACAGCATTTCAAAGCATTGTAATCGCCTTAAACACAGTTTCAGGGCAAGAGATTGTGTTTTAGACTAAAATGTAATGCATTTTAAGGAGAATCTTTACTTTGAAACTCTGTTCTTGACCTTTTTCACACTCTGAAACAGCTTGGTATTCACCTTAAACACTGTTTTAGGGCAAGAGATTTTGTTTTAGAATAAAATGTAATGCATTATAAAATGAATCTTTACTTTGAAACTCTGTTCTTTACCTTTTTCACACTATGAAACAGCTTGGTATTCGCCTTAAACACTGTTTCAGGGCAAGAGATTGTGCTTTGGACTAAAATGTAATGCATTATAAGGAGAATCTTTACTTTGAAACTCTGTTCTTGACCTTTTTCACACTCTGAAACAGATTGGTATTCGCCTTAAACACTGTTTCAGGGCAAGAGATTGAGGTTTAGACTAAAATGTAATGCATTATAAGAAGAATCTTTACTTTGAAACTCTGTTCTTTACCTTTTTTACACTCTGAAACAGCTTTGTATTCACCTTAAACACTGTTTAGGGCAAGAGATTTTGTTTTAGACTAAAATGTAATGCATTATAAAAAGAATCTTTACTTTGAAACTCTGTTCTTTACCTTTTTCACACTATGAAACAGCTTTGAATTCACCTTAAACACTGTTTTAGGGCAAGAGATTGTGTTTTAGGCTAAAATGTAATGAATTATAAAAAGAATCTTTACTTTGAAACTCTGTTCTTTACCTTTTTCACACTCTGAAACAGCTTGGTATTCGCCTTAAAAACTGTTTCAGGGCAAGAGATTGTACTTTGGACTAAAATGTAATGCATTATAAGGAGAATCTTTACTTTGAAACTGTTCTTTAGCTGTTTCACACTATGAAACAGCTTGGTATTCACCTTAAACACTGTTTCAGGGCAAGAGATTGTGTTTTAGACTAAAATGTAATGCATTATAAGAAGAATATTTACATTGCAACTGTTCTTTAGTGATTGTCTTTTAGACTCATTGAAACAGCGTTTCAAAGCATTGTAATCGCCTTAAACACAGTTTCAGGGCAAGAGATTGTGTTTTAGACTAAAATGTAATGCATTTTAAGAAAAATCTTTACTTTGAAACTCTGTTCTTTACCTTTTTCACACTCTGAAACAGCTTTGTATTCACCTTAAACACTGTTTTAGGGCAAGAGATTGTGTTTTAGACTAAAATGTAATGCATTATAAGAAGAATCTTTACTTTGAAACTCTGTTCTTTACCTTTTTCACACTCTGAAACAGCTTGGTATTCGCCTTAAACACTGTTTCAGTGCAAGAGATTGTACTTTGGACTAAAATGTAATGCATTTTAAGGAGAATCTTTACTTTGAAACTCTGTTCTTGACCTTTTTCACACTCTGAAACAGCTTGGTATTCACCTTAAACACTGTTTTAGGGCAAGAGATTTTGTTTTAGACTAAAATGTAATGCATTATAAAATGAATCTTTACTTTGAAACTCTGTTCTTTACCTTTTTCACACTATGAAACAGCTTGGTATTCGCCTTAAACACTGTTTCAGGGCAAGAGATTGTGCTTTGGACTAAAATGTAATGCATTTTAAGGAGAATCTTTACTTTGAAACTCTGTTCTTGACCTTTTTCACACTCTGAAACAGATTGGTATTCGCCTTAAACACTGTTTCAGGGCAAGAGATTGAGGTTTAGACTAAAATGTAATGCATTATAAGAAGAATCTTTACTTTGAAACTCTGTTCTTTACCTTTTTTACACTCTGAAACAGCTTTGTATTCACCTTAAACACTGTTTTAGGGCAAGAGATTTTGTTTTAGACTAAAACGTAATGCATTATAAAAAGAATCTTTACTTTGAAACTCTGTTCTTTACCTTTTTCACACTATGAAACAGCTTTGAATTCACCTTAAACACTGTTTTAGGGCAAGAGATTGTGTTTTAGGCTAAAATGTAATGAATTATAAAAAGAATCTTTACTTTGAAACTCTGTTCTTTACCTTTTTCACACTCTGAAACAGCTTGGTATTCGCCTTAAAAACTGTTTCAGGGCAAGAGATTGTACTTTGGACTAAAATGTAATGCATTATAAGGAGAATCTTTACTTTGAAACTGTTCTTTAGAGATTGTCTTTTAGACTCATTGAAACAGCGTTTCAAAGCATTGTAATCGCCTTAAATACAGTTTCAGGGCAAGAGATTGTGTTTTAGACTAAAATGTAATGCATTTTAAGAAAAATCTGTACTTTGAAACTCTGTTCTTTACCTTTTTCACACTCTGAAACAGCTTTGTATTCACCTTAAACACTGTTTTAGGGCAAGAGATTGTGTTTTAGACTAAAATGTAATGCATTATAAGAAGAATCTTTACTTTGAAACTCTGTTCTTTACCTTTTTCACACTCTGAAACAGCTTGGTATTCGCCTTAAACACTGTTTCAGGGCAAGAGATTGTGCTTTGGACTAAAATGTAATGCATTTTAAGGAGAATCTTTACTTTGAAACTCTGTTCTTGACCTTTTTCACACTCTGAAACAGATTGGTATTCGCCTTAAACACTGTT
Organism: Electrophorus electricus; assembly: GCF_041902795.1. Lineage (NCBI taxonomy): Eukaryota > Metazoa > Chordata > Actinopteri > Gymnotiformes > Gymnotidae > Electrophorus > Electrophorus electricus. Next base: position 10,059,494 of record NC_137517.1, read on the forward strand.
TCAGGGCAAGAGATTGTGTTTTAGGCTAAAATGTAATGAATTATAAAAAGAATCTTTACTTTGAAACTCTGTTCTTTACCTTTTTCACACTCTGAAACAGCTTGGTATTCGCCTTAAAAACTGTTTCAGGACAAGAGATTGTACTTTGGACTAAAATGTAATGCATTATAAGGAGAATCTTTACTTTGAAACTGTTCTTTAGCTGTTTCACACTATGAAACAGCTTGGTATTCACCTTAAACACTGTTTCAGGGCAAGAGATTGTGTTTTAGACTAAAATGTAATGCATTATAAGAAGAATATTTACATTGCAACTGTTCTTTAGAGATTGTCTTTTAGACTCATTGAAACAGCGTTTCAAAGCATTGTAATCGCCTTAAACACAGTTTCAGGGCAAGAGATTGTGTTTTAGACTAAAATGTAATGCATTTTAAGAAGAATCTTTACTTTTAAACTCTGTTCTTTACCTTTTTTACACTCTGAAACAGCTTTGTATTCACCTTAAACACTGTTTAGGGCAAGAGATTTTGTTTTAGACTAAAATGTAATGCATTATAAAAAGAATCTTTACTTTGAAACTCTGTTCTTTACCTTTTTCACACTATGAAACAGCTTTGAATTCACCTTAAACACTGTTTTAGGGCAAGAGATTGTGTTTTAGGCTAAAATGTAATGAATTATAAAAAGAATCTTTACTTTGAAACTCTGTTCTTTACCTTTTTCACACTCTGAAACAGCTTGGTATTCGCCTTAAAAACTGTTTCAGGGCAAGAGATTGTACTTTGGACTAAAATGTAATGCATTATAAGGAGAATCTTTACTTTGAAACTGTTCTTTAGCTGTTTCACACTATGAAACAGCTTGGTATTCACCTTAAACACTGTTTCAGGGCAAGATATTGTGTTTTAGACTAAAATGTAATGCATTATAAGAAGAATATTTACATTGCAACTGTTCTTTAGTGATTGTCTTTTAGACTCATTGAAACAGCGTTTCAAAGCATTGTAATCGCCTTAAACACAGTTTCAGGGCAAGAGATTGTGTTTTAGACTAAAATGTAATGCATTTTAAGAAAAATCTTTACTTTGAAACTCTGTTCTTTACCTTTTTCACACTCTGAAACAGCTTTGTATTCACCTTAAACACTGTTTTAGGGCAAGAGATTGTGCTTTGGACTAAAATGTAATGCATTTTAAGGAGAATCTTTACTTTGAAACTCTGTTCTTGACCTTTTTCACACTCTGAAACAGATTGGTATTCGCCTTAAACACTGTTTCAGGGCAAGAGATTGAGGTTTAGACTAAAATGTAATGCATTATAAGAAGAATCTTTACTTTGAAACTCTGTTCTTTACCTTTTTTACACTCTGAAACAGCTTTGTATTCACCTTAAACACTGTTTTAGGGCAAGAGATTTTGTTTTAGACTAAAATGTAATGCATTATAAAAAGAATCTTTACTTTGAAACTCTGTTCTTTACCTTTTTCACACTATGAAACAGCTTTGAATTCACCTTAAACACTGTTTTAGGGCAAGAGATTGTGTTTTAGGCTAAAATGTAATGAATTATAAAAAGAATCTTTACTTTGAAACTCTGTTCTTTACCTTTTTCACACTCTGAAACAGCTTGGTATTCGCCTTAAAAACTGTTTCAGGGCAAGAGATTGTACTTTGGACTAAAATGTAATGCATTATAAGGAGAATCTTTACTTTGAAACTGTTCTTTAGAGATTGTCTTTTAGACTCATTGAAACAGCGTTTCAAAGCATTGTAATCGCCTTAAACACAGTTTCAGGGCAAGAGATTGTGTTTTAGACTAAAATGTAATGCATTTTAAGAAAAATCTGTACTTTGAAACTCTGTTCTTTACCTTTTTCACACTCTGAAACAGCTTTGTATTCACCTTAAACACTGTTTTAGGGCTAGAGATTGTGTTTTAGACTAAAATGTAATGCATTATAAGAAGAATCTTTACTTTGAAACTCTGTTCTTTACCTTTTTCACACTCTGAAACAGCTTGGTATTCGCCTTAAACACTGTTTCAGGGCAAGAGATTGTGCTTTGGACTAAAATGTAATGCATTTTAAGGAGAATCTTTACTTTGAAACTCTGTTCTTGACCTTTTTCACACTCTGAAACAGATTGGTATTCGCCTTAAACACTGTTTCAGGGCAAGAGATTGTGTTTTAGGCTAAAATGTAATGAATTATAAAAAGAATCTTTACTTTGAAACTGTTCTTTACCTTTTTCACACTCTGAAACAGCTTGGTATTCGCCTTAAAAACTGTTTCAGGACAAGAGATTGTACTTTGGACTAAAATGTAATGCATTATAAGGAGAATCTTTACTTTGAAACTGTTCTTTAGCTGTTTCACACTATGAAACAGCTTGGTATTCACCTTAAACACTGTTTCAGGGCAAGAGATTGTGTTTAGACTAAAATGTAATGCATTATAAGAAGAATATTTACATTGCAACTGTTCTTTAGAGATTGTCTTTTAGACTCATTGAAACAGCGTTTCAAAGCATTGTAATCGCCTTAAACACAGTTTCAGGGCAAGAGATTGTGTTTTAGACTAAAATGTAATGCATTTTAAGAAGAATCTTTACTTTGAAACTCTGTTCTTTACCTTTTTTACACTCTGAAACAGCTTTGTATTCACCTTAAACACTGTTTTAGGGCAAGAGATTTTGTTTTAGACTAAAATGTAATGCATTATAAAAAGAATCTTTACTTTGAAACTCTGTTCTTTACCTTTTTCACACTATGAAACAGCTTTGAATTCACCTTAAACACTTTCAGGGCAAGAGATTGAGGTTTAGACTAAAATGTAATGCATTATAAGAAGAATATTTACATTGCAACTGTTCTTTAGAGATTGTCTTTTAGACTCATTGAAACAGCGTTTCAAAGCATTGTAATCGCCTTAAACACAGTTTCAGGGCAAAAGTTTGTGTTTTAGACTAAAATGTAATGCATTTTAAGAAGAATCTTTACTTTGAAACTCTGTTCTTTACCTTTTTCACACTCTGAAACAGCTTGGTATTCACCTTAAACACTGTTTTAGGGCAAGAGATTGTGTTTTAGACTAAAATGTAATGCATTATAAGAAGAATCTTTACTTTGAAACTGTTCTTTACCTTTTTCACACTCTGAAACAGCTTGGTATTCGCCTTAAACACTGTTTCTGGGCAAGAGATTGTGCTTTGGACTAAAATGTAATGCATTTTAAGGAGAATCTTTACTTTGAAACTCTGTTCTTGACCTTTTTCACACTCTGAAACAGCTTGGTATTCGCCTTAAACACTGTTTCAGGGCAAGAGATTGAGGTTTAGACTAAAATGTAATGCATTTTAAGGAGAATCTTTACTTTGAAACTCTGTTCTTGACCTTTTTCACACTCTGAAACAGATTGGTATTCGCCTTAAACACTGTTTCAGGGCAAGAGATTGAGGTTTAGACTAAAATGTAATGCATTATAAGAAGAATCTTTACTTTGAAACTCTGTTCTTTACCTTTTTTACACTCTGAAACAGCTTTGTATTCACCTTAAACACTGTTTTAGGGCAAGAGATTTTGTTTTAGACTAAAATGTAATGCATTATAAAAAGAATCTTTACTTTGAAACTCTGTTCTTTACCTTTTTCACACTATGAAACAGCTTTGAATTCACCTTAAACACTGTTTTAGGGCAAGAGATTGTGTTTTAGGCTAAAATGTAATGAATTATAAAAAGAATCTTTACTTTGAAACTCTGTTCTTTACCTTTTTCACACTCTGAAACAGCTTGGTATTCGCCTTAAAAACTGTTTCAGGGCAAGAGATTGTACTTTGGACTAAAATGTAATGCATTATAAGGAGAATCTTTACTTTGAAACTGTTCTTTAGAGATTGTCTTTTAGACTCATTGAAACAGCGTTTCAAAGCATTGTAATCGCCTTAAACACAGTTTCAGGGCAAGAGATTGTGTTTTAGACTAAAATGTAATGCATTTTAAGAAAAATCTGTACTTTGAAACTCTGTTCTTTACCTTTTTCACACTCTGAAACAGCTTTGTATTCACCTTAAACACTGTTTTAGGGCAAGAGATTGTGTTTTAGACTAAAATGTAATGCATTATAAGAAGAATCTTTACTTTGAAACTCTGTTCTTTACCTTTTTCACACTCTGAAACAGCTTGGTATTCGCCTTAAACACTGTTTCAGGGCAAGAGATTGTGCTTTGGACTAAAATGTAATGCATTTTAAGGAGAATCTTTACTTTGAAACTCTGTTCTTGACCTTTTTCACACTCTGAAACAGATTGGTATTCGCCTTAAACACTGTTTCAGGGCAAGAGATTGTGTTTTAGGCTAAAATGTAATGAATTATAAAAAGAATCTTTACTTTGAAACTGTTCTTTACCTTTTTCACACTCTGAAACAGCTTGGTATTCGCCTTAAAAACTGTTTCAGGACAAGAGATTGTACTTTGGACTAAAATGTAATGCATTATAAGGAGAATCTTTACTTTGAAACTGTTCTTTAGCTGTTTCACACTATGAAACAGCTTGGTATTCACCTTAAACACTGTTTCAGGGCAAGAGATTGTGTTTAGACTAAAATGTAATGCATTATAAGAAGAATATTTACATTGCAACTGTTCTTTAGAGATTGTCTTTTAGACTCATTGAAACAGCGTTTCAAAGCATTGTAATCGCCTTAAACACAGTTTCAGGGCAAAAGTTTGTGTTTTAGACTAAAATGTAATGCATTTTAAGAAGAATCTTTACTTTGAAACTCTGTTCTTTACCTTTTTCACACTCTGAAACAGCTTGGTATTCACCTTAAACACTGTTTTAGGGCAAGAGATTGTGTTTTAGACTAAAATGTAATGCATTATAAGAAGAATCTTTACTTTGAAACTGTTCTTTACCTTTTTCACACTCTGAAACAGCTTGGTATTCGCCTTAAACACTGTTTCTGGGCAAGAGATTGTGCTTTGGACTAAAATGTAATGCATTTTAAGGAGAATCTTTACTTTGAAACTCTGTTCTTGACCTTTTTCACACTCTGAAACAGCTTGGTATTCGCCTTAAACACTGTTTCAGGGCAAGAGATTGAGGTTTAGACTAAAATGTAATGCATTATAAGAAGAATCTTTACTTTGAAACTCTGTTCTTTACCTTTTTCACACTCTGAAACAGCTTTGTATTCACCTTAAACACTGTTTTAGGGCAAGAAATTTTGTTTTAGACTAAAATGTAATGCATTATAAGAAGAATCTTTACTTTGAAACTCTGTTCTTTACCTTTTTCACACTCTGAAACAGCTTTGTATTCACCTTAAACACTGTTTTAGGGCAAGAGATTTTGTTTTAGACTAAAAGGTAATGCATTATAAAAAGAATCTTTACTTTGAAACTCTGTTCTTTACCTTTTTCACACTATGAAACAGTTTGGTATTCGCCTTCAACACTTTCAGGGCAAGAGATTGAGGTTTAGACTAAAATGTAATGCATTATAAGAAGAATATTTACATTGCAACTGTTCTTTAGAGATTGTCTTTTAGACTCATTGAAACAGGGTTTCAAAGCATTGTAATCGCCTTAAACACAGTTTCAGGGCAAGAAATTGTGTTTTAGACTAAAATGTAATGCATTTTAAGAAAAATCTTTACTTTGAAACTCTGTTCTTGACCTTTTTCACACTCTGAAACAGCTTGGTATTCGCCTTAAACACTGTTTCAGGGCAAGAGATTGAGGTTTAGACTAAAATGTAATGCATTATAAGAAGAATCTTTACTTTGAAACTCTGTTCTTGACCTTTTTCACACTCTGAAACAGCTTGGTATTCGCCTTAAACACTGTTTCAGGGCAAGAGATTGTGTTTTAGACTAAAATGTAATGCATTTTAAGAAAAATCTTTACTTTGAAACTCTGTTCTTGACCTTTTTCACACTCTGAAACAGCTTGGTATTCGCCTTAAAAACTGTTTCAGGGCAAGAGATTGTACTTTGGACTAAAATGTAATGCATTATAAGGAGAATCTTTACTTTGAAACTGTTCTTTAGCTGTTTCACACTATGAAACAGCTTGGTATTCACCTTAAACACTGTTTCAGGGCAAGAGATTGTGTTTTAGACTAAAATGTAATGCATTATAAGAAGAATATTTACATTGCAACTGTTCTTTAGAGATTGTCTTTTAGACTCATTGAAACAGCGTTTCAAAGCATTGTAATCGCCTTAAACACAGTTTCAGGGCAAGAGATTGTGTTTTAGACTAAAATGTAACGCATTTTAAGAAAAATCTTTACTTTGAAACTCTGTTCTTTACCTTTTTCACACTCTGAAACAGCTTGGTATTCGCCTTAAACACTGTTTCAGGGCAAGAGATTGTACTTTGGACTAAAATGTAATGCATTATAAGGAGAATCTTTACTTTGAAACTGTTCTTTAGCTGTTTCTCACTATGAAACAGCTTGGTATTCACCTTAAACACTGTTTCTGGGCAAGAGATTGTGTTTTAGACTAAAATGTAATGCATTATAAGAAGAATATTTACATTGCAACTGTTCTTTAGAGATTGTCTTTTAGACTCATTGAAACAGCATTTCAAAGCATTGTAATCGCCTTAAACACAGTTTCAGGGCAAGAGATTGTGTTTTAGACTAAAATGTAATGCATTTTAAGAAAAATCTTTACTTTGAAACTCTGTTCTTTACCTTTTTCACACTCTGAAACAGCTTTGTATTCACCTTAAACACTGTTTTAGGGCAAGAGATTGTGTTTTAGACTAAAATGTAATGCATTATAAGAAGAATCTTTACTTTGAAACTCTGTTCTTTACCTTTTTCACACTCTGAAACAGCTTGGCATTCGCCTAAAACACTGTTTCAGGGCAAGAGATTGTACTTTGGACTAAAATGTAATGCATTATAAGGAGAATCTTTACTTTGCAACTGTTCTTTAGAGATTGTCTTTTAGACTCATTGAAACAGCATTTCAAAGCATTGTAATCGCCTTAAACACAGTTTCAGGGCAAGAGATTGTGTTTTAGACTAAAATGTAATGCATTTTAAGAAAAATCTTTACTTTGAAACTCTGTTCTTGACCTTTTTCACACTCTGAAACAGCTTGGTATTCGCCTTAAACACTGTTTCAGGGCAAGAGATTGAGGTTTAGACTAAAATGTAATGCATTATAAGAAGAATCTTTACTTTGAAACTCTGTTCTTTACCTTTTTCACACTCTGAAACAGCTTTGTATTCACCTTAAACACTGTTTTAGGGCAAGAGATTTTGTTTTAGACTAAAATGTAATGCATTATAAGAAGAATCTTTACTTTGAAACTCTGTTCTTTACCTTTTTCACACTCTGAAACAGCTTTGTATTCACCTTAAACACTGTTTTAGGGCAAGAGATTTTGTTTTAGACTAAAAGGTAATGCATTATAAAAAGAATCTTTACTTTGAAACTCTGTTCTTTACCTTTTTCACACTATGAAACAGTTTGGTATTCGCCTTCAACACTTTCAGGGCAAGAGATTGAGGTTTAGACTAAAATGTAATGCATTATAAGAAGAATATTTACATTGCAACTGTTCTTTAGAGATTGTCTTTTAGACTCATTGAAACAGGGTTTCAAAGCATTGTAATCGCCTTAAACACAGTTTCAGGGCAAGAAATTGTGTTTTAGACTAAAATGTAATGCATTTTAAGAAAAATCTTTACTTTGAAACTCTGTTCTTGACCTTTTTCACACTCTGAAACAGCTTGGTATTCGCCTTAAACACTGTTTCAGGGCAAGAGATTGAGGTTTAGACTAAAATGTAATGCATTATAAGAAGAATCTTTACTTTGAAACTCTGTTCTTTACCTTTTTTACACTCTGAAACAGCTTTGTATTCACCTTAAACACTGTTTTAGGGCAAGAGATTTTGTTTTAGACTAAAACGTAATGCATTATAAAAAGAATCTTTACTTTGAAACTCTGTTCTTTACCTTTTTCACACTATGAAACAGCTTTGAATTCACCTTAAACACTGTTTTAGGGCAAGAGATTGTGTTTTAGGCTAAAATGTAATGAATTATAAAAAGAATCTTTACTTTGAAACTCTGTTCTTTACCTTTTTCACACTCTGAAACAGCTTGGTATTCGCCTTAAAAACTGTTTCAGGGCAAGAGATTGTACTTTGGACTAAAATGTAATGCATTATAAGGAGAATCTTTACTTTGAAACTGTTCTTTAGAGATTGTCTTTTAGACTCATTGAAACAGCGTTTCAAAGCATTGTAATCGCCTTAAATACAGTTTCAGGGCAAGAGATTGTGTTTTAGACTAAAATGTAATGCATTTTAAGAAAAATCTGTACTTTGAAACTCTGTTCTTTACCTTTTTCACACTCTGAAACAGCTTTGTATTCACCTTAAACACTGTTTTAGGGCAAGAGATTGTGTTTTAGACTAAAATGTAATGCATTATAAGAAGAATCTTTACTTTGAAACTCTGTTCTTTACCTTTTTCACACTCTGAAACAGCTTGGTATTCGCCTTAAACACTGTTTCAGGGCAAGAGATTGTGCTTTGGACTAAAATGTAATGCATTTTAAGGAGAATCTTTACTTTGAAACTCTGTTCTTGACCTTTTTCACACTCTGAAACAGATTGGTATTCGCCTTAAACACTGTTTCAGGGCAAGAGATTGTGTTTTAGGCTAAAATGTAATGAATTATAAAAAGAATCTTTACTTTGAAACTCTGTTCTTTACCTTTTTCACACTCTGAAACAGCTTGGTATTCGCCTTAAAAACTGTTTCAGGACAAGAGATTGTACTTTGGACTAAAATGTAATGCATTATAAGGAGAATCTTTACTTTGAAACTGTTCTTTAGCTGTTTCACACTATGAAACAGCTTGGTATTCACCTTAAACACTGTTTCAGGGCAAGAGATTGTGTTTTAGACTAAAATGTAATGCATTATAAGAAGAATATTTACATTGCAACTGTTCTTTAGAGATTGTCTTTTAGACTCATTGAAACAGCGTTTCAAAGCATTGTAATCGCCTTAAACACAGTTTCAGGGCAAGAGATTGTGTTTTAGACTAAAATGTAATGCATTTTAAGAAGAATCTTTACTTTTAAACTCTGTTCTTTACCTTTTTTACACTCTGAAACAGCTTTGTATTCACCTTAAACACTGTTTAGGGCAAGAGATTTTGTTTTAGACTAAAATGTAATGCATTATAAAAAGAATCTTTACTTTGAAACTCTGTTCTTTACCTTTTTCACACTATGAAACAGCTTTGAATTCACCTTAAACACTGTTTTAGGGCAAGAGATTGTGTTTTAGGCTAAAATGTAATGAATTATAAAAAGAATCTTTACTTTGAAACTCTGTTCTTTACCTTTTTCACACTCTGAAACAGCTTGGTATTCGCCTTAAAAACTGTTTCAGGGCAAGAGATTGTACTTTGGACTAAAATGTAATGCATTATAAGGAGAATCTTTACTTTGAAACTGTTCTTTAGCTGTTTCACACTATGAAACAGCTTGGTATTCACCTTAAACACTGTTTCAGGGCAAGAGATTGTGTTTTAGACTAAAATGTAATGCATTATAAGAAGAATATTTACATTGCAACTGTTCTTTAGTGATTGTCTTTTAGACTCATTGAAACAGCGTTTCAAAGCATTGTAATCGCCTTAAACACAGTTTCAGGGCAAGAGATTGTGTTTTAGACTAAAATGTAATGCATTTTAAGAAAAATCTTTACTTTGAAACTCTGTTCTTTACCTTTTTCACACTCTGAAACAGCTTTGTATTCACCTTAAACACTGTTTTAGGGCAAGAGATTGTGCTTTGGACTAAAATGTAATGCATTTTAAGGAGAATCTTTACTTTGAAACTCTGTTCTTGACCTTTTTCACACTCTGAAACAGATTGGTATTCGCCTTAAACACTGTTTCAGGGCAAGAGATTGAGGTTTAGACTAAAATGTAATGCATTATAAGAAGAATCTTTACTTTGAAACTCTGTTCTTTACCTTTTTTACACTCTGAAACAGCTTTGTATTCACCTTAAACACTGTTTTAGGGCAAGAGATTTTGTTTTAGACTAAAATGTAATGCATTATAAAAAGAATCTTTACTTTGAAACTCTGTTCTTTACCTTTTTCACACTATGAAACAGCTTTGAATTCACCTTAAACACTGTTTTAGGGCAAGAGATTGTGTTTTAGGCTAAAATGTAATGAATTATAAAAAGAATCTTTACTTTGAAACTCTGTTCTTTACCTTTTTCACACTCTGAAACAGCTTGGTATTCGCCTTAAAAACTGTTTCAGGGCAAGAGATTGTACTTTGGACTAAAATGTAATGCATTATAAGGAGAATCTTTACTTTGAAACTGTTCTTTAGAGATTGTCTTTTAGACTCATTGAAACAGCGTTTCAAAGCATTGTAATCGCCTTAAACACAGTTTCAGGGCAAGAGATTGTGTTTTAGACTAAAATGTAATGCATTTTAAGAAAAATCTGTACTTTGAAACTCTGTTCTTTACCTTTTTCACACTCTGAAACAGCTTTGTATTCACCTTAAACACTGTTTTAGGGCAAGAGATTGTGTTTTAGACTAAAATGTAATGCATTATAAGAAGAATCTTTACTTTGAAACTCTGTTCTTTACCTTTTTCACACTCTGAAACAGCTTGGTATTCGCCTTAAACACTGTTTCAGGGCAAGAGATTGTGCTTTGGACTAAAATGTAATGCATTTTAAGGAGAATCTTTACTTTGAAACTCTGTTCTTGACCTTTTTCACACTCTGAAACAGATTGGTATTCGCCTTAAACACTGTTTCAGGGCAAGAGATTGTGTTTTAGGCTAAAATGTAATGAATTATAAAAAGAATCTTTACTTTGAAACTGTTCTTTACCTTTTTCACACTCTGAAACAGCTTGGTATTCGCCTTAAAAACTGTTTCAGGACAAGAGATTGTACTTTGGACTAAAATGTAATGCATTATAAGGAGAATCTTTACTTTGAAACTGTTCTTTAGCTGTTTCACACTATGAAACAGCTTGGTATTCACCTTAAACACTGTTTCAGGGCAAGAGATTGTGTTTAGACTAAAATGTAATGCATTATAAGAAGAATATTTACATTTCAACTGTTCTTTAGAGATTGTCTTTTAGATTCATTGAAACAGCGTTTCAAAGCATTGTAATCGCCTTAAACACAGTTTCAGGGCAAGAGATTGTGTTTTAGACTAAAATGTATTGCATTTTAAGAAGAATCTTTACTTTGAAACTCTGTTCTTTACCTTTTTTACACTCTGAAACAGCTTTGTATTCACCTTAAACACTGTTTTAGGGCAAGAGATTTTGTTTTAGACTAAAATGTAATGCATTATAAAAAGAATCTTTACTTTGAAACTCTGTTCTTTACCTTTTTCACACTATGAAACAGCTTTGAATTCACCTTAAACACTTTCAGGGCAAGAGATTGAGGTTTAGACTAAAATGTAATGCATTATAAGAAGAATATTTACATTGCAACTGTTCTTTAGAGATTGTCTTTTAGACTCATTGAAACAGCGTTTCAAAGCATTGTAATCGCCTTAAACACAGTTTCAGGGCAAAAGTTTGTGTTTTAGACTAAAATGTAATGCATTTTAAGAAGAATCTTTACTTTGAAACTCTGTTCTTTACCTTTTTCACACTCTGAAACAGCTTGGTATTCACCTTAAACACTGTTTTAGGGCAAGAGATTGTGTTTTAGACTAAAATGTAATGCATTATAAGAAGAATCTTTACTTTGAAACTGTTCTTTACCTTTTTCACACTCTGAAACAGCTTGGTATTCGCCTTAAACACTGTTTCTGGGCAAGAGATTGTGCTTTGGACTAAAATGTAATGCATTTTAAGGAGAATCTTTACTTTGAAACTCTGTTCTTGACCTTTTTCACACTCTGAAACAGCTTGGTATTCGCCTTAAACACTGTTTCAGGGCAAGAGATTGAGGTTTAGACTAAAATGTAATGCATTATAAGAAGAATCTTTACTTTGAAACTCTGTTCTTTACCTTTTTCACACTCTGAAACAGCTTTGTATTCACCTTAAACACTGTTTTAGGGCCAGAGATTTTGTTTTAGACTAAAATGTAATGCATTATAAGAAGAATCTTTACTTTGAAACTCTGTTCTTTACCTTTTTCACACTCTGAAACAGCTTTGTATTCACCTTAAACACTGTTTTAGGGCAAGAGATTTTGTTTTAGACTAAAAGGTAATGCATTATAAAAAGAATCTTTACTTTGAAACTCTGTTCTTTACCTTTTTCACACTATGAAACAGCTTTGAATTCACCTTAAACACTGTTTTAGGGCAAGAGATTGTGTTTTAGGCTAAAATGTAATGAATTATAAAAAGAATCTTTACTTTGAAACTCTGTTCTTTACCTTTTTCACACTCTGAAACAGCTTGGTATTCGCCTTAAAAACTGTTTCAGGGCAAGAGATTGTACTTTGGACTAAAATGTAATGCATTATAAGGAGAATCTTTACTTTGAAACTGTTCTTTAGAGATTGTCTTTTAGACTCATTGAAACAGCGTTTCAAAGCATTGTAATCGCCTTAAACACAGTTTCAGGGCAAGAGATTGTGTTTTAGACTAAAATGTAATGCATTTTAAGAAAAATCTGTACTTTGAAACTCTGTTCTTTACCTTTTTCACACTCTGAAACAGCTTTGTATTCACCTTAAACACTGTTTTAGGGCAAGAGATTGTGTTTTAGACTAAAATGTAATGCATTATAAGAAGAATCTTTACTTTGAAACTCTGTTCTTTACCTTTTTCACACTCTGAAACAGCTTGGTATTCGCCTTAAACACTGTTTCAGGGCAAGAGATTGTGCTTTGGACTAAAATGTAATGCATTTTAAGGAGAATCTTTACTTTGAAACTCTGTTCTTGACCTTTTTCACACTCTGAAACAGATTGGTATTCGCCTTAAACACTGTTTCAGGGCAAGAGATTGTGTTTTAGGCTAAAATGTAATGAATTATAAAAAGAATCTTTACTTTGAAACTGTTCTTTACCTTTTTCACACTCTGAAACAGCTTGGTATTCGCCTTAAAAACTGTTTCAGGACAAGAGATTGTACTTTGGACTAAAATGTAATGCATTATAAGGAGAATCTTTACTTTGAAACTGTTCTTTAGCTGTTTCACACTATGAAACAGCTTGGTATTCACCTTAAACACTGTTTCAGGGCAAGAGATTGTGTTTAGACTAAAATGTAATGCATTATAAGAAGAATATTTACATTTCAACTGTTCTTTAGAGATTGTCTTTTAGATTCATTGAAACAGCGTTTCAAAGCATTGTAATCGCCTTAAACACAGTTTCAGGGCAAGAGATTGTGTTTTAGACTAAAATGTATTGCATTTTAAGAAGAATCTTTACTTTGAAACTCTGTTCTTTACCTTTTTTACACTCTGAAACAGCTTTGTATTCACCTTAAACACTGTTTTAGGGCAAGAGATTTTGTTTTAGACTAAAATGTAATGCATTATAAAAAGAATCTTTACTTTGAAACTCTGTTCTTTACCTTTTTCACACTATGAAACAGCTTTGAATTCACCTTAAACACTTTCAGGGCAAGAGATTGAGGTTTAGACTAAAATGTAATGCATTATAAGAAGAATATTTACATTGCAACTGTTCTTTAGAGATTGTCTTTTAGACTCATTGAAACAGGGTTTCAAAGCATTGTAATCGCCTTAAACACAGTTTCAGGGCAAGAAATTGTGTTTTAGACTAAAATGTAATGCATTTTAAGAAAAATCTTTACTTTGAAACTCTGTTCTTGACCTTTTTCACACTCTGAAACAGCTTGGTATTCGCCTTAAACACTGTTTCAGGGCAAGAGATTGAGGTTTAGACTAAAATGTAATGCATTATAAGAAGAATCTTTACTTTGAAACTCTGTTCTTGACCTTTTTCACACTCTGAAACAGCTTGGTATTCGCCTTAAACACTGTTTCAGGGCAAGAGATTGTGTTTTAGACTAAAATGTAATGCATTTTAAGAAAAATCTTTACTTTGAAACTCTGTTCTTGACCTTTTTCACACTCTGAAACAGCTTGGTATTCGCCTTAAAAACTGTTTCAGGGCAAGAGATTGTGTTTTAGACTAAAATGTAATGCATTATAAGGAGAATCTTTACTTTGAAACTGTTCTTTAGCTGTTTCACACTATGAAACAGCTTGGTATTCACCTTAAACACTGTTTCAGGGCAAGAGATTGTGTTTTAGACTAAAATGTAATGCATTATAAGAAGAATATTTACATTGCAACTGTTCTTTAGAGATTGTCTTTTAGACTCATTGAAACAGCATTTCAAAGCATTGTAATCGCCTTAAACACAGTTTCAGGGCAAGAGATTGTGTTTTAGACTAAAATGTAATGCATTTTAAGAAAAATCTTTACTTTGAAACTCTGTTCTTTACCTTTTTCACACTCTGAAACAGCTTTGTATTCACCTTAAACACTGTTTTAGGGCAAGAGATTGTGTTTTAGACTAAAATGTAATGCATTATAAGAAGAATCTTTACTTTGAAACTCTGTTCTTTACCTTTTTCACACTCTGAAACAGCTTGGCATTCGCCTAAAACACTGTTTCAGGGCAAGAGATTGTACTTTGGACTAAAATGTAATGCATTATAAGGAGAATCTTTACTTTGCAACTGTTCTTTAGAGATTGTCTTTTAGACTCATTGAAACAGCATTTCAAAGCATTGTAATCGCCTTAAACACAGTTTCAGGGCAAGAGATTGTGTTTTAGACTAAAATGTAATGCATTTTAAGAAAAATCTTTACTTTGAAACTCTGTTCTTGACCTTTTTCACACTCTGAAACAGCTTGGTATTCGCCTTAAACACTGTTTCAGGGCAAGAGATTGAGGTTTAGACTAAAATGTAATGCATTATAAGAAGAATCTTTACTTTGAAACTCTGTTCTTTACCTTTTTCACACTCTGAAACAGCTTTGTATTCACCTTAAACACTGTTTTAGGGCAAGAGATTTTGTTTTAGACTAAAATGTAATGCATTATAAGAAGAATCTTTACTTTGAAACTCTGTTCTTTACCTTTTTCACACTCTGAAACAGCTTTGTATTCACCTTAAACACTGTTTTAGGGCAAGAGATTTTGTTTTAGACTAAAAGGTAATGCATTATAAAAAGAATCTTTACTTTGAAACTCTGTTCTTTACCTTTTTCACACTATGAAACAGTTTGGTATTCGCCTTCAACACTTTCAGGGCAAGAGATTGAGGTTTAGACTAAAATGTAATGCATTATAAGAAGAATATTTACATTGCAACTGTTCTTTAGAGATTGTCTTTTAGACTCATTGAAACAGGGTTTCAAAGCATTGTAATCGCCTTAAACACAGTTTCAGGGCAAGAAATTGTGTTTTAGACTAAAATGTAATGCATTTTAAGAAAAATCTTTACTTTGAAACTCTGTTCTTGACCTTTTTCACACTCTGAAACAGCTTGGTATTCGCCTTAAACACTGTTTCAGGGCAAGAGATTGAGGTTTAGACTAAAATGTAATGCATTATAAGAAGAATCTTTACTTTGAAACTCTGTTCTTGACCTTTTTCACACTCTGAAACAGCTTGGTATTCGCCTTAAACACTGTTTCAGGGCAAGAGATTGTGTTTTAGACTAAAATGTAATGCATTTTAAGAAAAATCTTTACTTTGAAACTCTGTTCTTGACCTTTTTCACACTCTGAAACAGCTTGGTATTTGCCTTAAAAACTGTTTCAGGGCAAGAGATTGTACTTTGGACTAAAATGTAATGCATTATAAGGAGAATCTTTACTTTGAAACTGTTCTTTAGCTGTTTCACACTATGAAACAGCTTGGTATTCACCTTAAACACTGTTTCAGGGCAAGAGATTGTGTTTTAGACTAAAATGTAATGCATTATAAGAAGAATATTTACATTGCAACTGTTCTTTAGAGATTGTCTTTTAGACTCATTGAAACAGCGTTTCAAAGCATTGTAATCGCCTTAAACACAGTTTCAGGGCAAGAGATTGTGTTTTAGACTAAAATGTAACGCATTTTAAGAAAAATCTTTACTTTGAAACTCTGTTCTTTACCTTTTTCACACTCTGAAACAGCTTGGTATTCGCCTTAAACACTGTTTCAGGGCAAGAGATTGTACTTTGGACTAAAATGTAATGCATTATAAGGAGAATCTTTACTTTTAAACTGTTCTTTAGCTGTTTCTCACTATGAAACAGCTTGGTATTCACCTTAAACACTGTTTCTGGGCAAGAGATTGTGTTTTAGACTAAAATGTAATGCATTATAAGAAGAATATTTACATTGCAACTGTTCTTTAGAGATTGTCTTTTAGACTCATTGAAACAGCATTTCAAAGCATTGTAATCGCCTTAAACACAGTTTCAGGGCAAGAGATTGTGTTTTAGACTAAAATGTAATGCATTATAAGAGGAATCTTTACTTTGAAACTCTGTTCTTTACCTTTTTCACACTCTGAAACAGCTTGGTATTCACCTTAAACACTGTTTCTGGGCAAGAGATTGTGCTTTGGACTAAAATGTAATGCATTTTAAGGAGAATCTTTACTTTGAAACTCTGTTCTTGACCTTTTTCACACTCTGAAACAGCTTGGCATTCGCCTAAAACACTGTTTCAGGGCAAGAGATTGTACTTTGGACTAAAATGTAATGCATTATAAGGAGAATCTTTACTTTGAAACTCTGTTCTTTACCTTTTTCACACTCTGAAACAGCTTTGTATTCACCTTAAACACTGTTTTAGGGCAAGAGATTTTGTTTTAGACTAAAAGGTAATGCATTATAAAAAGAATCTTTACTTTGAAACTCTGTTCTTTACCTTTTTCACACTATGAAACAGCTTGGTATTCGCCTTCAACACTTTCAGGGCAAGAGATTGAGGTTTAGACTAAAATGTAATGCATTATAAGAAGAATATTTACATTGCAACTGTTCTTTAGAGATTGTCTTTTAGACTCATTGAAACAGGGTTTCAAAGCATTGTAATCGCCTTAAACACAGTTTCAGGGCAAGAGATTGTGTTTTAGACTAAAATGTAATGCATTTTAAGAAGAATCTTTACTTTGAAACTCTGTTCTTGACCTTTTTCACACTCTGAAACAGCTTGGTATTCGCCTTAAACACTGTTTCAGGGCAAGAGATTGAGGTTTAGACTAAAATGTAATGCATTATAAGAAGAATCTTTACTTTGAAACTCTGTTCTTTACATTTTTCACACTCTGAAACAGATTTGTATTCACCTTAAACACTGTTTTAGGGCAAGAGATTTTGTTTTAGACTAAAATGTAATGCATTATAAGAAGAATATTTACATTGCAACTGTTCTTTAGAGATTGTCTTTTAGACTCATTGAAACAGCGTTTCAAAGCATTGTAATCGCCTTAAACACAGTTTCAGGGCAAGAGATTGTGTTTTAGACTAAAATGTAACGCATTTTAAGAAAAATCTTTACTTTGAAACTCTGTTCTTTACCTTTTTCACACTCTGAAACAGCTTTGTATTTGCCTTAAACACTGTTTTAGGGCAAGAGATTGTGTTTTAGACTAAAATGTAATGAATTATAAAAAGAATCTTTACTTTGAAACTCTGTTCTTTACCTTTTTCACACTATGAAACAGCTTGGTATTCGCCTTAAACACTGTTTTAGGGCAAGAGATTTTGTTTTAGACTAAAATGTAATGCATTATAAAAAGAATCTTTACTTTGAAACTCTGTTCTTTACCTTTTTCACACTATGAAACAGCTTTGAATTCACCTTAAACACTGTTTTAGGGCAAGAGATTGTGTTTTAGGCTAAAATGTAATGAATTATAAAAAGAATCTTTACTTTGAAACTCTGTTCTTTACCTTTTTCACACTCTGAAACAGCTTGGTATTCGCCTTTAAAACTGTTTCAGGGCAAGAGATTGTACTTTGGACTAAAATGTAATGCATTATAAGGAGAATCTTTACTTTGAAACTGTTCTTTAGCTGTTTCACACTATGAAACAGCTTGGTATTCACCTTAAACACTGTTTCGGGGCAAGAGATTGTGTTTTAGACTAAAATGTAATGCATTATAAGAAGAATATTTACATTGCAACTGTTCTTTAGAGATTGTCTTTTAGACTCATTGAAACAGCGTTTCAAAGCATTGTAATCGCCTTAAACACAGTTTCAGGGCATGAGATTGTGTTTTAGACTAAAATGTAATGCATTTTAAGAAAAATCTGTACTTTGAAACTCTGTTCTTTACCTTTTTCACACTCTGAAACAGCGTTGTATTCACCTTAAACACTGTTTTAGGGCAAGAGATTGTGTTTTAGACTAAAATGTAATGCATTATAAGAAGAATCTTTACTTTGAAACTCTGTTCTTTACCTTTTTCACACTCTGAAACAGCTTGGTATTCGCCTTAAACACTGTTTCAGTGCAAGAGATTGTACTTTGGACTAAAATGTAATGCATTATAAGGAGAATCTTTACTTTGAAACTGTTCTTTAGCTGTTTCACACTATGAAACAGCTTGGTATTCACCTTAAACACTTTCAGGGCAAGAGATTGAGGTTTAGACTAAAATGTAATGCATTATAAGAAGAATATTTACATTGCAACTGTTCTTTAGAGATTGTCTTTTAGACTCATTGAAACAGCGTTTCAAAGCATTGTAATCGCCTTAAACACAGTTTCAGGGCAAAAGTTTGTGTTTTAGACTAAAATGTAATGCATTTTAAGAAGAATCTTTACTTTGAAACTCTGTTCTTTACCTTTTTCACACTCTGAAACAGCTTGGTATTCACCTTAAACACTGTTTTAGGGCAAGAGATTGTGTTTTAGACTAAAATGTAATGCATTATAAGAAGAATCTTTACTTTGAAACTCTGTTCTTTACCTTTTTCACACTCTGAAACAGCTTGGTATTCACATTAAACACTGTTTCTGGGCAAGAGATTGTGCTTTGGACTAAAATGTAATGCATTTTAAGGAGAATCTTTACTTTGAAACTCTGTTCTTGACCTTTTTCACACTCTGAAACAGCTTGGTATTCGCCTTAAACACTGTTTCAGGGCAAGAGATTGAGGTTTAGACTAAAATGTAATGCATTATAAGAAGAATCTTTACTTTGAAACTCTGTTCTTTACCTTTTTCACACTCTGAAACAGCTTTGTATTCACCTTAAACACTGTTTTAGGGCAAGAGATTTTGTTTTATACTAAAAGGTAATGCATTATAAAAAGAATCTTTACTTTGAAACTCTGTTCTTTACCTTTTTCACACTATGAAACAGCTTGGTATTCGCCTTCAACACTGTTTTAGGGCAAGAGATTGAGGTTTAGACTAAAATGTAATGCATTATAAGAAGAATATTTACATTGCAACTGTTCTTTAGAGATTGTCTTTTAGACTCATTGAAACAGGGTTTCAAAGCATTGTAATCGCCTTAAACACAGTTTCAGGGCAAGAGATTGTGTTTTAGACTAAAATGTAATGCATTTTAAGAAGAATCTTTACTTTGAAACTCTGTTCTTGACCTTTTTCACACTCTGAAACAGCTTGGTATTCGCCTTAAACACTGTTTCAGGGCAAGAGATTGAGGTTTAGACTAAAATGTAATGCATTATAAGAAGAATCTTTACTTTGAAACTCTGTTCTTTACCTTTTTCACACTCTGAAACAGCTTGGTATTCGCCTTAAAAACTGTTTCAGGGCAAGAGATTGTACTTTGGACTAAAATGTAATGCATTATAAGGAGAATCTTTACTTTGAAACTGTTCTTTAGCTGTTTCACACTATGAAACAGCTTGGTATTCACCTTAAACACTGTTTCAGGGCAAGAGATTGTGTTTTAGACTAAAATATAATGCATTATAAGAAGAATATTTACATTGCAACTGTTCTTTAGAGATTGTCTTTTAGACTCATTGAAACAGCGTTTCAAAGCATTGTAATCACCTTAAACACAGTTTCAGGGCAAGAGATTGTGTTTTAGACTAAAATGTAATGCATTTTAAGAAAAATCTGTACTTTGAAACTCTGTTCTTTACCTTTTTCACACTCTGAAACAGCTTTGTATTCACCTTAAACACTGTTTTAGGGCAAGAGATTGTGTTTTAGACTAAAATGTAATGCATTATAAGAAGAATCTTTACTTTGAAACTCTGTTCTTTACCTTTTTCACACTCTGAAACAGCTTGGTATTCGCCTTAAACACTGTTTCAGTGCAAGAGATTGTACTTTGGACTAAAATGTAATGCATTATAAGGAGAATCTTTACTTTGAAACTGTTCTTTAGCTGTTTCACACTATGAAACAGTTTGGTATTCACCTTAAACACTGTTTCAGGGCAAGAGATTGTGTTTTAGACTAAAATGTAATGCATTATAAGAAGAATATTTACATTGCAAATGTTCTTTAGAGATTGTCTTTTAGACTCATTGAAACAGCGTTTCAAAGCATTGTAATCGCCTTAAACACAGTTTCAGGGCAAGAGATTGTGTTTCAGACTAAAATGTAATGCATTTTAAGAAGAATCTTTACTTTGAAACTCTGTTCTTTACCTTTTTTACACTCTGAAACAGCTTTGTATTCACCTTAAACACTGTTTTAGGGCAAGACATTTTGTTTTAGACTAAAATGTAATGTATTATAAAAAGAATCTTTACTTTGAAACTCTGTTCTTTACCTTTTTCACACTATGAAACAGCTTTGAATTCACCTTAAACACTTTCAGGGCAAGAGATTGAGGTTTAGACTAAAATGTAATGCATTCTAAGAAGAATATTTACATTGCAACTGTTCTTTAGAGATTGTCTTTTAGACTCATTGAAACAGCGTTTCAAAGCATTGTAATCGCCTTAAACACAGTTTCAGGGCAAAAGTTTGTGTTTTAGACTAAAATGTAATGCATTTTAAGAAGAATCTTTACTTTGAAACTCTGTTCTTTACCTTTTTCACACTCTGAAACAGCTTGGTATTCACCTTAAACACTGTTTTAGGGCAAGAGATTGTGTTTTAGACTAAAATGTAATGCATTATAAGAGGAATCTTTACTTTGAAACTCTGTTCTTTACCTTTTTCACACTCTGAAACAGCTTGGTATTCACCTTAAACACTGTTTCTGGGCAAGAGATTGTGCTTTGGACTAAAATGTAATGCATTTTAAGGAGAATCTTTACTTTGAAACTCTGTTCTTGACCTTTTTCACACTCTGAAACAGCTTGGTATTCGCCTTAAACACTGTTTCAGGGCAAGAGATTGAGGTTTAGACTAAAATGTAATGCATTATAAGAAGAATCTTTACTTTGAAACTCTGTTCTTTATCTTTTTCACACTCTGAAACAGCTTTGTATTCACCTTAAACACTGTTTTAGGGCAAGAGATTTTGTTTTAGACTAAAATGTAATGCATTATAAGAAGAATCTTTACTTTGAAACTCTGTTCTTTACCTTTTTCACACTCTGAAACAGCTTTGTATTCACCTTAAACACTGTTTTAGGGCAAGAGATTTTGTTTTAGACTAAAAGGTAATGCATTATAAAAAGAATCTTTACTTTGAAACTCTGTTCTTTAACTTTTTCACACTATGAAACAGTTTGGTATTCGCCTTCAACACTTTCAGGGCAAGAGATTGAGGTTTAGACTAAAATGTAATGCATTATAAGAAGAATATTTACATTGCAACTGTTCTTTAGAGATTGTCTTTTAGACTCATTGAAACAGGGTTTCAAAGCATTGTAATCGCCTTAAACACAGTTTCAGGGCAAGAAATTGTGTTTTAGACTAAAATGTAATGCATTTTAAGAAAAATCTTTACTTTGAAACTCTGTTCTTGACCTTTTTCACACTCTGAAACAGCTTGGTATTCGCCTTAAACACTGTTTCAGGGCAAGAGATTGAGGTTTAGACTAAAATGTAATGCATTATAAGAAGAATCTTTACTTTGAAACTCTGTTCTTGACCTTTTTCACACTCTGAAACAGCTTGGTATTCGCCTTAAACACTGTTTCAGGGCAAGAGATTGTGTTTTAGACTAAAATGTAATGCATTTTAAGAAAAATCTTTACTTTGAAACTCTGTTCTTGACCTTTTTCACACTCTGAAACAGCTTGGTATTTGCCTTAAAAACTGTTTCAGGGCAAGAGATTGTACTTTGGACTAAAATGTAATGCATTATAAGGAGAATCTTTACTTTGAAACTGTTCTTTAGCTGTTTCACACTATGAAACAGCTTGGTATTCACCTTAAACACTGTTTCAGGGCAAGAGATTGTGTTTTAGACTAAAATGTAATGCATTATAAGAAGAATATTTACATTGCAACTGTTCTTTAGAGATTGTCTTTTAGACTCATTGAAACAGCGTTTCAAAGCATTGTAATCGCCTTAAACACAGTTTCAGGGCAAGAGATTGTGTTTTAGACTAAAATGTAACGCATTTTAAGAAAAATCTACTTTGAAACTCTGTTCTTTACCTTTTTCACACTCTGAAACAGCTTGGTATTCGCCTTAAACACTGTTTCAGGGCAAGAGATTGTACTTTGGACTAAAATGTAATGCATTATAAGGAGAATCTTTACTTTGAAACTGTTCTTTAGCTGTTTCTCACTATGAAACAGCTTGGTATTCACCTTAAACACTGTTTCTGGGCAAGAGATTGTGTTTTAGACTAAAATGTAATGCATTATAAGAAGAATATTTACATTGCAACTGTTCTTTAGAGATTGTCTTTTAGACTCATTGAAACAGCATTTCAAAGCATTGTAATCGCCTTAAACACAGTTTCAGGGCAAGAGATTGTGTTTTAGACTAAAATGTAATGCATTATAAGAGGAATCTTTACTTTGAAACTCTGTTCTTTACCTTTTTCACACTCTGAAACAGCTTGGTATTCACCTTAAACACTGTTTCTGGGCAAGAGATTGTGCTTTGGACTAAAATGTAATGCATTTTAAGGAGAATCTTTACTTTGAAACTCTGTTCATGACCTTTTTCACACTCTGAAACAGCTTGGCATTCGCCTAAAACACTGTTTCAGGGCAAGAGATTGTACTTTGGACTAAAATGTAATGCATTATAAGGAGAATCTTTACTTTGAAACTCTGTTCTTTACCTTTTTCACACTCTGAAACAGCTTTGTATTCACCTTAAACACTGTTTTAGGGCAAGAGATTTTGTTTTAGACTAAAAGGTAATGCATTATAAAAAGAATCTTTACTTTGAAACTCTGTTCTTTACCTTTTTCACACTATGAAACAGCTTGGTATTCGCCTTCAACACTTTCAGGGCAAGAGATTGAGGTTTAGACTAAAATGTAATGCATTATAAGAAGAATATTTACATTGCAACTGTTCTTTAGAGATTGTCTTTTAGACTCATTGAAACAGGGTTTCAAAGCATTGTAATCGCCTTAAACACAGTTTCAGGGCAAGAGATTGTGTTTTAGACTAAAATGTAATGCATTTTAAGAAGAATCTTTACTTTGAAACTCTGTTCTTGACCTTTTTCACACTCTGAAACAGCTTGGTATTCGCCTTAAACACTGTTTCAGGGCAAGAGATTGAGGTTTAGACTAAAATGTAATGCATTATAAGAAGAATCTTTACTTTGAAACTCTGTTCTTTACATTTTTCACACTCTGAAACAGATTTGTATTCACCTTAAACACTGTTTTAGGGCAAGAGATTTTGTTTTAGACTAAAATGTAATGCATTATAAGAAGAATATTTACATTGCAACTGTTCTTTAGAGATTGTCTTTTAGACTCATTGAAACAGCGTTTCAAAGCATTGTAATCGCCTTAAACACAGTTTCAGGGCAAGAGATTGTGTTTTAGACTAAAATGTAACGCATTTTAAGAAAAATCTTTACTTTGAAACTCTGTTCTTTACCTTTTTCACACTCTGAAACAGCTTTGTATTTGCCTTAAACACTGTTTTAGGGCAAGAGATTGTGTTTTAGACTAAAATGTAATGAATTATAAAAAGAATCTTTACTTTGAAACTCTGTTCTTTACCTTTTTCACACTATGAAACAGCTTGGTATTCGCCTTAAACACTGTTTTAGGGCAAGAGATTTTGTTTTAGACTAAAATGTAATGCATTATAAAAAGAATCTTTACTTTGAAACTCTGTTCTTTACCTTTTTCACACTATGAAACAGCTTTGAATTCACCTTAAACACTGTTTTAGGGCAAGAGATTGTGTTTTAGGCTAAAATGTAATGAATTATAAAAAGAATCTTTACTTTGAAACTCTGTTCTTTACCTTTTTCACACTCTGAAACAGCTTGGTATTCGCCTTTAAAACTGTTTCAGGGCAAGAGATTGTACTTTGGACTAAAATGTAATGCATTATAAGGAGAATCTTTACTTTGAAACTGTTCTTTAGCTGTTTCACACTATGAAACAGCTTGGTATTCACCTTAAACACTGTTTCAGGGCAAGAGATTGTGTTTTAGACTAAAATGTAATGCATTATAAGAAGAATATTTACATTGCAACTGTTCTTTAGAGATTGTCTTTTAGACTCATTGAAACAGCGTTTCAAAGCATTGTAATCGCCTTAAACACAGTTTCAGGGCATGAGATTGTGTTTTAGACTAAAATGTAATGCATTTTAAGAAAAATCTGTACTTTGAAACTCTGTTCTTTACCTTTTTCACACTCTGAAACAGCGTTGTATTCACCTTAAACACTGTTTTAGGGCAAGAGATTGTGTTTTAGACTAAAATGTAATGCATTTTAAGAAAAATCTTTACTTTGAAACTCTGTTCTTGACCTTTTTCACACTCTGAAACAGCTTGGTATTCGCCTTAAACACTGTTTCAGGGCAAGAGATTGAGGTTTAGACTAAAATGTAATGCATTATAAGAAGAATCTTTACTTTGAAACTCTGTTCTTGACCTTTTTCACACTCTGAAACAGCTTGGTATTCGCCTTAAACACTGTTTCAGGGCAAGAGATTGTGTTTTAGACTAAAATGTAATGCATTTTAAGAAAAATCTTTACTTTGAAACTCTGTTCTTGACCTTTTTCACACTCTGAAACAGCTTGGTATTTGCCTTAAAAACTGTTTCAGGGCAAGAGATTGTACTTTGGACTAAAATGTAATGCATTATAAGGAGAATCTTTACTTTGAAACTGTTCTTTAGCTGTTTCACACTATGAAACAGCTTGGTATTCACCTTAAACACTGTTTCAGGGCAAGAGATTGTGTTTTAGACTAAAATGTAATGCATTATAAGAAGAATATTTACATTGCAACTGTTCTTTAGAGATTGTCTTTTAGACTCATTGAAACAGCGTTTCAAAGCATTGTAATCGCCTTAAACACAGTTTCAGGGCAAGAGATTGTGTTTTAGACTAAAATGTAACGCATTTTAAGAAAAATCTACTTTGAAACTCTGTTCTTTACCTTTTTCACACTCTGAAACAGCTTGGTATTCGCCTTAAACACTGTTTCAGGGCAAGAGATTGTACTTTGGACTAAAATGTAATGCATTATAAGGAGAATCTTTACTTTGAAACTGTTCTTTAGCTGTTTCTCACTATGAAACAGCTTGGTATTCACCTTAAACACTGTTTCTGGGCAAGAGATTGTGTTTTAGACTAAAATGTAATGCATTATAAGAAGAATATTTACATTGCAACTGTTCTTTAGAGATTGTCTTTTAGACTCATTGAAACAGCATTTCAAAGCATTGTAATCGCCTTAAACACAGTTTCAGGGCAAGAGATTGTGTTTTAGACTAAAATGTAATGCATTATAAGAGGAATCTTTACTTTGAAACTCTGTTCTTTACCTTTTTCACACTCTGAAACAGCTTGGTATTCACCTTAAACACTGTTTCTGGGCAAGAGATTGTGCTTTGGACTAAAATGTAATGCATTTTAAGGAGAATCTTTACTTTGAAACTCTGTTCATGACCTTTTTCACACTCTGAAACAGCTTGGCATTCGCCTAAAACACTGTTTCAGGGCAAGAGATTGTACTTTGGACTAAAATGTAATGCATTATAAGGAGAATCTTTACTTTGAAACTCTGTTCTTTACCTTTTTCACACTCTGAAACAGCTTTGTATTCACCTTAAACACTGTTTTAGGGCAAGAGATTTTGTTTTAGACTAAAAGGTAATGCATTATAAAAAGAATCTTTACTTTGAAACTCTGTTCTTTACCTTTTTCACACTATGAAACAGCTTGGTATTCGCCTTCAACACTTTCAGGGCAAGAGATTGAGGTTTAGACTAAAATGTAATGCATTATAAGAAGAATATTTACATTGCAACTGTTCTTTAGAGATTGTCTTTTAGACTCATTGAAACAGGGTTTCAAAGCATTGTAATCGCCTTAAACACAGTTTCAGGGCAAGAGATTGTGTTTTAGACTAAAATGTAATGCATTTTAAGAAGAATCTTTACTTTGAAACTCTGTTCTTGACCTTTTTCACACTCTGAAACAGCTTGGTATTCGCCTTAAACACTGTTTCAGGGCAAGAGATTGAGGTTTAGACTAAAATGTAATGCATTATAAGAAGAATCTTTACTTTGAAACTCTGTTCTTTACATTTTTCACACTCTGAAACAGATTTGTATTCACCTTAAACACTGTTTTAGGGCAAGAGATTTTGTTTTAGACTAAAATGTAATGCATTATAAGAAGAATATTTACATTGCAACTGTTCTTTAGAGATTGTCTTTTAGACTCATTGAAACAGCGTTTCAAAGCATTGTAATCGCCTTAAACACAGTTTCAGGGCAAGAGATTGTGTTTTAGACTAAAATGTAACGCATTTTAAGAAAAATCTTTACTTTGAAACTCTGTTCTTTACCTTTTTCACACTCTGAAACAGCTTTGTATTTGCCTTAAACACTGTTTTAGGGCAAGAGATTGTGTTTTAGACTAAAATGTAATGAATTATAAAAAGAATCTTTACTTTGAAACTCTGTTCTTTACCTTTTTCACACTATGAAACAGCTTGGTATTCGCCTTAAACACTGTTTTAGGGCAAGAGATTTTGTTTTAGACTAAAATGTAATGCATTATAAAAAGAATCTTTACTTTGAAACTCTGTTCTTTACCTTTTTCACACTATGAAACAGCTTTGAATTCACCTTAAACACTGTTTTAGGGCAAGAGATTGTGTTTTAGGCTAAAATGTAATGAATTATAAAAAGAATCTTTACTTTGAAACTCTGTTCTTTACCTTTTTCACACTCTGAAACAGCTTGGTATTCGCCTTTAAAACTGTTTCAGGGCAAGAGATTGTACTTTGGACTAAAATGTAATGCATTATAAGGAGAATCTTTACTTTGAAACTGTTCTTTAGCTGTTTCACACTATGAAACAGCTTGGTATTCACCTTAAACACTGTTTCAGGGCAAGAGATTGTGTTTTAGACTAAAATGTAATGCATTATAAGAAGAATATTTACATTGCAACTGTTCTTTAGAGATTGTCTTTTAGACTCATTGAAACAGCGTTTCAAAGCATTGTAATCGCCTTAAACACAGTTTCAGGGCATGAGATTGTGTTTTAGACTAAAATGTAATGCATTTTAAGAAAAATCTGTACTTTGAAACTCTGTTCTTTACCTTTTTCACACTCTGAAACAGCGTTGTATTCACCTTAAACACTGTTTTAGGGCAAGAGATTGTGTTTTAGACTAAAATGTAATGCATTATAAGAAGAATCTTTACTTTGAAACTCTGTTCTTTACCTTTTTCACACTCTGAAACAGCTTGGTATTCGCCTTAAACACTGTTTCAGTGCAAGAGATTGTACTTTGGACTAAAATGTAATGCATTATAAGGAGAATCTTTACTTTGAAACTGTTCTTTAGCTGTTTCACACTATGAAACAGCTTGGTATTCACCTTAAACACTTTCAGGGCAAGAGATTGAGGTTTAGACTAAAATGTAATGCATTATAAGAAGAATATTTACATTGCAACTGTTCTTTAGAGATTGTCTTTTAGACTCATTGAAACAGCGTTTCAAAGCATTGTAATCGCCTTAAACACAGTTTCAGGGCAAAAGTTTGTGTTTTAGACTAAAATGTAATGCATTTTAAGAAGAATCTTTACTTTGAAACTCTGTTCTTTACCTTTTTCACACTCTGAAACAGCTTGGTATTCACCTTAAACACTGTTTTAGGGCAAGAGATTGTGTTTTAGACTAAAATGTAATGCATTATAAGAAGAATCTTTACTTTGAAACTCTGTTCTTTACCTTTTTCACACTCTGAAACAGCTTGGTATTCACATTAAACACTGTTTCTGGGCAAGAGATTGTGCTTTGGACTAAAATGTAATGCATTTTAAGGAGAATCTTTACTTTGAAACTCTGTTCTTGACCTTTTTCACACTCTGAAACAGCTTGGTATTCGCCTTAAACACTGTTTCAGGGCAAGAGATTGAGGTTTAGACTAAAATGTAATGCATTATAAGAAGAATCTTTACTTTGAAACTCTGTTCTTTACCTTTTTCACACTCTGAAACAGCTTTGTATTCACCTTAAACACTGTTTTAGGGCAAGAGATTTTGTTTTAGACTAAAAGGTAATGCATTATAAAAAGAATCTTTACTTTGAAACTCTGTTCTTTACCTTTTTCACACTATGAAACAGCTTGGTATTCGCCTTCAACACTTTCAGGGCAAGAGATTGAGGTTTAGACTAAAATGTAATGCATTATAAGAAGAATATTTACATTGCAACTGTTCTTTAGAGATTGTCTTTTAGACTCATTGAAACAGGGTTTCAAAGCATTGTAATCGCCTTAAACACAGTTTCAGGGCAAGAGATTGTGTTTTAGACTAAAATGTAATGCATTTTAAGAAGAATCTTTACTTTGAAACTCTGTTCTTGACCTTTTTCACACTCTGAAACAGCTTGGTATTCGCCTTAAACACTGTTTCAGGGCAAGAGATTGAGGTTTAGACTAAAATGTAATGCATTATAAGAAGAATCTTTACTTTGAAACTCTGTTCTTTACCTTTTTCACACTCTGAAACAGCTTGGTATTCGCCTTAAAAACTGTTTCAGGGCAAGAGATTGTACTTTGGACTAAAATGTAATGCATTATAAGGAGAATCTTTACTTTGAAACTGTTCTTTAGCTGTTTCACACTATGAAACAGCTTGGTATTCACCTTAAACACTGTTTCAGGGCAAGAGATTGTGTTTTAGACTAAAATATAATGCATTATAAGAAGAATATTTACATTGCAACTGTTCTTTAGAGATTGTCTTTTAGACTCATTGAAACAGCGTTTCAAAGCATTGTAATCACCTTAAACACAGTTTCAGGGCAAGAGATTGTGTTTTAGACTAAAATGTAATGCATTTTAAGAAAAATCTGTACTTTGAAACTCTGTTCTTTACCTTTTTCACACTCAGAAACAGCTTTGTATTCACCTTAAACACTGTTTTAGGGCAAGAGATTGTGTTTTAGACTAAAATGTAATGCATTATAAGAAGAATCTTTACTTTGAAACTCTGTTCTTTACCTTTTTCACACTCTGAAACAGCTTGGTATTCGCCTTAAACACTGTTTCAGTGCAAGAGATTGTACTTTGGACTAAAATGTAATGCATTATAAGGAGAATCTTTACTTTGAAACTGTTCTTTAGCTGTTTCACACTATGAAACAGTTTGGTATTCACCTTAAACACTGTTTCAGGGCAAGAGATTGTGTTTTAGACTAAAATGTAATGCATTATAAGAAGAATATTTACATTGCAAATGTTCTTTAGAGATTGTCTTTTAGACTCATTGAAACAGCGTTTCAAAGCATTGTAATCGCCTTAAACACAGTTTCAGGGCAAGAGATTGTGTTTCAGACTAAAATGTAATGCATTTTAAGAAGAATCTTTACTTTGAAACTCTGTTCTTTACCTTTTTTACACTCTGAAACAGCTTTGTATTCACCTTAAACACTGTTTTAGGGCAAGACATTTTGTTTTAGACTAAAATGTAATGTATTATAAAAAGAATCTTTACTTTGAAACTCTGTTCTTTACCTTTTTCACACTATGAAACAGCTTTGAATTCACCTTAAACACTCAGGGCAAGAGATTGAGGTTTAGACTAAAATGTAATGCATTCTAAGAAGAATATTTACATTGCAACTGTTCTTTAGAGATTGTCTTTTAGACTCATTGAAACAGCGTTTCAAAGCATTGTAATCGCCTTAAACACAGTTTCAGGGCAAAAGTTTGTGTTTTAGACTAAAATGTAATGCATTTTAAGAAGAATCTTTACTTTGAAACTCTGTTCTTTACCTTTTTCACACTCTGAAACAGCTTGGTATTCACCTTAAACACTGTTTTAGGGCAAGAGATTGTGTTTTAGACTAAAATGTAATGCATTATAAGAGGAATCTTTACTTTGAAACTCTGTTCTTTACCTTTTTCACACTCTGAAACAGCTTGGTATTCACCTTAAACACTGTTTCTGGGCAAGAGATTGTGCTTTGGACTAAAATGTAATGCATTTTAAGGAGAATCTTTACTTTGAAACTCTGTTCTTGACCTTTTTCACACTCTGAAACAGCTTGGTATTCGCCTTAAACACTGTTTCAGGGCAAGAGATTGAGGTTTAGACTAAAATGTAATGCATTATAAGAAGAATCTTTACTTTGAAACTCTGTTCTTTATCTTTTTCACACTCTGAAACAGCTTTGTATTCACCTTAAACACTGTTTTAGGGCAAGAGATTTTGTTTTAGACTAAAAGGTAATGCATTATAAAAAGAATCTTTACTTTGAAACTCTGTTCTTTACCTTTTTCACACTATGAAACAGCTTGGTATTCGCCTTCAACACTTTCAGGGCAAGAGATTGAGGTTTAGACTAAAATGTAATGCATTATAAGAAGAATATTTACATTGCAACTGTTCTTTAGAGATTGTCTTTTAGACTCATTGAAACAGGGTTTCAAAGCATTGTAATCGCCTTAAACACAGTTTCAGGGCAAGAGATTGTGTTTTAGACTAAAATGTAATGCATTTTAAGAAGAATCTTTACTTTGAAACTCTGTTCTTGACCTTTTTCACACTCTGAAACAGCTTGGTATTCGCCTTAAACCCTGTTTCAGGGCAAGAGATTGAGGTTTAGACTAAAATGTAATGCATTATAAGAAGAATCTTTACTTTGAAACTCTGTTCTTTACATTTTTCACACTCTGAAACAGATTTGTATTCACCTTAAACACTGTTTTAGGGCAAGAGATTTTGTTTTAGACTAAAATGTAATGCATTATAAAAAGAATCTTTACTTTGAAACTCTGTTCTTTACCTTTTTCACACTATGAAACAGCTTTGAATTCACCTTAAACACTGTTTTAGGGCAAGAGATTGTGTTTTAGACTAAAATGTAATGAATTATAAAAATAATCTTTACTTTGAAACTCTGTTCTTTACCTTTTTCACACTCTGAAACAGCTTGGTATTCGCCTTAAAAACTTTCAGGGCAAGAGATTGTACTTTGGACTAAAATGTAATGCATTATAAGGAGAATCTTTACTTTGAAACTGTTCTTTAGCTGTTTCACACTATGAAACAGCTTGGTATTCACCTTAAACACTGTTTCAGGGCAAGAGATTGTGTTTTAGACTAAAATATAATGCATTATAAGAAGAATATTTACATTGCAACTGTTCTTTAGAGATTGTCTTTTAGACTCATTGAAACAGCGTTTCAAAGCATTGTAATCACCTTAAACACAGTTTCAGGGCAAGAGATTGTGTTTTAGACTAAAATGTAATGCATTTTAAGAAAAATCTGTACTTTGAAACTCTGTTCTTTACCTTTTTCACACTCAGAAACAGCTTTGTATTCACCTTAAACACTGTTTTAGGGCAAGAGATTGTGTTTTAGACTAAAATGTAATGCATTATAAGAAGAATCTTTACTTTGAAACTCTGTTCTTTACCTTTTTCACACTCTGAAACAGCTTGGTATTCGCCTTAAACACTGTTTCAGTGCAAGAGATTGTACTTTGGACTAAAATGTAATGCATTATAAGGAGAATCTTTACTTTGAAACTGTTCTTTAGCTGTTTCACACTATGAAACAGTTTGGTATTCACCTTAAACACTGTTTCAGGGCAAGAGATTGTGTTTTAGACTAAAATGTAATGCATTATAAGAAGAATATTTACATTGCAAATGTTCTTTAGAGATTGTCTTTTAGACTCATTGAAACAGCGTTTCAAAGCATTGTAATCGCCTTAAACACAGTTTCAGGGCAAGAGATTGTGTTTCAGACTAAAATGTAATGCATTTTAAGAAGAATCTTTACTTTGAAACTCTGTTCTTTACCTTTTTTACACTCTGAAACAGCTTTGTATTCACCTTAAACACTGTTTTAGGGCAAGACATTTTGTTTTAGACTAAAATGTAATGTATTATAAAAAGAATCTTTACTTTGAAACTCTGTTCTTTACCTTTTTCACACTATGAAACAGCTTTGAATTCACCTTAAACACTTTCAGGGCAAGAGATTGAGGTTTAGACTAAAATGTAATGCATTCTAAGAAGAATATTTACATTGCAACTGTTCTTTAGAGATTGTCTTTTAGACTCATTGAAACAGCGTTTCAAAGCATTGTAATCGCCTTAAACACAGTTTCAGGGCAAAAGTTTGTGTTTTAGACTAAAATGTAATGCATTTTAAGAAGAATCTTTACTTTGAAACTCTGTTCTTTACCTTTTTCACACTCTGAAACAGCTTGGTATTCACCTTAAACACTGTTTTAGGGCAAGAGATTGTGTTTTAGACTAAAATGTAATGCATTATAAGAGGAATCTTTACTTTGAAACTCTGTTCTTTACCTTTTTCACACTCTGAAACAGCTTGGTATTCACCTTAAACACTGTTTCTGGGCAAGAGATTGTGCTTTGGACTAAAATGTAATGCATTTTAAGGAGAATCTTTACTTTGAAACTCTGTTCTTGACCTTTTTCACACTCTGAAACAGCTTGGTATTCGCCTTAAACACTGTTTCAGGGCAAGAGATTGAGGTTTAGACTAAAATGTAATGCATTATAAGAAGAATCTTTACTTTGAAACTCTGTTCTTTATCTTTTTCACACTCTGAAACAGCTTTGTATTCACCTTAAACACTGTTTTAGGGCAAGAGATTTTGTTTTAGACTAAAAGGTAATGCATTATAAAAAGAATCTTTACTTTGAAACTCTGTTCTTTACCTTTTTCACACTATGAAACAGCTTGGTATTCGCCTTCAACACTTTCAGGGCAAGAGATTGAGGTTTAGACTAAAATGTAATGCATTATAAGAAGAATATTTACATTGCAACTGTTCTTTAGAGATTGTCTTTTAGACTCATTGAAACAGGGTTTCAAAGCATTGTAATCGCCTTAAACACAGTTTCAGGGCAAGAGATTGTGTTTTAGACTAAAATGTAATGCATTTTAAGAAGAATCTTTACTTTGAAACTCTGTTCTTGACCTTTTTCACACTCTGAAACAGCTTGGTATTCGCCTTAAACCCTGTTTCAGGGCAAGAGATTGAGGTTTAGACTAAAATGTAATGCATTATAAGAAGAATCTTTACTTTGAAACTCTGTTCTTTACATTTTTCACACTCTGAAACAGATTTGTATTCACCTTAAACACTGTTTTAGGGCAAGAGATTTTGTTTTAGACTAAAATGTAATGCATTATAAAAAGAATCTTTACTTTGAAACTCTGTTCTTTACCTTTTTCACACTATGAAACAGCTTTGAATTCACCTTAAACACTGTTTTAGGGCAAGAGATTGTGTTTTAGACTAAAATGTAATGAATTATAAAAATAATCTTTACTTTGAAACTCTGTTCTTTACCTTTTTCACACTCTGAAACAGCTTGGTATTCGCCTTAAAAACTTTCAGGGCAAGAGATTGTACTTTGGACTAAAATGTAATGCATTATAAGGAGAATCTTTACTTTGAAACTGTTCTTTAGCTGTTTCACACTATGAAACAGCTTGGTATTCACCTTAAACACTGTTTCAGGGCAAGAGATTGTGTTTTAGACTAAAATATAATGCATTATAAGAAGAATATTTACATTGCAACTGTTCTTTAGAGATTGTCTTTTAGACTCATTGAAACAGGGTTTCAAAGCATTGTAATCGCCTTAAACACAGTTTCAGGGCATGAGATTGTGTTTTAGACTAAAATGTAATGCATTTTAAGAAGAATCTTTACTTTGAAACTCTGTTCTTGACCTTTTTCACACTCTGAAACAGCTTGGTATTCGCCTTAAACACTGTTTCAGGGCAAGAGATTGAGGTTTAGACTAAAATGTAATGCATTATAAGAAGAATCTTTACTTTGAAACTCTGTTCTTTACATTTTTCACACTCTGAAACAGATTTGTATTCACCTTAAACACTGTTTTAGGGCAAGAGATTTTGTTTTAGACTAAAATGTAATGCATTATAAAAAGAATCTTTACTTTGAAACTCTGTTCTTTACCTTTTTCACACTATGAAACAGCTTTGAATTCACCTTAAACACTGTTTTAGGGCAAGAGATTGTGTTTTAGACTAAAATGTAATGAATTATAAAAATAATCTTTACTTTGAAACTCTGTTCTTTACCTTTTTCACAGTCTGAAACAGCTTGGTATTCGCCTTAAAAACTGTTTCAGGGCAAGAGATTGTACTTTGGACTAAAATGTAATGCATTATAAGGAGAATCTTTACTTTGAAACTGTTCTTTAGCTGTTTCACACTATGAAACAGCTTGGTATTCACCTTAAACACTGTTTCAGGGCAAGAGATTGTGTTTTAGACTAAAATATAATGCATTATAAGAAGAATATTTACATTGCAACTGTTCTTTAGAGATTGTCTTTTAGACTCATTGAAACAGCGTTTCAAAGCATTGTAATCGCCTTAAACACAGTTTCAGGGCAAGAGATTGTGTTTTAGACTAAAATGTAACGCATTTTAAGAAAAATCTTTACTTTGAAACTCTGTTCTTTACCTTTTTCACACTCTGAAACAGCTTTGTATTCACCTTAAACACTGTTTTAGGGCAAGAGATTGTGTTTTAGACTAAAATGTAATGCATTATAAGAAGAATCTTTACTTTGAAACTCTGTTCTTTACCTTTTTCACACTCTGAAACAGCTTGGTATTCGCCTTAAACACTGTTTCAGGGCAAGAGATTGTACTTTGGACTAAAATGTAATGCATTATAAGGAGAATCTTTACTTTGAAACTGTTCTTTAGCTGTTTCTCACTATGAAACAGCTTGGTATTCACCTTAAACACTGTTTCAGGGCAAGAGATTGTGTTTTAGACTAAAATGTAATGCATTATAAGAAGAATATTTACATTGCAACTGTTCTTTAGAGATTGTCTTTTAGACTCATTGAAACAGCGTTTCAAAGCATTGTAATCGCCTTAAACACGGTTTCAGGGCAAGAGATTGTGTTTTAGACTAAAATGTAATGCATTTTAAGAAAAATCTTTACTTTGAAACTCTGTTCTTTACCTTTTTCACACTCTGAAACAGCTTGGTATTCGCCTTTAAAACTGTTTCAGGGCAAGAGATTGTACTTTGGACTAAAATGTAATGCATTATAAGGAGAATCTTTACTTTGAAACTGTTCTTTAGCTGTTTCACACTATGAAACAGCTTGGTATTCACCTTAAACACTGTTTCAGGGCAAGAGATTGTGTTTTAGACTAAAATGTAATGCATTATAAGAAGAATATTTACATTGCAACTGTTCTTTAGAGATTGTCTTTTAGACTCATTGAAACAGCGTTTCAAAGCATTGTAATCGCCTTAAACACAGTTTCAGGGCATGAGATTGTGTTTTAGACTAAAATGTAATGCATTTTAAGAAAAATCTGTACTTTGAAACTCTGTTCTTTACCTTTTTCACACTCTGAAACAGCGTTGTATTCACCTTAAACACTGTTTTAGGGCAAGAGATTGTGTTTTAGACTAAAATGTAATGCATTATAAGAAGAATCTTTACTTTGAAACTCTGTTCTTTACCTTTTTCACACTCTGAAACAGCTTGGTATTCGCCTTAAACACTGTTTCAGTGCAAGAGATTGTACTTTGGACTAAAATGTAATGCATTATAAGGAGAATCTTTACTTTGAAACTGTTCTTTAGCTGTTTCACACTATGAAACAGCTTGGTATTCACCTTAAACACTTTCAGGGCAAGAGATTGAGGTTTAGACTAAAATGTAATGCATTATAAGAAGAATATTTACATTGCAACTGTTCTTTAGAGATTGTCTTTTAGACTCATTGAAACAGCGTTTCAAAGCATTGTAATCGCCTTAAACACAGTTTCAGGGCAAAAGTTTGTGTTTTAGACTAAAATGTAATGCATTTTAAGAAGAATCTTTACTTTGAAACTCTGTTCTTTACCTTTTTCACACTCTGAAACAGCTTGGTATTCACCTTAAACACTGTTTTAGGGCAAGAGATTGTGTTTTAGACTAAAATGTAATGCATTATAAGAAGAATCTTTACTTTGAAACTCTGTTCTTTACCTTTTTCACACTCTGAAACAGCTTGGTATTTACATTAAACACTGTTTCTGGGCAAGAGATTGTGCTTTGGACTAAAATGTAATGCATTTTAAGGAGAATCTTTACTTTGAAACTCTGTTCTTGACCTTTTTCACACTCTGAAACAGCTTGGTATTCGCCTTAAACACTGTTTCAGGGCAAGAGATTGAGGTTTAGACTAAAATGTAATGCATTATAAGAAGAATCTTTACTTTGAAACTCTGTTCTTTACCTTTTTCACACTCTGAAACAGCTTTGTATTCACCTTAAACACTGTTTTAGGGCAAGAGATTTTGTTTTAGACTAAAAGGTAATGCATTATAAAAAGAATCTTTACTTTGAAACTCTGTTCTTTACCTTTTTCACACTATGAAACAGCTTGGTATTCGCCTTCAACACTTTCAGGGCAAGAGATTGAGGTTTAGACTAAAATGTAATGCATTATAAGAAGAATATTTACATTGCAACTGTTCTTTAGAGATTGTCTTTTAGACTCATTGAAACAGGGTTTCAAAGCATTGTAATCGCCTTAAACACAGTTTCAGGGCAAGAGATTGTGTTTTAGACTAAAATGTAATGCATTTTAAGAAGAATCTTTACTTTGAAACTCTGTTCTTGACCTTTTTCACACTCTGAAACAGCTTGGTATTCGCCTTAAACACTGTTTCAGGGCAAGAGATTGAGGTTTAGACTAAAATGTAATGCATTATAAGAAGAATCTTTACTTTGAAACTCTGTTCTTTACCTTTTTCACACTCTGAAACAGCTTGGTATTCGCCTTAAAAACTGTTTCAGGGCAAGAGATTGTACTTTGGACTAAAATGTAATGCATTATAAGGAGAATCTTTACTTTGAAACTGTTCTTTAGCTGTTTCACACTATGAAACAGCTTGGTATTCACCTTAAACACTGTTTCAGGGCAAGAGATTGTGTTTTAGACTAAAATATAATGCATTATAAGAAGAATATTTACATTGCAACTGTTCTTTAGAGATTGTCTTTTAGACTCATTGAAACAGCGTTTCAAAGCATTGTAATCACCTTAAACACAGTTTCAGGGCAAGAGATTGTGTTTTAGACTAAAATGTAATGCATTTTAAGAAAAATCTGTACTTTGAAACTCTGTTCTTTACCTTTTTCACACTCTGAAACAGCTTTGTATTCACCTTAAACACTGTTTTAGGGCAAGAGATTGTGTTTTAGACTAAAATGTAATGCATTATAAGAAGAATCTTTACTTTGAAACTCTGTTCTTTACCTTTTTCACACTCTGAAACAGCTTGGTATTCGCCTTAAACACTGTTTCAGTGCAAGAGATTGTACTTTGGACTAAAATGTAATGCATTATAAGGAGAATCTTTACTTTGAAACTGTTCTTTAGCTGTTTCACACTATGAAACAGTTTGGTATTCACCTTAAACACTGTTTCAGGGCAAGAGATTGTGTTTTAGAC
Source organism: Electrophorus electricus (assembly GCF_041902795.1). Lineage (NCBI taxonomy): Eukaryota > Metazoa > Chordata > Actinopteri > Gymnotiformes > Gymnotidae > Electrophorus > Electrophorus electricus. The sequence continues at coordinate 10,097,560 of NC_137517.1, forward strand.
TAAAATGTAATGCATTATAAGAAGAATATTTACATTGCAAATGTTCTTTAGAGATTGTCTTTTAGACTCATTGAAACAGCGTTTCAAAGCATTGTAATCGCCTTAAACACAGTTTCAGGGCAAGAGATTGTGTTTCAGACTAAAATGTAATGCATTTTAAGAAGAATCTTTACTTTGAAACTCTGTTCTTTACCTTTTTTACACTCTGAAACAGCTTTGTATTCACCTTAAACACTGTTTTAGGGCAAGACATTTTGTTTTAGACTAAAATGTAATGTATTATAAAAAGAATCTTTACTTTGAAACTCTGTTCTTTACCTTTTTCACACTATGAAACAGCTTTGAATTCACCTTAAACACTTTCAGGGCAAGAGATTGAGGTTTAGACTAAAATGTAATGCATTCTAAGAAGAATATTTACATTGCAACTGTTCTTTAGAGATTGTCTTTTAGACTCATTGAAACAGCGTTTCAAAGCATTGTAATCGCCTTAAACACAGTTTCAGGGCAAAAGTTTGTGTTTTAGACTAAAATGTAATGCATTTTAAGAAGAATCTTTACTTTGAAACTCTGTTCTTTACCTTTTTCACACTCTGAAACAGCTTGGTATTCACCTTAAACACTGTTTTAGGGCAAGAGATTGTGTTTTAGACTAAAATGTAATGCATTATAAGAGGAATCTTTACTTTGAAACTCTGTTCTTTACCTTTTTCACACTCTGAAACAGCTTGGTATTCACCTTAAACACTGTTTCTGGGCAAGAGATTGTGCTTTGGACTAAAATGTAATGCATTTTAAGGAGAATCTTTACTTTGAAACTCTGTTCTTGACCTTTTTCACACTCTGAAACAGCTTCGTATTCGCCTTAAACACTGTTTCAGGGCAAGAGATTGAGGTTTAGACTAAAATGTAATGCATTATAAGAAGAATCTTTACTTTGAAACTCTGTTCTTTATCTTTTTCACACTCTGAAACAGCTTTGTATTCACCTTAAACACTGTTTTAGGGCAAGAGATTTTGTTTTAGACTAAAAGGTAATGCATTATAAAAAGAATCTTTACTTTGAAACTCTGTTCTTTACCTTTTTCACACTATGAAACAGCTTGGTATTCGCCTTCAACACTTTCAGGGCAAGAGATTGAGGTTTAGACTAAAATGTAATGCATTATAAGAAGAATATTTACATTGCAACTGTTCTTTAGAGATTGTCTTTTAGACTCATTGAAACAGGGTTTCAAAGCATTGTAATCGCCTTAAACACAGTTTCAGGGCAAGAGATTGTGTTTTAGACTAAAATGTAATGCATTTTAAGAAGAATCTTTACTTTGAAACTCTGTTCTTGACCTTTTTCACACTCTGAAACAGCTTGGTATTCGCCTTAAACCCTGTTTCAGGGCAAGAGATTGAGGTTTAGACTAAAATGTAATGCATTATAAGAAGAATCTTTACTTTGAAACTCTGTTCTTTACATTTTTCACACTCTGAAACAGATTTGTATTCACCTTAAACACTGTTTTAGGGCAAGAGATTTTGTTTTAGACTAAAATGTAATGCATTATAAAAAGAATCTTTACTTTGAAACTCTGTTCTTTACCTTTTTCACACTATGAAACAGCTTTGAATTCACCTTAAACACTGTTTTAGGGCAAGAGATTGTGTTTTTGACTAAAATGTAATGAATTATAAAAATAATCTTTACTTTGAAACTCTGTTCTTTACCTTTTTCACACTCTGAAACAGCTTGGTATTCGCCTTAAAAACTTTCAGGGCAAGAGATTGTACTTTGGACTAAAATGTAATGCATTATAAGGAGAATCTTTACTTTGAAACTGTTCTTTAGCTGTTTCACACTATGAAACAGCTTGGTATTCACCTTAAACACTGTTTCAGGGCAAGAGATTGTGTTTTAGACTAAAATATAATGCATTATAAGAAGAATATTTACATTGCAACTGTTCTTTAGAGATTGTCTTTTAGACTCATTGAAACAGGGTTTCAAAGCATTGTAATCGCCTTAAACACAGTTTCAGGGCATGAGATTGTGTTTTAGACTAAAATGTAATGCATTTTAAGAAGAATCTTTACTTTGAAACTCTGTTCTTGACCTTTTTCACACTCTGAAACAGCTTGGTATTCGCCTTAAACACTGTTTCAGGGCAAGAGATTGAGGTTTAGACTAAAATGTAATGCATTATAAGAAGAATCTTTACTTTGAAACTCTGTTCTTTACATTTTTCACACTCTGAAACAGATTTGTATTCACCTTAAACACTGTTTTAGGGCAAGAGATTTTGTTTTAGACTAAAATGTAATGCATTATAAAAAGAATCTTTACTTTGAAACTCTGTTCTTTACCTTTTTCACACTATGAAACAGCTTTGAATTCACCTTAAACACTGTTTTAGGGCAAGAGATTGTGTTTTAGACTAAAATGTAATGAATTATAAAAATAATCTTTACTTTGAAACTCTGTTCTTTACCTTTTTCACAGTCTGAAACAGCTTGGTATTCGCCTTAAAAACTGTTTCAGGGCAAGAGATTGTACTTTGGACTAAAATGTAATGCATTATAAGGAGAATCGTTACTTTGAAACTGTTCTTTAGCTGTTTCACACTATGAAACAGCTTGGTATTCACCTTAAACACTGTTTCAGGGCAAGAGATTGTGTTTTAGACTAAAATATAATGCATTATAAGAAGAATATTTACATTGCAACTGTTCTTTAGAGATTGTCTTTTAGACTCATTGAAACAGCGTTTCAAAGCATTGTAATCGCCTTAAACACAGTTTCAGGGCAAGAGATTGTGTTTTAGACTAAAATGTAACGCATTTTAAGAAAAATCTTTACTTTGAAACTCTGTTCTTTACCTTTTTCACACTCTGAAACAGCTTTGTATTCACCTTAAACACTGTTTTAGGGCAAGAGATTGTGTTTTAGACTAAAATGTAATGCATTATAAGAAGAATCTTTACTTTGAAACTCTGTTCTTTACCTTTTTCACACTCTGAAACAGCTTGGTATTCGCCTTAAACACTGTTTCAGGGCAAGAGATTGTACTTTGGACTAAAATGTAATGCATTATAAGGAGAATCTTTACTTTGAAACTGTTCTTTAGCTGTTTCTCACTATGAAACAGCTTGGTATTCACCTTAAACACTGTTTCAGGGCAAGAGATTGTGTTTTAGACTAAAATGTAATGCATTATAAGAAGAATATTTACATTGCAACTGTTCTTTAGAGATTGTCTTTTAGACTCATTGAAACAGCGTTTCAAAGCATTGTAATCGCCTTAAACACGGTTTCAGGGCAAGAGATTGTGTTTTAGACTAAAATGTAATGCATTTTAAGAAAAATCTTTACTTTGAAACTCTGTTCTTTACCTTTTTCACACTCTGAAACAGCTTTGTATTCGCCTTAAACACGGTTTTAGGGCAAGAGATTGTGTTTTAGACTAAAATGTAATGCATTTTAAGGAGAATCTTTACTTTGAAACTCTGTTCTTGACCTTTTTCACACTCTGAAACAGCTTGGTATTCGCCTTAATCACTTTCAGGGCAAGAGATTGAGGTTTAGACTAAAATGTAATGCATTATAAGAAGAATATTTACATTGCAACTGTTCTTTAGAGATTGTCTTTTAGACTCATTGAAACAGCGTTTCAAAGCATTGTAATCGCCTTAAACACAGTTTCAGGGCAAGAGATTGTGTTTTAGACTAAAATGTAATGCATTTTAAGAAGAATCTTTACTTTGAAACTCTGTTCTTTACCTTTTTCACACTCTGAAACATCTTGGTATTCACCTTAAACACTGTTTTAGGGCAAGAGATTGTGTTTTAGACTAAAATGTAATGCATTATAAGAAGAATCTTTACTTTGAAACTCTGTTCTTTACCTTTTTCACACTCTGAAACAGCTTGGTATTCGCCTTGAACACTGTTTCTGGGCAAGAGATTGTGCTTTGGACTAAAATGTAATGCATTTTAAGGAGAATCTTTACTTTGAAACTCTGTTCTTTACCTTTTTCACACTCTGAAACAGCTTGGTATTCACCTTAAACACTGTTTCTGGGCAAGAGATTGTGCTTTGGACTAAAATGTAATGCATTTTAAGGAGAATCTTTACTTTGAAACTCTGTTCTTGACCTTTTTCACACTCTGAAACAGCTTGGTATTCGCCTTAAACACTGTTTCAGGGCAAGAGATTGAGGTTTAGACTAAAATGTAATGCATTATAAGAAGAATCTTTACTTTGAAACTCTGTTCTTTACCTTTTTCACACTCTGAAACAGCTTTGTATTCACCTTAAACACTGTTTTAGGGCAAGAGATTTTGTTTTAGACTAAAAGGTAATGCATTATAAAAAGAATCTTTACTTTGAAACTCTGTTCTTTACCTTTTTCACACTATGAAACAGCTTGGTATTCGCCTTCAACACTTTCAGGGCAAGAGATTGAGGTTTAGACTAAAATGTAATGCATTATAAGAAGAATATTTACATTGCAACTGTTCTTTAGAGATTGTCTTTTAGACTCATTGAAACAGGGTTTCAAAGCATTGTAATCGCCTTAAACACAGTTTCAGGGCAAGAGATTGTGTTTTAGACTAAAATGTAATGCATTTTAAGAAGAATCTTTACTTTGAAACTCTGTTCTTGACCTTTTTCACACTCTGAAACAGCTTGGTATTCGCCTTAAACACTGTTTCAGGGCAAGAGATTGAGGTTTAGACTAAAATGTAATGCATTATAAAAAGAATCTTTACTTTGAAACTCTGTTCTTTACCTTTTTCACACTATGAAACAGCTTTGAATTCACCTTAAACACTGTTTTAGGGCAAGAGATTGTGTTTTTGACTAAAATGTAATGAATTATAAAAATAATCTTTACTTTGAAACTCTGTTCTTTACCTTTTTCACACTCTGAAACAGCTTGGTATTCGCCTTAAAAACTTTCAGGGCAAGAGATTGTACTTTGGACTAAAATGTAATGCATTATAAGGAGAATCTTTACTTTGAAACTGTTCTTTAGCTGTTTCACACTATGAAACAGCTTGGTATTCACCTTAAACACTGTTTCAGGGCAAGAGATTGTGTTTTAGACTAAAATATAATGCATTATAAGAAGAATATTTACATTGCAACTGTTCTTTAGAGATTGTCTTTTAGACTCATTGAAACAGGGTTTCAAAGCATTGTAATCGCCTTAAACACAGTTTCAGGGCATGAGATTGTGTTTTAGACTAAAATGTAATGCATTTTAAGAAGAATCTTTACTTTGAAACTCTGTTCTTGACCTTTTTCACACTCTGAAACAGCTTGGTATTCGCCTTAAACACTGTTTCAGGGCAAGAGATTGAGGTTTAGACTAAAATGTAATGCATTATAAGAAGAATCTTTACTTTGAAACTCTGTTCTTTACATTTTTCACACTCTGAAACAGATTTGTATTCACCTTAAACACTGTTTTAGGGCAAGAGATTTTGTTTTAGACTAAAATGTAATGCATTATAAAAAGAATCTTTACTTTGAAACTCTGTTCTTTACCTTTTTCACACTATGAAACAGCTTTGAATTCACCTTAAACACTGTTTTAGGGCAAGAGATTGTGTTTTAGACTAAAATGTAATGAATTATAAAAATAATCTTTACTTTGAAACTCTGTTCTTTACCTTTTTCACAGTCTGAAACAGCTTGGTATTCGCCTTAAAAACTGTTTCAGGGCAAGAGATTGTACTTTGGACTAAAATGTAATGCATTATAAGGAGAATCTTTACTTTGAAACTGTTCTTTAGCTGTTTCACACTATGAAACAGCTTGGTATTCACCTTAAACACTGTTTCAGGGCAAGAGATTGTGTTTTAGACTAAAATATAATGCATTATAAGAAGAATATTTACATTGCAACTGTTCTTTAGAGATTGTCTTTTAGACTCATTGAAACAGCGTTTCAAAGCATTGTAATCGCCTTAAACACAGTTTCAGGGCAAGAGATTGTGTTTTAGACTAAAATGTAACGCATTTTAAGAAAAATCTTTACTTTGAAACTCTGTTCTTTACCTTTTTCACACTCTGAAACAGCTTTGTATTCACCTTAAACACTGTTTTAGGGCAAGAGATTGTGTTTTAGACTAAAATGTAATGCATTATAAGAAGAATCTTTACTTTGAAACTCTGTTCTTTACCTTTTTCACACTCTGAAACAGCTTGGTATTCGCCTTAAACACTGTTTCAGGGCAAGAGATTGTACTTTGGACTAAAATGTAATGCATTATAAGGAGAATCTTTACTTTGAAACTGTTCTTTAGCTGTTTCTCACTATGAAACAGCTTGGTATTCACCTTAAACACTGTTTCAGGGCAAGAGATTGTGTTTTAGACTAAAATGTAATGCATTATAAGAAGAATATTTACATTGCAACTGTTCTTTAGAGATTGTCTTTTAGACTCATTGAAACAGCGTTTCAAAGCATTGTAATCGCCTTAAACACGGTTTCAGGGCAAGAGATTGTGTTTTAGACTAAAATGTAATGCATTTTAAGAAAAATCTTTACTTTGAAACTCTGTTCTTTACCTTTTTCACACTCTGAAACAGCTTTGTATTCGCCTTAAACACGGTTTTAGGGCAAGAGATTGTGTTTTAGACTAAAATGTAATGCATTTTAAGGAGAATCTTTACTTTGAAACTCTGTTCTTGACCTTTTTCACACTCTGAAACAGCTTGGTATTCGCCTTAATCACTTTCAGGGCAAGAGATTGAGGTTTAGACTAAAATGTAATGCATTATAAGAAGAATATTTACATTGCAACTGTTCTTTAGAGATTGTCTTTTAGACTCATTGAAACAGCGTTTCAAAGCATTGTAATCGCCTTAAACACAGTTTCAGGGCAAGAGATTGTGTTTTAGACTAAAATGTAATGCATTTTAAGAAGAATCTTTACTTTGAAACTCTGTTCTTTACCTTTTTCACACTCTGAAACATCTTGGTATTCACCTTAAACACTGTTTTTGGGCAAGAGATTGTGTTTTAGACTAAAATGTAATGCATTATAAGAAGAATCTTTACTTTGAAACTCTGTTCTTTACCTTTTTCACACTCTGAAACAGCTTGGTATTCGCCTTGAACACTGTTTCTGGGCAAGAGATTGTGCTTTGGACTAAAATGTAATGCATTTTAAGGAGAATCTTTACTTTGAAACTCTGTTCTTTACCTTTTTCACACTCTGAAACAGCTTGGTATTCACCTTAAACACTGTTTCTGGGCAAGAGATTGTGCTTTGGACTAAAATGTAATGCATTTTAAGGAGAATCTTTACTTTGAAACTCTGTTCTTGACCTTTTTCACACTCTGAAACAGCTTGGTATTCGCCTTAAACACTGTTTCAGGGCAAGAGATTGAGGTTTAGACTAAAATGTAATGCATTATAAGAAGAATCTTTACTTTGAAACTCTGTTCTTTACCTTTTTCACACTCTGAAACAGCTTTGTATTCACCTTAAACACTGTTTTAGGGCAAGAGATTTTGTTTTAGACTAAAAGGTAATGCATTATAAAAAGAATCTTTACTTTGAAACTCTGTTCTTTACCTTTTTCACACTATGAAACAGCTTGGTATTCGCCTTCAACACTTTCAGGGCAAGAGATTGAGGTTTAGACTAAAATGTAATGCATTATAAGAAGAATATTTACATTGCAACTGTTCTTTAGAGATTGTCTTTTAGACTCATTGAAACAGGGTTTCAAAGCATTGTAATCGCCTTAAACACAGTTTCAGGGCAAGAGATTGTGTTTTAGACTAAAATGTAATGCATTTTAAGAAGAATCTTTACTTTGAAACTCTGTTCTTGACCTTTTTCACACTCTGAAACAGCTTGGTATTCGCCTTAAACACTGTTTCAGGGCAAGAGATTGAGGTTTAGACTAAAATGTAATGCATTATAAAAAGAATCTTTACTTTGAAACTCTGTTCTTTACCTTTTTCACACTATGAAACAGCTTTGAATTCACCTTAAACACTGTTTTAGGGCAAGAGATTGTGTTTTAGGCTAAAATGTAATGAATTATAAAAAGAATCTTTACTTTGAAACTCTGTTCTTTACCTTTTTCACACTCTGAAACAGCTTGGTATTCGCCTTTAAAACTGTTTCAGGGCAAGAGATTGTACTTTGGACTAAAATGTAATGCATTATAAGGAGAATCTTTACTTTGAAACTGTTCTTTAGCTGTTTCACACTATGAAACAGCTTGGTATTCACCTTAAACACTGTTTCAGGGCAAGAGATTGTGTTTTAGACTAAAATGTAATGCATTATAAGAAGAATATTTACATTGCAACTGTTCTTTAGAGATTGTCTTTTAGACTCATTGAAACAGCGTTTCAAAGCATTGTAATCGCCTTAAACACAGTTTCAGGGCATGAGATTGTGTTTTAGACTAAAATGTAATGCATTTTAAGAAAAATCTGTACTTTGAAACTCTGTTCTTTACCTTTTTCACACTCTGAAACAGCGTTGTATTCACCTTAAACACTGTTTTAGGGCAAGAGATTGTGTTTTAGACTAAAATGTAATGCATTATAAGAAGAATCTTTACTTTGAAACTCTGTTCTTTACCTTTTTCACACTCTGAAACAGCTTGGTATTCGCCTTAAACACTGTTTCAGTGCAAGAGATTGTACTTTGGACTAAAATGTAATGCATTATAAGGAGAATCTTTACTTTGAAACTGTTCTTTAGCTGTTTCACACTATGAAACAGCTTGGTATTCACCTTAAACACTTTCAGGGCAAGAGATTGAGGTTTAGACTAAAATGTAATGCATTATAAGAAGAATATTTACATTGCAACTGTTCTTTAGAGATTGTCTTTAAGACTCATTGAAACAGCGTTTCAAAGCATTGTAATCGCCTTAAACACAGTTTCAGGGCAAAAGTTTGTGTTTTAGACTAAAATGTAATGCATTTTAAGAAGAATCTTTACTTTGAAACTCTGTTCTTTACCTTTTTCACACTCTGAAACAGCTTGGTATTCACCTTAAACACTGTTTTAGGGCAAGAGATTGTGTTTTAGACTAAAATGTAATGCATTATAAGAAGAATCTTTACTTTGAAACTCTGTTCTTTACCTTTTTCACACTCTGAAACAGCTTGGTATTCACATTAAACACTGTTTCTGGGCAAGAGATTGTGCTTTGGACTAAAATGTAATGCATTTTAAGGAGAATCTTTACTTTGAAACTCTGTTCTTGACCTTTTTCACACTCTGAAACAGCTTGGTATTCGCCTTAAACACTGTTTCAGGGCAAGAGATTGAGGTTTAGACTAAAATGTAATGCATTATAAGAAGAATCTTTACTTTGAAACTCTGTTCTTTACCTTTTTCACACTCTGAAACAGCTTTGTATTCACCTTAAACACTGTTTTAGGGCAAGAGATTTTGTTTTAGACTAAAAGGTAATGCATTATAAAAAGAATCTTTACTTTGAAACTCTGTTCTTTACCTTTTTCACACTATGAAACAGCTTGGTATTCGCCTTCAACACTTTCAGGGCAAGAGATTGAGGTTTAGACTAAAATGTAATGCATTATAAGAAGAATATTTACATTGCAACTGTTCTTTAGAGATTGTCTTTTAGACTCATTGAAACAGGGTTTCAAAGCATTGTAATCGCCTTAAACACAGTTTCAGGGCAAGAGATTGTGTTTTAGACTAAAATGTAATGCATTTTAAGAAGAATCTTTACTTTGAAACTCTGTTCTTGACCTTTTTCACACTCTGAAACAGCTTGGTATTCGCCTTAAACACTGTTTCAGGGCAAGAGATTGAGGTTTAGACTAAAATGTAATGCATTATAAGAAGAATCTTTACTTTGAAACTCTGTTCTTTACCTTTTTCACACTCTGAAACAGCTTGGTATTCGCCTTAAAAACTGTTTCAGGGCAAGAGATTGTACTTTGGACTAAAATGTAATGCATTATAAGGAGAATCTTTACTTTGAAACTGTTCTTTAGCTGTTTCACACTATGAAACAGCTTGGTATTCACCTTAAACACTGTTTCAGGGCAAGAGATTGTGTTTTAGACTAAAATATAATGCATTATAAGAAGAATATTTACATTGCAACTGTTCTTTAGAGATTGTCTTTTAGACTCATTGAAACAGCGTTTCAAAGCATTGTAATCACCTTAAACACAGTTTCAGGGCAAGAGATTGTGTTTTAGACTAAAATGTAATGCATTTTAAGAAAAATCTTTACTTTGAAACTCTGTTCTTTACCTTTTTCACACTCTGAAACAGCTTTGTATTCACCTTAAACACTGTTTTAGGGCAAGAGATTGTGTTTTAGACTAAAATGTAATGCATTATAAGAAGAATCTTTACTTTGAAACTCTGTTCTTTACCTTTTTCACACTCTGAAACAGCTTGGTATTCGCCTTAAACACTGTTTCAGTGCAAGAGATTGTACTTTGGACTAAAATGTAATGCATTATAAGGAGAATCTTTACTTTGAAACTGTTCTTTAGCTGTTTCACACTATGAAACAGTTTGGTATTCACCTTAAACACTGTTTCAGGGCAAGAGATTGTGTTTTAGACTAAAATGTAATGCATTATAAGAAGAATATTTACATTGCAAATGTTCTTTAGAGATTGTCTTTTAGACTCATTGAAACAGCGTTTCAAAGCATTGTAATCGCCTTAAACACAGTTTCAGGGCAAGAGATTGTGTTTCAGACTAAAATGTAATGCATTTTAAGAAGAATCTTTACTTTGAAACTCTGTTCTTTACCTTTTTTACACTCTGAAACAGCTTTGTATTCACCTTAAACACTGTTTTAGGGCAAGACATTTTGTTTTAGACTAAAATGTAATGTATTATAAAAAGAATCTTTACTTTGAAACTCTGTTCTTTACCTTTTTCACACTATGAAACAGCTTTGAATTCACCTTAAACACTTTCAGGGCAAGAGATTGAGGTTTAGACTAAAATGTAATGCATTCTAAGAAGAATATTTACATTGCAACTGTTCTTTAGAGATTGTCTTTTAGACTCATTGAAACAGCGTTTCAAAGCATTGTAATCGCCTTAAACACAGTTTCAGGGCAAAAGTTTGTGTTTTAGACTAAAATGTAATGCATTTTAAGAAGAATCTTTACTTTGAAACTTTGTTCTTTACCTTTTTCACACTCTGAAACAGCTTGGTATTCACCTTAAACACTGTTTTAGGGCAAGAGATTGTGTTTTAGACTAAAATGTAATGCATTATAAGAGGAATCTTTACTTTGAAACTCTGTTCTTTACCTTTTTCACACTCTGAAACAGCTTGGTATTCACCTTAAACACTGTTTCTGGGCAAGAGATTGTGCTTTGGACTAAAATGTAATGCATTTTAAGGAGAATCTTTACTTTGAAACTCTGTTCTTGACCTTTTTCACACTCTGAAACAGCTTGGTATTCGCCTTAAACACTGTTTCAGGGCAAGAGATTGAGGTTTAGACTAAAATGTAATGCATTATAAGAAGAATCTTTACTTTGAAACTCTGTTCTTTATCTTTTTCACACTCTGAAACAGCTTTGTATTCACCTTAAACACTGTTTTAGGGCAAGAGATTTTGTTTTAGACTAAAAGGTAATGCATTATAAAAAGAATCTTTACTTTGAAACTCTGTTCTTTACCTTTTTCACACTATGAAACAGCTTGGTATTCGCCTTCAACACTTTCAGGGCAAGAGATTGAGGTTTAGACTAAAATGTAATGCATTATAAGAAGAATATTTACATTGCAACTGTTCTTTAGAGATTGTCTTTTAGACTCATTGAAACAGGGTTTCAAAGCATTGTAATCGCCTTAAACACAGTTTCAGGGCAAGAGATTGTGTTTTAGACTAAAATGTAATGCATTTTAAGAAGAATCTTTACTTTGAAACTCTGTTCTTGACCTTTTTCACACTCTGAAACAGCTTGGTATTCGCCTTAAACCCTGTTTCAGGGCAAGAGATTGAGGTTTAGACTAAAATGTAATGCATTATAAGAAGAATCTTTACTTTGAAACTCTGTTCTTTACATTTTTCACACTCTGAAACAGATTTGTATTCACCTTAAACACTGTTTTAGGGCAAGAGATTTTGTTTTAGACTAAAATGTAATGCATTATAAAAAGAATCTTTACTTTGAAACTCTGTTCTTTACCTTTTTCACACTATGAAACAGCTTTGAATTCACCTTAAACACTGTTTTAGGGCAAGAGATTGTGTTTTAGACTAAAATGTAATGAATTATAAAAATAATCTTTACTTTGAAACTCTGTTCTTTACCTTTTTCACACTCTGAAACAGCTTGGTATTCGCCTTAAAAACTGTTTCAGGGCAAGAGATTGTACTTTGGACTAAAATGTAATGCATTATAAGGAGAATCTTTACTTTGAAACTGTTCTTTAGCTGTTTCACACTATGAAACAGCTTGGTATTCACCTTAAACACTGTTTCAGGGCAAGAGATTGTGTTTTAGACTAAAATATAATGCATTATAAGAAGAATATTTACATTGCAACTGTTCTTTAGAGATTGTCTTTTAGACTCATTGAAACAGGGTTTCAAAGCATTGTAATCGCCTTAAACACAGTTTCAGGGCATGAGATTGTGTTTTAGACTAAAACGTAATGCATTTTAAGAAGAATCTTTACTTTGAAACTCTGTTCTTGACCTTTTTCACACTCTGAAACAGCTTGGTATTCGCCTTAAACACTGTTTCAGGGCAAGAGATTGAGGTTTAGACTAAAATGTAATGCATTATAAGAAGAATCTTTACTTTGAAACTCTGTTCTTTACATTTTTCACACTCTGAAACAGATTTGTATTCACCTTAAACACTGTTTTAGGGCAAGAGATTTTGTTTTAGACTAAAATGTAATGCATTATAAAAAGAATCTTTACTTTGAAACTCTGTTCTTTACCTTTTTCACACTATGAAACAGCTTTGAATTCACCTTAAACACTGTTTTAGGGCAAGAGATTGTGTTTTAGACTAAAATGTAATGAATTATAAAAATAATCTTTACTTTGAAACTCTGTTCTTTACCTTTTTCACAGTCTGAAACAGCTTGGTATTCGCCTTAAAAACTGTTTCAGGGCAAGAGATTGTACTTTGGACTAAAATGTAATGCATTATAAGGAGAATCTTTACTTTGAAACTGTTCTTTAGCTGTTTCACACTATGAAACAGCTTGGTATTCACCTTAAACACTGTTTCAGGGCAAGAGATTGTGTTTTAGACTAAAATATAATGCATTATAAGAAGAATATTTACATTGCAACTGTTCTTTAGAGATTGTCTTTTAGACTCATTGAAACAGCGTTTCAAAGCATTGTAATCGCCTTAAACACAGTTTCAGGGCAAGAGATTGTGTTTTAGACTAAAATGTAACGCATTTTAAGAAAAATCTTTACTTTGAAACTCTGTTCTTTACCTTTTTCACACTCTGAAACAGCTTTGTATTCACCTTAAACACTGTTTTAGGGCAAGAGATTGTGTTTTAGACTAAAATGTAATGCATTATAAGAAGAATCTTTACTTTGAAACTCTGTTCTTTACCTTTTTCACACTCTGAAACAGCTTGGTATTCGCCTTAAACACTGTTTCAGGGCAAGAGATTGTACTTTGGACTAAAATGTAATGCATTATAAGGAGAATCTTTACTTTGAAACTGTTCTTTAGCTGTTTCTCACTATGAAACAGCTTGGTATTCACCTTAAACACTGTTTCAGGGCAAGAGATTGTGTTTTAGATTAAAATGTAATGCATTATAAGAAGAATATTTACATTGCAACTGTTCTTTAGAGATTGTCTTTTAGACTCATTGAAACAGCGTTTCAAAGCATTGTAATCGCCTTAAACACGGTTTCAGGGCAAGAGATTGTGTTTTAGACTAAAATGTAATGCATTTTAAGAAAAATCTTTACTTTGAAACTCTGTTCTTTACCTTTTTCACACTCTGAAACAGCTTTGTATTCGCCTTAAACACGGTTTTAGGGCAAGAGATTGTGTTTTAGACTAAAATGTAATGCATTTTAAGGAGAATCTTTACTTTGAAACTCTGTTCTTGACCTTTTTCACACTCTGAAACAGCTTGGTATTCGCCTTAATCACTTTCAGGGCAAGAGATTGAGGTTTAGACTAAAATGTAATGCATTATAAGAAGAATATTTACATTGCAACTGTTCTTTAGAGATTGTCTTTTAGACTCATTGAAACAGCGTTTCAAAGCATTGTAATCGCCTTAAACACGGTTTCAGGGCAAGAGATTGTGTTTTAGACTAAAATGTAATGCATTTTAAGAAAAATCTTTACTTTGAAACTCTGTTCTTTACCTTTTTCACACTCTGAAACAGCTTTGTATTCGCCTTAAACACGGTTTTAGGGCAAGAGATTGTGTTTTAGACTAAAATGTAATGCATTTTAAGGAGAATCTTTACTTTGAAACTCTGTTCTTGACCTTTTTCACACTCTGAAACAGCTTGGTATTCGCCTTAATCACTTTCAGGGCAAGAGATTGAGGTTTAGACTAAAATGTAATGCATTATAAGAAGAATATTTACATTGCAACTGTTCTTTAGAGATTGTCTTTTAGACTCATTGAAACAGCGTTTCAAAGCATTGTAATCGCCTTAAACACAGTTTCAGGGCAAGAGATTGTGTTTTAGACTAAAATGTAATGCATTTTAAGAAGAATCTTTACTTTGAAACTCTGTTCTTTACCTTTTTCACACTCTGAAACAGCTTGGTATTCGCCTTGAACACTGTTTCTGGGCAAGAGATTGTGCTTTGGACTAAAATGTAATGCATTTTAAGGAGAATCTTTACTTTGAAACTCTGTTCTTTACCTTTTTCACACTCTGAAACAGCTTGGTATTCACCTTAAACACTGTTTCTGGGCAAGAGATTGTGCTTTGGACTAAAATGTAATGCATTTTAAGGAGAATCTTTACTTTGAAACTCTGTTCTTGACCTTTTTCACACTCTGAAACAGCTTGGTATTCGCCTTAAACACTGTTTCAGGGCAAGAGATTGAGGTTTAGACTAAAATGTAATGCATTATAAGAAGAATCTTTACTTTGAAACTCTGTTCTTTACCTTTTTCACACTCTGAAACAGCTTTGTATTCACCTTAAACACTGTTTTAGGGCAAGAGATTTTGTTTTAGACTAAAAGGTAATGCATTATAAAAAGAATCTTTACTTTGAAACTCTGTTCTTTACCTTTTTCACACTATGAAACAGCTTGGTATTCGCCTTCAACACTTTCAGGGCAAGAGATTGAGGTTTAGACTAAAATGTAATGCATTATAAGAAGAATATTTACATTGCAACTGTTCTTTAGAGATTGTCTTTTAGACTCATTGAAACAGGGTTTCAAAGCATTGTAATCGCCTTAAACACAGTTTCAGGGCAAGAGATTGTGTTTTAGACTAAAATGTAACGCATTTTAAGAAAAATCTTTACTTTGAAACTCTGTTCTTTACCTTTTTCACACTCTGAAACAGCTTTGTATTCACCTTAAACACTGTTTTAGGGCAAGAGATTGTGTTTTAGACTAAAATGTAATGCATTATAAGAAGAATCTTTACTTTGAAACTCTGTTCTTTACCTTTTTCACACTCTGAAACAGCTTGGTATTCGCCTTAAACACTGTTTCAGGGCAAGAGATTGTACTTTGGACTAAAATGTAATGCATTATAAGGAGAATCTTTACTTTGAAACTGTTCTTTAGCTGTTTCTCACTATGAAACAGCTTGGTATTCACCTTAAACACTGTTTCAGGGCAAGAGATTGTGTTTTAGATTAAAATGTAATGCATTATAAGAAGAATATTTACATTGCAACTGTTCTTTAGAGATTGTCTTTTAGACTCATTGAAACAGCGTTTCAAAGCATTGTAATCGCCTTAAACACGGTTTCAGGGCAAGAGATTGTGTTTTAGACTAAAATGTAATGCATTTTAAGAAAAATCTTTACTTTGAAACTCTGTTCTTTACCTTTTTCACACTCTGAAACAGCTTTGTATTCGCCTTAAACACGGTTTTAGGGCAAGAGATTGTGTTTTAGACTAAAATGTAATGCATTTTAAGGAGAATCTTTACTTTGAAACTCTGTTCTTGACCTTTTTCACACTCTGAAACAGCTTGGTATTCGCCTTAATCACTTTCAGGGCAAGAGATTGAGGTTTAGACTAAAATGTAATGCATTATAAGAAGAATATTTACATTGCAACTGTTCTTTAGAGATTGTCTTTTAGACTCATTGAAACAGCGTTTCAAAGCATTGTAATCGCCTTAAACACAGTTTCAGGGCAAGAGATTGTGTTTTAGACTAAAATGTAATGCATTTTAAGAAGAATCTTTACTTTGAAACTCTGTTCTTTACCTTTTTCACACTCTGAAACATCTTGGTATTCACCTTAAACACTGTTTTAGGGCAAGAGATTGTGTTTTAGACTAAAATGTAATGCATTATAAGAAGAATCTTTACTTTGAAACTCTGTTCTTTACCTTTTTCACACTCTGAAACAGCTTGGTATTCGCCTTGAACACTGTTTCTGGGCAAGAGATTGTGCTTTGGACTAAAATGTAATGCATTTTAAGGAGAATCTTTACTTTGAAACTCTGTTCTTTACCTTTTTCACACTCTGAAACAGCTTGGTATTCACCTTAAACACTGTTTCTGGGCAAGAGATTGTGCTTTGGACTAAAATGTAATGCATTTTAAGGAGAATCTTTACTTTGAAACTCTGTTCTTGACCTTTTTCACACTCTGAAACAGCTTGGTATTCGCCTTAAACACTGTTTCAGGGCAAGAGATTGAGGTTTAGACTAAAATGTAATGCATTATAAGAAGAATCTTTACTTTGAAACTCTGTTCTTTACCTTTTTCACACTCTGAAACAGCTTTGTATTCACCTTAAACACTGTTTTAGGGCAAGAGATTTTGTTTTAGACTAAAAGGTAATGCATTATAAAAAGAATCTTTACTTTGAAACTCTGTTCTTTACCTTTTTCACACTATGAAACAGCTTGGTATTCGCCTTCAACACTTTCAGGGCAAGAGATTGAGGTTTAGACTAAAATGTAATGCATTATAAGAAGAATATTTACATTGCAACTGTTCTTTAGAGATTGTCTTTTAGACTCATTGAAACAGGGTTTCAAAGCATTGTAATCGCCTTAAACACAGTTTCAGGGCAAGAGATTGTGTTTTAGACTAAAATGTAACGCATTTTAAGAAAAATCTTTACTTTGAAACTCTGTTCTTTACCTTTTTCACACTCTGAAACAGCTTTGTATTCACCTTAAACACTGTTTTAGGGCAAGAGATTGTGTTTTAGACTAAAATGTAATGCATTATAAGAAGAATCTTTACTTTGAAACTCTGTTCTTTACCTTTTTCACACTCTGAAACAGCTTGGTATTCGCCTTAAACACTGTTTCAGGGCAAGAGATTGTACTTTGGACTAAAATGTAATGCATTATAAGGAGAATCTTTACTTTGAAACTGTTCTTTAGCTGTTTCTCACTATGAAACAGCTTGGTATTCACCTTAAACACTGTTTCAGGGCAAGAGATTGTGTTTTAGATTAAAATGTAATGCATTATAAGAAGAATATTTACATTGCAACTGTTCTTTAGAGATTGTCTTTTAGACTCATTGAAACAGCGTTTCAAAGCATTGTAATCGCCTTAAACACGGTTTCAGGGCAAGAGATTGTGTTTTAGACTAAAATGTAATGCATTTTAAGAAAAATCTTTACTTTGAAACTCTGTTCTTTACCTTTTTCACACTCTGAAACAGCTTTGTATTCGCCTTAAACACGGTTTTAGGGCAAGAGATTGTGTTTTAGACTAAAATGTAATGCATTTTAAGGAGAATCTTTACTTTGAAACTCTGTTCTTGACCTTTTTCACACTCTGAAACAGCTTGGTATTCGCCTTAATCACTTTCAGGGCAAGAGATTGAGGTTTAGACTAAAATGTAATGCATTATAAGAAGAATATTTACATTGCAACTGTTCTTTAGAGATTGTCTTTTAGACTCATTGAAACAGCGTTTCAAAGCATTGTAATCGCCTTAAACACAGTTTCAGGGCAAGAGATTGTGTTTTAGACTAAAATGTAATGCATTTTAAGAAGAATCTTTACTTTGAAACTCTGTTCTTTACCTTTTTCACACTCTGAAACATCTTGGTATTCACCTTAAACACTGTTTTAGGGCAAGAGATTGTGTTTTAGACTAAAATGTAATGCATTATAAGAAGAATCTTTACTTTGAAACTCTGTTCTTTACCTTTTTCACACTCTGAAACAGCTTGGTATTCGCCTTGAACACTGTTTCTGGGCAAGAGATTGTGCTTTGGACTAAAATGTAATGCATTTTAAGGAGAATCTTTACTTTGAAACTCTGTTCTTTACCTTTTTCACACTCTGAAACAGCTTGGTATTCACCTTAAACACTGTTTCTGGGCAAGAGATTGTGCTTTGGACTAAAATGTAATGCATTTTAAGGAGAATCTTTACTTTGAAACTCTGTTCTTGACCTTTTTCACACTCTGAAACAGCTTGGTATTCGCCTTAAACACTGTTTCAGGGCAAGAGATTGAGGTTTAGACTAAAATGTAATGCATTATAAGAAGAATCTTTACTTTGAAACTCTGTTCTTTACCTTTTTCACACTCTGAAACAGCTTTGTATTCACCTTAAACACTGTTTTAGGGCAAGAGATTTTGTTTTAGACTAAAAGGTAATGCATTATAAAAAGAATCTTTACTTTGAAACTCTGTTCTTTACCTTTTTCACACTATGAAACAGCTTGGTATTCGCCTTCAACACTTTCAGGGCAAGAGATTGAGGTTTAGACTAAAATGTAATGCATTATAAGAAGAATATTTACATTGCAACTGTTCTTTAGAGATTGTCTTTTAGACTCATTGAAACAGGGTTTCAAAGCATTGTAATCGCCTTAAACACAGTTTCAGGGCAAGAGATTGTGTTTTAGACTAAAATGTAATGCATTTTAAGAAGAATCTTTACTTTGAAACTCTGTTCTTGACCTTTTTCACACTCTGAAACAGCTTGGTATTCGCCTTAAACACTGTTTTAGGGCAAGAGATTTTGTTTTAGACTAAAATGTAATGCATTATAAAAAGAATCTTTACTTTGAAACTCTGTTCTTTACCTTTTTCACACTATGAAACAGCTTTGAATTCACCTTAAACACTGTTTTAGGGCAAGAGATTGTGTTTTAGACTAAAATGTAATGAATTATAAAAATAATCTTTACTTTGAAACTCTGTTCTTTACCTTTTTCACACTCTGAAACAGCTTGGTATTCGCCTTAAAAACTGTTTCAGGGCAAGAGATTGTACTTTGGACTAAAATGTAATGCATTATAAGGAGAATCTTTACTTTGAAACTGTTCTTTAGCTGTTTCACACTATGAAACAGCTTGGTATTCACCTTAAACACTGTTTCAGGGCAAGAGATTGTGTTTTAGACTAAAATATAATGCATTATAAGAAGAATATTTACATTGCAACTGTTCTTTAGAGATTGTCTTTTAGACTCATTGAAACAGGGTTTCAAAGAATTGTAATCGCCTTAAACACAGTTTCAGGGCAAGAGATTGTGTTTTAGACTAAAATGTAATGCATTTTAAGAAGAATCTTTACTTTGAAACTCTGTTCTTGACCTTTTTCACACTCTGAAACAGCTTGGTATTCGCCTTAAACACTGTTTCAGGGCAAGAGATTGAGGTTTAGACTAAAATGTAATGCATTATAAGAAGAATCTTTACTTTGAAACTCTGTTCTTTACATTTTTCACACTCTGAAACAGATTTGTATTCACCTTAAACACTGTTTTAGGGCAAGAGATTGTGTTTTAGACTAAAATGTAATGCATTTTAAGAAAAATCTTTACTTTGAAACTCTGTTCTTTACCTTTTTCACACTCTGAAACAGCTTTGTATTCGCCTTAAACACGGTTTTAGGGCAAGAGATTGTGTTTTAGACTAAAATGTAATGCATTTTAAGGAGAATCTTTACTTTGAAACTCTGTTCTTGACCTTTTTCACACTCTGAAACAGCTTGGTATTCGCCTTAATCACTTTCAGGGCAAGAGATTGAGGTTTAGACTAAAATGTAATGCATTATAAGAAGAATATTTACATTGCAACTGTTCTTTAGAGATTGTCTTTTAGACTCATTGAAACAGCGTTTCAAAGCATTGTAATCGCCTTAAACACAGTTTCAGGGCAAGAGATTGTGTTTTAGACTAAAATGTAATGCATTTTAAGAAGAATCTTTACTTTGAAACTCTGTTCTTTACCTTTTTCACACTCTGAAACATCTTGGTATTCACCTTAAACACTGTTTTAGGGCAAGAGATTGTGTTTTAGACTAAAATGTAATGCATTATAAGAAGAATCTTTACTTTGAAACTCTGTTCTTTACCTTTTTCACACTCTGAAACAGCTTGGTATTCGCCTTGAACACTGTTTCTGGGCAAGAGATTGTGCTTTGGACTAAAATGTAATGCATTTTAAGGAGAATCTTTACTTTGAAACTCTGTTCTTTACCTTTTTCACACTCTGAAACAGCTTGGTATTCACCTTAAACACTGTTTCTGGGCAAGAGATTGTGCTTTGGACTAAAATGTAATGCATTTTAAGGAGAATCTTTACTTTGAAACTGTTCTTGACCTTTTTCACACTCTGAAACAGCTTGGTATTCGCCTTAAACACTGTTTCAGGGCAAGAGATTGAGGTTTAGACTAAAATGTAATGCATTATAAGAAGAATCTTTACTTTGAAACTCTGTTCTTTACCTTTTTCACACTCTGAAACAGCTTTGTATTCACCTTAAACACTGTTTTAGGGCAAGAGATTTTGTTTTAGACTAAAAGGTAATGCATTATAAAAAGAATCTTTACTTTGAAACTCTGTTCTTTACCTTTTTCACACTATGAAACAGCTTGGTATTCGCCTTCAACACTTTCAGGGCAAGAGATTGAGGTTTAGACTAAAATGTAATGCATTATAAGAAGAATATTTACATTGCAACTGTTCTTTAGAGATTGTCTTTTAGACTCATTGAAACAGGGTTTCAAAGCATAGTAATCGCCTTAAACACAGTTTCAGGGCAAGAGATTGTGTTTTAGACTAAAATGTAATGCATTTTAAGAAGAATCTTTACTTTGAAACTCTGTTCTTGACCTTTTTCACACTCTGAAACAGCTTGGTATTCGCCTTAAACACTGTTTTAGGGCAAGAGATTTTGTTTTAGACTAAAATGTAATGCATTATAAAAAGAATCTTTACTTTGAAACTCTGTTCTTTACCTTTTTCACACTATGAAACAGCTTTGAATTCACCTTAAACACTGTTTTAGGGCAAGAGATTGTGTTTTAGACTAAAATGTAATGAATTATAAAAATAATCTTTACTTTGAAACTCTGTTCTTTACCTTTTTCACACTCTGAAACAGCTTGGTATTCGCCTTAAAAACTGTTTCAGGGCAAGAGATTGTACTTTGGACTAAAATGTAATGCATTATAAGGAGAATCTTTACTTTGAAACTGTTCTTTAGCTGTTTCACACTATGAAACAGCTTGGTATTCACCTTAAACACTGTTTCAGGGCAAGAGATTGTGTTTTAGACTAAAATATAATGCATTATAAGAAGAATATTTACATTGCAACTGTTCTTTAGAGATTGTCTTTTAGACTCATTGAAACAGGGTTTCAAAGAATTGTAATCGCCTTAAACACAGTTTCAGGGCAAGAGATTGTGTTTTAGACTAAAATGTAATGCATTTTAAGAAGAATCTTTACTTTGAAACTCTGTTCTTGACCTTTTTCACACTCTGAAACAGCTTGGTATTCGCCTTAAACACTGTTTCAGGGCAAGAGATTGAGGTTTAGACTAAAATGTAATGCATTATAAGAAGAATCTTTACTTTGAAACTGTTCTTTACATTTTTCACACTCTGAAACAGATTTGTATTCACCTTAAACACTGTTTTAGGGCAAGAGATTGTGTTTTAGACTAAAATGTAATGCATTTTAAGAAAAATCTTTACTTTGAAACTCTGTTCTTTACCTTTTTCACACTCTGAAACAGCTTTGTATTCGCCTTAAACACGGTTTTAGGGCAAGAGATTGTGTTTTAGACTAAAATGTAATGCATTTTAAGGAGAATCTTTACTTTGAAACTCTGTTCTTGACCTTTTTCACACTCTGAAACAGCTTGGTATTCGCCTTAATCACTTTCAGGGCAAGAGATTGAGGTTTAGACTAAAATGTAATGCATTATAAGAAGAATATTTACATTGCAACTGTTCTTTAGAGATTGTCTTTTAGACTCATTGAAACAGCGTTTCAAAGCATTGTAATCGCCTTAAACACAGTTTCAGGGCAAGAGATTGTGTTTTAGACTAAAATGTAATGCATTTTAAGAAGAATCTTTACTTTGAAACTCTGTTCTTTACCTTTTTCACACTCTGAAACATCTTGGTATTCACCTTAAACACTGTTTTAGGGCAAGAGATTGTGTTTTAGACTAAAATGTAATGCATTATAAGAAGAATCTTTACTTTGAAACTCTGTTCTTTACCTTTTTCACACTCTGAAACAGCTTGGTATTCGCCTTGAACACTGTTTCTGGGTAAGAGATTGTGCTTTGGACTAAAATGTAATGCATTTTAAGGAGAATCTTTACTTTGAAACTCTGTTCTTTACCTTTTTCACACTCTGAAACAGCTTGGTATTCACCTTAAACACTGTTTCTGGGCAAGAGATTGTGCTTTGGACTAAAATGTAATGCATTTTAAGGAGAATCTTTACTTTGAAACTGTTCTTGACCTTTTTCACACTCTGAAACAGCTTGGTATTCGCCTTAAACACTGTTTCAGGGCAAGAGATTGAGGTTTAGACTAAAATGTAATGCATTATAAGAAGAATCTTTACTTTGAAACTCTGTTCTTTACCTTTTTCACACTCTGAAACAGCTTTGTATTCACCTTAAACACTGTTTTAGGGCAAGAGATTTTGTTTTAGACTAAAAGGTAATGCATTATAAAAAGAATCTTTACTTTGAAACTCTGTTCTTTACCTTTTTCACACTATGAAACAGCTTGGTATTCGCCTTCAACACTTTCAGGGCAAGAGATTGAGGTTTAGACTAAAATGTAATGCATTATAAGAAGAATATTTACATTGCAACTGTTCTTTAGAGATTGTCTTTTAGACTCATTGAAACAGGGTTTCAAAGCATAGTAATCGCCTTAAACACAGTTTCAGGGCAAGAGATTGTGTTTTAGACTAAAATGTAATGCATTTTAAGAAGAATCTTTACTTTGAAACTCTGTTCTTGACCTTTTTCACACTCTGAAACAGCTTGGTATTCGCCTTAAACACTGTTTCAGGGCAAGAGATTGAGGTTTAGACTAAAATGTAATGCATTATAAGAAGAATCTTTACTTTGAAACTCTGTTCTTTACATTTTTCACACTCTGAAACAGATTTGTATTCACCTTAAACACTGTTTTAGGGCAAGAGATTTTGTTTTAGACTAAAATGTAATGCATTATAAAAAGAATCTTTACTTTGAAACTCTGTTCTTTACCTTTTTCACACTATGAAACAGCTTTGAATTCACCTTAAACACTGTTTTAGGGCAAGAGATTGTGTTTTAGACTAAAATGTAATGAATTATAAAAATAATCTTTACTTTGAAACTCTGTTCTTTACCTTTTTCACACTCTGAAACAGCTTGGTATTCGCCTTAAAAACTGTTTCAGGGCAAGAGATTGTACTTTGGACTAAAATGTAATGCATTATAAGGAGAATCTTTACTTTGAAACTGTTCTTTAGCTGTTTCACACTATGAAACAGCTTGGTATTCACCTTAAACACTGTTTCAGGGCAAGAGATTGTGTTTTAGACTAAAATATAATGCATTATAAGAAGAATATTTACATTGCAACTGTTCTTTAGAGATTGTCTTTTAGACTCATTGAAACAGGGTTTCAAAGCATTGTAATCGCCTTAAACACAGTTTCAGGGCAAGAGATTGTGTTTTAGACTAAAATGTAATGCATTTTAAGAAGAATCTTTACTTTGAAACTCTGTTCTTTACATTTTTCACACTCTGAAACAGATTTGTATTCACCTTAAACACTGTTTTAGGGCAAGAGATTTTGTTTTAGACTAAAATGTAATGCATTATAAAAAGAATCTTTACTTTGAAACTCTGTTCTTTACCTTTTTCACACTATGAAACAGCTTTGAATTCACCTTAAACACTGTTTTAGGGCAAGAGATTGTGTTTTAGACTAAAATGTAATGAATTATAAAAATAATCTTTACTTTGAAACTCTGTTCTTTACCTTTTTCACAGTCTGAAACAGCTTGGTATTCGCCTTAAGAACTGTTTCAGGGCAAGAGATTGTACTTTGGACTAAAATGTAATGCATTATAAGGAGAATCTTTACTTTGAAACTGTTCTTTAGCTGTTTCACACTATGAAACAGCTTGGTATTCACCTTAAACACTGTTTCAGGGCAAGAGATTGTGTTTTAGACTAAAATATAATGCATTATAAGAAGAATATTTACATTGCAACTGTTCTTTAGAGATTGTCTTTTAGACTCATTGAAACAGCGTTTCAAAGCATTGTAATCGCCTTAAACACAGTTTCAGGGCAAGAGATTGTGTTTTAGACTAAAATGTAACGCATTTTAAGAAAAATCTTTACTTTGAAACTCTGTTCTTTACCTTTTTCACACTCTGAAACAGCTTTGTATTCACCTTAAACACTGTTTTAGGGCAAGAGATTGTGTTTTAGACTAAAATGTAATGCATTATAAGAAGAATCTTTACTTTGAAACTCTGTTCTTTACCTTTTTCACACTCTGAAACAGCTTGGTATTCGCCTTAAACACTGTTTCAGGGCAAGAGATTGTACTTTGGACTAAAATGTAATGCATTATAAGGAGAATCTTTACTTTGAAACTGTTCTTTAGCTGTTTCTCACTATGAAACAGCTTGGTATTCACCTTAAACACTGTTTCAGGGCAAGAGATTGTGTTTTAGACTAAAATGTAATGCATTATAAGAAGAATATTTACATTGCAACTGTTCTTTAGAGATTGTCTTTTAGACTCATTGAAACAGCGTTTCAAAGCATTGTAATCGCCTTAAACACGGTTTCAGGGCAAGAGATTGTGTTTTAGACTAAAATGTAATGCATTTTAAGAAAAATCTTTACTTTGAAACTCTGTTCTTTACCTTTTTCACACTCTGAAACAGCTTTGTATTCGCCTTAAACACGGTTTTAGGGCAAGAGATTGTGTTTTAGACTAAAATGTAATGCATTTTAAGGAGAATCTTTACTTTGAAACTCTGTTCTTGACCTTTTTCACACTCTGAAACAGCTTGGTATTCGCCTTAATCACTTTCAGGGCAAGAGATTGAGGTTTAGACTAAAATGTAATGCATTATAAGAAGAATATTTACATTGCAACTGTTCTTTAGAGATTGTCTTTTAGACTCATTGAAACAGCGTTTCAAAGCATTGTAATCGCCTTAAACACAGTTTCAGGGCAAGAGATTGTGTTTTAGACTAAAATGTAATGCATTTTAAGAAGAATCTTTACTTTGAAACTCTGTTCTTTACCTTTTTCACACTCTGAAACATCTTGGTATTCACCTTAAACACTGTTTTAGGGCAAGAGATTGTGTTTTAGACTAAAATGTAATGCATTATAAGAAGAATCTTTACTTTGAAACTCTGTTCTTTACCTTTTTCACACTCTGAAACAGCTTGGTATTCGCCTTGAACACTGTTTCTGGGCAAGAGATTGTGCTTTGGACTAAAATGTAATGCATTTTAAGGAGAATCTTTACTTTGAAACTCTGTTGACCTTTTTCACACTCTGAAACAGCTTGGTATTCGCCTTAAACACTGTTTCAGGGCAAGAGATTGAGGTTTAGACTAAAATGTAATGCATTATAAGAAGAATCTTTACTTTGAAACTCTGTTCTTGACCTTTTTCACACTCTGAAACAGCTTGGTATTCGCCTTAAAAACTGTTTCAGGGCAAGAGATTGTACTTTGGACTAAAAGGTAATGCATTATAAAAAGAATCTTTACTTTGAAACTCTGTTCTTTACCTTTTTCACACTATGAAACAGCTTGGTATTCGCCTTCAACACTTTCAGGGCAAGAGATTGAGGTTTAGACTAAAATGTAATGCATTATAAGAAGAATATTTACATTGCAACTGTTCTTTAGAGATTGTCTTTTAGACTCATTGAAACAGGGTTTCAAAGCATTGTAATCGCCTTAAACACAGTTTCAGGGCAAGAGATTGTGTTTTAGACTAAAATGTAATGCATTTTAAGAAGAATCTTTACTTTGAAACTCTGTTCTTGACCTTTTTCACACTCTGAAACAGCTTGGTATTCGCCTTAAACACTGTTTCAGGGCAAGAGATTGAGGTTTAGACTAAAATGTAATTCATTATAAGAAGAATCTTTACTTTGAAACTCTGTTCTTTACATTTTTCACACTCTGAAACAGATTTGTATTCACCTTAAACACTGTTTTAGGGCAAGAGATTTTGTTTTAGACTAAAATGTAATGCATTATAAAAAGAATCTTTACTTTGAAACTCTGTTCTTTACCTTTTTCACACTATGAAACAGCTTTGAATTCACCTTAAACACTGTTTTAGGGCAAGAGATTGTGTTTTAGACTAAAATGTAATGAATTATAAAAATAATCTTTACTTTGAAACTCTGTTCTTTACCTTTTTCACACTCTGAAACAGCTTGGTATTCGCCTTAAAAACTGTTTCAGGGCAAGAGATTGTACTTTGGACTAAAATGTAATGCATTATAAGGAGAATCTTTACTTTGAAACTGTTCTTTAGCTGTTTCACACTATGAAACAGCTTGGTATTCACCTTAAACACTGTTTCAGGGCAAGAGATTGTGTTTTAGACTAAAATGTAATGCATTATAAGAAGAATATTTACATTGCAACTGTTCTTTAGAGATTGTCTTTTAGACTCATTGAAACAGTGTTTCAAAGCATTGTAATCGCCTTAAACACAGTTTCAGGGCAAGAGATTGTGTTTTAGACTAAAATGTAATGCATTTTAAGAAAAATCTTTACTTTGAAACTCTGTTCTTTACCTTTTTCACACTCTGAAACAGCTTTGTATTCACCTTAAACACTGTTTTAGGGCAAGAGATTGTGTTTTAGACTAAAATGTAATGCATTATAACAAGAATCTTTACTTTGAAACTCTGTTCTTTACCTTTTTCACACTCTGAAACAGCTTGGTATTCGCCTTAAACACTGTTTCAGGGCAAGAGATTGTACTTTGGACTAAAATGTAATGCATTATAAGGAGAATCTTTACTTTGAAACTGTTCTTTAGCTGTTTCTCACTATGAAACAGCTTGGTATTCACCTTAAACACTGTTTCAGGGCAAGAGATTGTGTTTTAGACTAAAATGTAATGCATTATAAGAAGAATATTTACATTGCAACTGTTCTTTAGAGATTGTCTTTTAGACTCATTGAAACAGCGTTTCAAAGCATTGTAATCGCCTTAAACACAGTTTCAGGGCAAGAGATTGTGTTTTAGACTAAAATGTAATGCATTTTAAGAAAAATCTTTACTTTGAAACTCTGTTCTTTACCTTTTTCACACTCTGAAACAGCTTTGTATTCACCTTAAACACTGTTTTAGGGCAAGAGATTGTGTTTTAGACTAAAATGTAATGCATTATAAGAAGAATCTTTACTTTGAAACTCTGTTCTTTACCTTTTTCACACTCTGAAACAGCTTGGTATTCGCCTTAAACACTGTTTCAGGGCAAGAGATTGTACTTTGGACTAAAATGTAATGCATTATAAGGAGAATCTTTACTTTGAAACTGTTCTTTAGCTGTTTCTCACTATGAAACAGCTTGGTATTCACCTTAAACACTGTTTCAGGGCAAGAGATTGTGTTTTAGACTAAAATGTAATGCATTATAAGAAGAATATTTACATTGCAACTGTTCTTTAGAGATTGTCTTTTAGACTCATTGAAACAGCGTTTCAAAGCATTGTAATCGCCTTAAACACAGTTTCAGGGCAAGAGATTGTGTTTTAGACTAAAATGTAATGCATTTTAAGAAAAATCTTTACTTTGAAACTGTTCTTTACCTTTTTCACACTCTGAAACAGCTTTGTATTCGCCTTAAACAAGGTTTTAGGGCAAGAGATTGTGTTTTAGACTAAAATGTAATGCATTTTAAGGAGAATCTTTACTTTGAAACTCTATTCTTGACCTTTTTCACACTCTGAAACAGCTTGGTATTCGCCTTAATCACTTTCAGGGCAAGAGATTGAGGTTTAGACTAAAATGTAATGCATTATAAGAAGAATATTTACATTGCAACTGTTCTTTAGAGATTGTCTTTTAGACTCATTGAAACAGCGTTTCAAAGCATTGTAATCGCCTTAAACACAGTTTCAGGGCAAGAGATTGTGTTTTAGACTAAAATGTAAAGCATTTTAAGAAGAATCTTTACTTTGAAACTCTGTTCTTGACCTTTTTCACACTCTGAAACAGCTTGGTATTCACCTTAAACACTGTTTTAGGGCAAGAGATTGTGTTTTAGACTAAAATGTAATGCATTATAAGAAGAATCTTTACTTTGAAACTCTGTTCTTTACCTTTTTCACACTCTGAAACAGCTTGGTATTCGCCTTGAACACTGTTTCTGGGCAAGAGATTGTGCTTTGGACTAAAATGTAATGCATTTTAAGGAGAATCTTTACTTTGAAACTCTGTTCTTGAACTTTTTCACACTCTGAAACAGCTTGGTATTCGCCTTAAAAACTGTTTCAGGGCAAGAGATTGTACTTTGGACTAAAATGTAATGCATTATAAGGAGAATCTTTACTTTGAAACTGTTCTTTAGCTGTTTCACACTATGAAACAGCTTGGTATTCACCTTAAACACTGTTTCAGGGCAAGAGATTGTGTTTTAGACTAAAATGTAATGCATTATAAGAAGAATATTTACATTGCAACTGTTCTTTAGAGATTGTCTTTTAGACTCATTGAAACAGCGTTTCAAAGCATTGTAATCGCCTTAAACACAGTTTCAGGGCAAGAGATTGTGTTTTAGACTAAAATGTAACGCATTTTAAGAAAAATCTTTACTTTGAAACTCTGTTCTTTACCTTTTTCACACTCTGAAACAGCTTTGTATTCACCTTAAACACTGTTTTAGGGCAAGAGATTGTGTTTTAGACTAAAATGTAATGCATTATAACAAGAATCTTTACTTTGAAACTCTGTTCTTTACCTTTTTCACACTCTGAAACAGCTTGGTATTCGCCTTAAACACTGTTTCAGGGCAAGAGATTGTGTTTTAGACTAAAATGTAATGCATTATAAGAAGAATATTTACATTGCAACTGTTCTTTAGAGATTGTCTTTTAGACTCATTGAAACAGCGTTTCAAAGCATTGTAATCGCCTTAAACACAGTTTCAGGGCAAGAGATTGTGTTTTAGACTAAAATGTAATGCATTTTAAGAAAAATCTTTACTTTGAAACTCTGTTCTTTACCTTTTTCACACTCTGAAACAGCTTTGTATTCACCTTAAACACTGTTTTAGGGCAAGAGATTGTGTTTTAGACTAAAATGTAATGCATTATAAGAAGAATCTTTACTTTGAAACTCTGTTCTTTACCTTTTTCACACTCTGAAACAGCTTGGTATTCGCCTTAAACACTGTTTCAGGGCAAGAGATTGTACTTTGGACTAAAATGTAATGCATTATAAGGAGAATCTTTACTTTGAAACTGTTCTTTAGCTGTTTCTCACTATGAAACAGCTTGGTATTCACCTTAAACACTGTTTCAGGGCAAGAGATTGTGTTTTAGACTAAAATGTAATGCATTATAAGAAGAATATTTACATTGCAACTGTTCTTTAGAGATTGTCTTTTAGACTCATTGAAACAGCGTTTCAAAGCATTGTAATCGCCTTAAACACAGTTTCAGGGCAAGAGATTGTGTTTTAGACTAAAATGTAATGCATTTTAAGAAAAATCTTTACTTTGAAACTCTGTTCTTGACCTTTTTCACACTCTGAAACAGCTTTGTATTCGCCTTAAACACGGTTTTAGGGCAAGAGATTGTGTTTTAGACTAAAATGTAATGCATTTTAAGGAGAATCTTTACTTTGAAACTCTGTTCTTGACCTTTTTCACACTCTGAAACAGCTTGGTATTCGCCTTAATCACTTTCAGGGCAAGAGATTGAGGTTTAGACTAAAATGTAATGCATTATAAGAAGAATATTTACATTGCAACTGTTCTTTAGAGATTGTCTTTTAGACTCATTGAAACAGCGTTTCAAAGCATTGTAATCGCCTTAAACACAGTTTCAGGGCAAGAGATTGTGTTTTAGACTAAAATGTAATGCATTTTAAGAAGAATCTTTACTTTGAAACTCTGTTCTTGACCTTTTTCACACTCTGAAACAGCTTGGTATTCACCTTAAACACTGTTTTAGGGCAAGAGATTGTGTTTTAGACTAAAATGTAATGCATTATAAGAAGAATCTTTACTTTGAAACTCTGTTCTTTACCTTTTTCACACTCTGAAACAGCTTGGTATTCGCCTTGAACACTGTTTCTGGGCAAGAGATTGTGCTTTGGACTAAAATGTAATGCATTTTAAGGAGAATCTTTACTTTGAAACTCTGTTCTTGAACTTTTTCACACTCTGAAACAGCTTGGTATTCGCCTTAAACACTGTTTCAGGGCAAGAGATTGAGGTTTAGACTAAAATGTAATGCATTATAAGAAGAATCTTTACTTTGAAACTCTGTTCTTTACCTTTTTCACACTCTGAAACAGCTTTGTATTCACCTTAAACACTGTTTTAGGGCAAGATATTTTGTTTTAGACTAAAATGTAATGCATTATAAGAAGAATCTTTACTTTGAAACTCTGTTCTTTACCTTTTTCACACTCTGAAACAGCTTGGTATTCGCCTTAAACACTGTTTCAGGGCAAGAGATTGTGCTTTGGACTAAAATGTAATGCATTTTAAGGAGAATCTTTACTTTGAAACTCTGTTCTTGACCTTTTTCACACTCTGAATCAGCTTCGTATTCGCCTTAAACACTGTTTCAGGGCAAGAGATTGAGCTTTAGACTAAAATGTAATGCATTATAAGAAGAATATTTACATTGCAACTGTTCTTTAGAGATATTCTTTTAGACTCATTGAAACAGGGTTTCAAAGCATTGTAATCGCCTTAAACACAGTTTCAGGGCAAGAGATTGTGTTTTAGACTAAAATGTAATGCATTTTAAGAAGAATCTTTACTTTGAAACTCTGTTCTTGACCTTTTTCACACTCTGAAACAGCTTGGTATTCGCCTTAAAAACTGTTTCAGGGCAAGAGATTGAGGTTTAGACTAAAATGTAATGCATTATAAGAAGAATCTTTACTTTGAAACTCTGTTCTTTACCTTTTTCACACTCTGAAACTGCTTTGTATTCACCTTAAACACTGTTTTAGGGCAAGAGATTGTGTTTTAGACTAAAATGTAATGCATTATAAAAAGAATCTTTACTTTGAAACTCTGTTCTTTACCTTTTTCACACTATGAAACAGCTTTGAATTCACCTTAAACACTGTTTTAGGGCAAGAGATTGTGTTTTAGACTAAAATGTAATGAATTATAAAAAGAATCTTTACTTTGAAACTCTGTTCTTTACCTTTTTCACACTCTGAAACAGCTTGGTATTCGCCTTAAAAACTGTTTCAGGGCAAGAGATTGTACTTTGGACTAAAATGTAATGCATTATAAGGAGAATCTTTACTTTGAAACTGTTCTTTAGCTGTTTCACACTATGAAACAGCTTGGTATTCACCTTAAACACTGTTTCAGGGCAAGAGATTGTGTTTTAGACTAAAATGTAATGCATTATAAGAAGAATATTTACATTGCAACTGTTCTTTAGAGATTGTCTTTTAGACTCATTGAAACAGCGTTTCAAAGCATTGTAATCGCCTTAAACACAGTTTCAGGGCAAGAGATTGTGTTTTAGACTAAAATGTAACGCATTTTAAGAAAAATCTTTACTTTGAAACTCTGTTCTTTACCTTTTTCACACTCTGAAACAGCTTGGTATTCGCCTTAAACACTTTCAGGGCAAGAGATTGTACTTTGGACTAAAATGTAATGCATTATAAGAAGAATCTTTACTTTGAAACTGTTCTTTAGCTGTTTCTCACTATGAAACAGCTTGGTATTCACCTTAAACACTGTTTCAGGGCAAGAGATTGTGTTTTAGACTAAAATGTAATGCATTATAAGAAGAATATTTACATTGCAACTGTTCTTTAGAGATTGTCTTTTAGACTCATTGAAACAGCGTTTCAAAGCATTGTAATCGCCTTAAACACAGTTTCAGGGCAAGAGATTGTGTTTTAGACTAAAATGTAATGCATTTTAAGAAAAATCTTTACTTTGAAACTCTGTTCTTTACCTTTTTCACACTCTGAAACAGCTTTGTATTCACCTTAAACACGGTTTTAGGGCAAGAGATTGTGTTTTAGACTAAAATGTAATGCATTATAAGGAGAATCTTTACTTTGAAACTGTTCTTGACCTTTTTCACACTCTGAAACAGCTTGGTATTCGCCTTAAACACTGTTTCAGGGCAAGAGATTGTGTTTTAGACTAAAATGTAATGCATTATAAGAAGAATATTTACATTGCAACTGTTCTTTAGAGATTGTCTTTTAGACTCATTGAAACAGCGTTTCAAAGCATTGTAATCGCCTTAAACACAGTTTCAGGGCAAGAGATTGTGTTTTAGACTAAAATGTAACGCATTTTAAGAAAAATCTTTACTTTGAAACTGTTCTTTACCTTTTTCACACTCTGAAACAGCTTTGTATTCAGCTTAAACACTGTTTTAGGGCAAGAGATTGTGTTTTAGACTAAAATGTAATGCATTATAAGAAGAATCTTTACTTTGAAACTCTGTTCTTTACCTTTTTCACACTCTGAAACAGCTTGGTATTCGCCTTAAACACTGTTTCAGGGCAAGAGATTGTACTTTGGACTAAAATGTAATGCATTATAAGAAGAATCTTTACTTTGAAACTGTTCTTTAGCTGTTTCTCACTATGAAACAGCTTGGTATTCACCTTAAACACTGTTTCAGGGCAAGAGATTGTGTTTTAGACTAAAATGTAATGCATTATAAGAAGAATATTTACATTGCAACTGTTCTTTAGAGATTGTCTTTTAGACTCATTGAAACAGCGTTTCAAAGCATTGTAATCGCCTTAAACACAGTTTCAGGGCAAGAGATTGTGTTTTAGACTAAAATGTAATGCATTTTAAGAAAAATCTTTACTTTGAAACTCTGTTCTTTACCTTTTTCACACTCTGAAACAGCTTGGTATTCACCTTAAACACGGTTTTAGGGCAAGAGATTGTGTTTTAGACTAAAATGTAATGCATTTTAAGGAGAATCTTTACTTTGAAACTCTGTTCTTGACCTTTTTCACACTCTGAAACAGCTTGGTATTCGCCTTGATCACTTTCAGGGCAAGAGATTGAGGTTTAGACTAAAATGTAATGCATTATAAGAAGAATATTTACATTGCAACTGTTCTTTAGAGATTGTCTTTTAGACTCATTGAAACAGCGTTTCAAAGCATTGTAATCGCCTTAAACACAGTTTCAGGGCAAGAGATTGTGTTTTAGACTAAAATGTAATGCATTATAAGAAGAATCTTTACTTTGAAACTCTGTTCTTTACCTTTTTCACACTCTGAAACAGCTTTGTATTCACCTTAAACACTGTTTTGGGGCAAGATATTTTGTTTTAGACTAAAATGTAATGCATTATAAGAAGATTCTTTACTTTGAAACTCTGTTCTTGACCTTTTTCACACTCTGAAACAGCTTGGTATTCGCCTTAAACACTGTTTCAGGGCAAGAGATTGAGGTTTAGACTAAAATGTAATGCATTATAAGAAGAATCTTAATTTGAAACTCTGTTCTTTACCTTTTTCACACTCTGAAACAGCTTTGTATTCACCTTAAACACTGTTTTAGGGCAAGATATTTTGTTTTAGACTAAAATGTAATGCATTATAAGAAGATTCTTTACTTTGAAACTCTGTTCTTTACCTTTTTCACACTCTGAAACAGCTTGGTATTCGCCTTAAACACTGTTTCAGGGCAAGAGATTGTGCTTTGGACTAAAATGTAATGCATTTTAAGGAGAATCTTTACTTTGAAACTCTGTTCTTGACCTTTTTCACACTCTGAAACAGCTTGGTATTCGCCTTAAACACTTTCAGGGCAAGAGATTGAGGTTTAGACTAAAATGTAATGCATTATAAGAATATTTACATTGCAACTGTTCTTTAGAGATTATCTTTTAGACTCATTGAAACAGCGTTTCAAAGCATTGTAATCGCCTTAAACACAGTTTCAGGGCAAGAGATTGTGTTTTAGACTAAAATGTAATGCATTTTAAGAAGAATCTTTACTTTGAAACTCTGTTCTTTACCTTTTTCACACTCTGAAACTGCTTTGTATTCACCTTAAACACTGTTTTAGGGCAAGAGATTGTGTTTTAGACTAAAATGTAATGCATTATAAAAAGAATCTTTACTTTGAAACTCTGTTCTTTACCTTTTTCACACTATGAAACAGCTTTGAATTCACCTTAAACACTGTTTTAGGGCAAGAGATTGTGTTTTAGACTAAAATGTAATGAATTATAAAAAGAATCTTTACTTTGAAACTCTGTTCTTTACCTTTTTCACACTCTGAAACAGCTTGGTATTCGCCTTAAAAACTGTTTCAGGGCAAGAGATTGTACTTTGGACTAAAATGTAATGCATTATAAGGAGAATCTTTACTTTGAAACTGTTCTTTAGCTGTTTCACACTATGAAACAGCTTGGTATTCACCTTAAACACTGTTTCAGGGCAAGAGATTGTGTTTTAGACTAAAATGTAATGCATTATAAGAAGAATATTTACATTGCAACTGTTCTTTAGAGATTGTCTTTTAGGCTCATTGAAACAGCGTTTCAAAGCATTGTAATCGCCTTAAACACAGTTTCAGGGCAAGAGATTGTGTTTTAGACTAAAATGTAACGCATTTTAAGAAAAATCTTTACTTTGAAACTCTGTTCTTTACCTTTTTCACACTCTGAAACAGCTTGGTATTCGCCTTAAACACTGTTTCAGGGCAAGAGATTGTGCTTTGGACTAAAATGTAATGCATTTTAAGGAGAATCTTTACTTTGAAACTCTGTTCTTGACCTTTTTCACACTCTGAAACAGCTTGGTATTCGCCTTAAACACTTTCAGGGCAAGAGATTGAGGTTTAGACTAAAATGTAATGCATTATAAGAATATTTACATTGCAACTGTTCTTTAGAGATTATCTTTTAGACTCATTGAAACAGCGTTTCAAAGCATTGTAATCGCCTTAAACACAGTTTCAGGGCAAGAGATTGTGTTTTAGACTAAAATGTAATGCATTTTAAGAAGAATCTTTACTTTGAAACTCTGTTCTTTACCTTTTTCACACTCTGAAACTGCTTTGTATTCACCTTAAACACTGTTTTAGGGCAAGAGATTGTGTTTTAGACTAAAATGTAATGCATTATAAAAAGAATCTTTACTTTGAAACTCTGTTCTTTACCTTTTTCACACTATGAAACAGCTTTGAATTCACCTTAAACACTGTTTTAGGGCAAGAGATTGTGTTTTAGACTAAAATGTAATGAATTATAAAAAGAATCTTTACTTTGAAACTCTGTTCTTTACCTTTTTCACACTCTGAAACAGCTTGGTATTCGCCTTAAAAACTGTTTCAGGGCAAGAGATTGTACTTTGGACTAAAATGTAATGCATTATAAGGAGAATCTTTACTTTGAAACTGTTCTTTAGCTGTTTCACACTATGAAACAGCTTGGTATTCACCTTAAACACTGTTTCAGGGCAAGAGATTGTGTTTTAGACTAAAATGTAATGCATTATAAGAAGAATATTTACATTGCAACTGTTCTTTAGAGATTGTCTTTTAGGCTCATTGAAACAGCGTTTCAAAGCATTGTAATCGCCTTAAACACAGTTTCAGGGCAAGAGATTGTGTTTTAGACTAAAATGTAACGCATTTTAAGAAAAATCTTTACTTTGAAACTCTGTTCTTTACCTTTTTCACACTCTGAAACAGCTTGGTATTCGCCTTAAACACTGTTTCAGGGCAAGAGATTGTACTTTGGACTAAAATGTAATGCATTATAAGAAGAATCTTTACTTTGAAACTGTTCTTTAGCTGTTTCTCACTATGAAACAGCTTGGTATTCACCTTAAACACTGTTTCAGGGCAAGAGATTGTGTTTTAGACTAAAATGTAATGCATTATAAGAAGAATATTTACATTGCAACTGTTCTTTAGAGATTGTCTTTTAGACTCATTGAAACAGCATTTCAAAGCATTGTAATCGCCTTAAACACAGTTTCAGGGCAAGAGATTGTGTTTTAGACTAAAATGTAATGCATTTTAAGAAAAATCTTTACTTTGAAACTCTGTTCTTTACCTTTTTCACACTCTGAAACAGCTTTGTATTCACCTTAAACACGGTTTTAGGGCAAGAGATTGTGTTTTAGACTAAAATGTAATGCATTATAAGGAGAATCTTTACTTTGAAACTGTTCTTGACCTTTTTCACACTCTGAAACAGCTTGGTATTCGCCTTAAACACTGTTTCAGGGCAAGAGATTGTGTTTTAGACTAAAATGTAATGCATTATAAGAAGAATATTTACATTGCAACTGTTCTTTAGAGATTGTCTTTTAGACTCATTGAAACAGCGTTTCAAAGCATTGTAATCGCCTTAAACACAGTTTCAGGGCAAGAGATTGTGTTTTAGACTAAAATGTAACGCATTTTAAGAAAAATCTTTACTTTGAAACTCTGTTCTTTACCTTTTTCACACTCTGAAACAGCTTTGTATTCAGCTTAAACACTGTTTTAGGGCAAGAGATTGTGTTTTAGACTAAAATGTAATGCATTATAAGAAGAATCTTTACTTTGAAACTCTGTTCTTTACCTTTTTCACACTCTGAAACAGCTTGGTATTCGCCTTAAACACTGTTTCAGGGCAAGAGATTGTACTTTGGACTAAAATGTAATGCATTATAAGAAGAATCTTTACTTTGAAACTGTTCTTTAGCTGTTTCTCACTATGAAACAGCTTGGTATTCACCTTAAACACTGTTTCAGGGCAAGAGATTGTGTTTTAGACTAAAATGTAATGCATTATAAGAAGAATATTTTCATTGCAACTGTTCTTTAGAGATTGTCTTTTAGACTCATTGAAACAGCGTTTCAAAGCATTGTAATCGCCTTAAACACAGTTTCAGGGCAAGAGATTGTGTTTTAGACTAAAATGTAATGCATTTTAAGAAGAATCTTTACTTTGAAACTCTGTTCTTTACCTTTTTCACACTCTGAAACAGCTTGGTATTCACCTTAAACACTGTTTTAGGGCAAGAGATTGTGTTTTAGACTAAAATGTAATGCATTATAAGAAGAATCTTTACTTTGAAACTCTGTTCTTTACCTTTTTCACACTCTGAAACAGCTTGGTATTCGCCTTGAACACTGTTTCTGGGCAAGAGATTGTGCTTTGGACTAAAATGTAATGCATTTTAAGGAGAATCTTTACTTTGAAACTCTGTTCTTGAACTTTTTCACACTCTGAAACAGCTTGGTATTCGCCTTAAACACTGTTTCAGGGCAAGAGATTGAGGTTTAGACTAAAATGTAATGCATTATAAGAAGAATCTTTACTTTGAAACTCTGTTCTTTACCTTTTTCACACTCTGAAACAGCTTTGTATTCACCTTAAACACTGTTTTAGTGCAAGATATTTTGTTTTAGACTAAAATGTAATGCATTATAAGAAGATTCTTTACTTTGAAACTCTGTTCTTGACCTTTTTCACACTCTGAAACAGCTTGGTATTCGCCTTAAACACTGTTTCAGGGCAAGAGATTGAGGTTTAGACTAAAATGTAATGCATTATAAGAAGAATCTTAATTTGAAACTCTGTTCTTTACCTTTTTCACACTCTGAAACAGCTTTGTATTCACCTTAAACACTGTTTTAGGGCAAGATATTTTGTTTTAGACTAAAATGTAATGCATTATAAGAAGATTCTTTACTTTGAAACTGTTCTTTACCTTTTTCACACTCTGAAACAGCTTGGTATTCGCCTTAAACACTGTTTCAGGGCAAGAGATTGTGCTTTGGACTAAAATGTAATGCATTTTAAGGAGAATCTTTACTTTGAAACTCTGTTCTTGACCTTTTTCACACTCTGAAAAAGCTTGGTATTCGCCTTAAACACTGTTTCAGGGCAAGAGATTGAGGTTTAGACTAAAATGTAATGCATTATACGAAGAATATTTACATTGCAACTGTTCTTTAGAGATTTTCTTTTAGACTCATTGAAACAGGGTTTCAAAGCATTGTAATCGCCTTAAACACAGTTTTAGGGCAAGAGATTGTGTTTTAGACTAAAATGTAATGCATTTTAAGAAAAATCTTTACTTTGAAACTCTGTTCTTGACCTTTTTCACACTCTGAAACAGCTTGGTATTCGCCTTAAAAACTGTTTCAGGGCAAGAGATTGAGGTTTAGACTAAAATGTAATGCATTATAAGAAGAATCTTTACTTTGAAACTCTGTTCTTTACCTTTTTCACACTCTGAAACAGCTTTGTATTCACCTTAAACACTGTTTTAGGGCAAGAGATTTTGTTTTAGACTAAAATGTAACGCATTATAAAAAGAATCTTTACTTTGAAACTCTGTTCTTTACCTTTTTCACACTATGAAACAGCTTTGAATTCACCTTAAACACTGTTTTAGGGCAAGAGATTGTGTTTTAGACTAAAATGTAATGAATTATAAAAAGAATCTTTACTTTGAAACTCTGTTCTTTACCTTTTTCACACTCTGAAACAGCTTGGTATTCGCCTTAAAAACTGTTTCAGGGCAAGAGATTGTACTTTGGACTAAAATGTAATGCATTATAAGGAGAATCTTTACTTTGAAACTGTTCTTTAGCTGTTTCACACTATGAAACAGCTTGGTATTCGCCTTAAACACTGTTTCAGGGCAAGAGATTGTGCTTTGGACTAAAATGTAATGCATTTTAAGGAGAATCTTTACTTTGAAACTCTGTTCTTGACCTTTTTCACACTCTGAAACAGCTTGGTATTCGCCTTAAACACTTTCAGGGCAAGAGATTGAGGTTTAGACTAAAATGTAATGCATTATAAGAATATTTACATTGCAACTGTTCTTTAGAGATTATCTTTTAGACTCATTGAAACAGCGTTTCAAAGCATTGTAATCGCCTTAAACACAGTTTCAGGGCAAGAGATTGTGTTTTAGACTAAAATGTAATGCATTTTAAGAAGAATCTTTACTTTGAAACTCTGTTCTTTACCTTTTTCACACTCTGAAACTGCTTTGTATTCACCTTAAACACTGTTTTAGGGCAAGAGATTGTGTTTTAGACTAAAATGTAATGCATTATAAAAAGAATCTTTACTTTGAAACTCTGTTCTTTACCTTTTTCACACTATGAAACAGCTTTGAATTCACCTTAAACACTGTTTTAGGGCAAGAGATTGTGTTTTAGACTAAAATGTAATGAATTATAAAAAGAATCTTTACTTTGAAACTCTGTTCTTTACCTTTTTCACACTCTGAAACAGCTTGGTATTCGCCTTAAAAACTGTTTCAGGGCAAGAGATTGTACTTTGGACTAAAATGTAATGCATTATAAGGAGAATCTTTACTTTGAAACTGTTCTTTAGCTGTTTCACACTATGAAACAGCTTGGTATTCACCTTAAACACTGTTTCAGGGCAAGAGATTGTGTTTTAGACTAAAATGTAATGCATTATAAGAAGAATATTTACATTGCAACTGTTCTTTAGAGATTGTCTTTTAGGCTCATTGAAACAGCGTTTCAAAGCATTGTAATCGCCTTAAACACAGTTTCAGGGCAAGAGATTGTGTTTTAGACTAAAATGTAACGCATTTTAAGAAAAATCTTTACTTTGAAACTCTGTTCTTTACCTTTTTCACACTCTGAAACAGCTTGGTATTCGCCTTAAACACTGTTTCAGGGCAAGAGATTGTGCTTTGGACTAAAATGTAATGCATTTTAAGGAGAATCTTTACTTTGAAACTCTGTTCTTGACCTTTTTCACACTCTGAAACAGCTTGGTATTCGCCTTAAACACTTTCAGGGCAAGAGATTGAGGTTTAGACTAAAATGTAATGCATTATAAGAATATTTACATTGCAACTGTTCTTTAGAGATTATCTTTTAGACTCATTGAAACAGCGTTTCAAAGCATTGTAATCGCCTTAAACACAGTTTCAGGGCAAGAGATTGTGTTTTAGACTAAAATGTAATGCATTTTAAGAAGAATCTTTACTTTGAAACTCTGTTCTTTACCTTTTTCACACTCTGAAACTGCTTTGTATTCACCTTAAACACTGTTTTAGGGCAAGAGATTGTGTTTTAGACTAAAATGTAATGCATTATAAAAAGAATCTTTACTTTGAAACTCTGTTCTTTACCTTTTTCACACTATGAAACAGCTTTGAATTCACCTTAAACACTGTTTTAGGGCAAGAGATTGTGTTTTAGACTAAAATGTAATGAATTATAAAAAGAATCTTTACTTTGAAACTCTGTTCTTTACCTTTTTCACACTCTGAAACAGCTTGGTATTCGCCTTAAAAACTGTTTCAGGGCAAGAGATTGTACTTTGGACTAAAATGTAATGCATTATAAGGAGAATCTTTACTTTGAAACTGTTCTTTAGCTGTTTCACACTATGAAACAGCTTGGTATTCACCTTAAACACTGTTTCAGGGCAAGAGATTGTGTTTTAGACTAAAATGTAATGCATTATAAGAAGAATATTTACATTGCAACTGTTCTTTAGAGATTGTCTTTTAGGCTCATTGAAACAGCGTTTCAAAGCATTGTAATCGCCTTAAACACAGTTTCAGGGCAAGAGATTGTGTTTTAGACTAAAATGTAACGCATTTTAAGAAAAATCTTTACTTTGAAACTCTGTTCTTTACCTTTTTCACACTCTGAAACAGCTTGGTATTCGCCTTAAACACTGTTTCAGGGCAAGAGATTGTACTTTGGACTAAAATGTAATGCATTATAAGAAGAATCTTTACTTTGAAACTGTTCTTTAGCTGTTTCTCACTATGAAACAGCTTGGTATTCACCTTAAACACTGTTTCAGGGCAAGAGATTGTGTTTTAGACTAAAATGTAATGCATTATAAGAAGAATATTTACATTGCAACTGTTCTTTAGAGATTGTCTTTTAGACTCATTGAAACAGCATTTCAAAGCATTGTAATCGCCTTAAACACAGTTTCAGGGCAAGAGATTGTGTTTTAGACTAAAATGTAATGCATTTTAAGAAAAATCTTTACTTTGAAACTCTGTTCTTTACCTTTTTCACACTCTGAAACAGCTTTGTATTCACCTTAAACACGGTTTTAGGGCAAGAGATTGTGTTTTAGACTAAAATGTAATGCATTATAAGGAGAATCTTTACTTTGAAACTGTTCTTGACCTTTTTCACACTCTGAAACAGCTTGGTATTCGCCTTAAACACTGTTTCAGGGCAAGAGATTGTGTTTTAGACTAAAATGTAATGCATTATAAGAAGAATATTTACATTGCAACTGTTCTTTAGAGATTGTCTTTTAGACTCATTGAAACAGCGTTTCAAAGCATTGTAATCGCCTTAAACACAGTTTCAGGGCAAGAGATTGTGTTTTAGACTAAAATGTAACGCATTTTAAGAAAAATCTTTACTTTGAAACTCTGTTCTTTACCTTTTTCACACTCTGAAACAGCTTTGTATTCAGCTTAAACACTGTTTTAGGGCAAGAGATTGTGTTTTAGACTAAAATGTAATGCATTATAAGAAGAATCTTTACTTTGAAACTCTGTTCTTTACCTTTTTCACACTCTGAAACAGCTTGGTATTCGCCTTAAACACTGTTTCAGGGCAAGAGATTGTACTTTGGACTAAAATGTAATGCATTATAAGAAGAATCTTTACTTTGAAACTGTTCTTTAGCTGTTTCTCACTATGAAACAGCTTGGTATTCACCTTAAACACTGTTTCAGGGCAAGAGATTGTGTTTTAGACTAAAATGTAATGCATTATAAGAAGAATATTTTCATTGCAACTGTTCTTTAGAGATTGTCTTTTAGACTCATTGAAACAGCGTTTCAAAGCATTGTAATCGCCTTAAACACAGTTTCAGGGCAAGAGATTGTGTTTTAGACTAAAATGTAATGCATTTTAAGAAGAATCTTTACTTTGAAACTCTGTTCTTTACCTTTTTCACACTCTGAAACAGCTTGGTATTCACCTTAAACACTGTTTTAGGGCAAGAGATTGTGTTTTAGACTAAAATGTAATGCATTATAAGAAGAATCTTTACTTTGAAACTCTGTTCTTTACCTTTTTCACACTCTGAAACAGCTTGGTATTCGCCTTGAACACTGTTTCTGGGCAAGAGATTGTGCTTTGGACTAAAATGTAATGCATTTTAAGGAGAATCTTTACTTTGAAACTCTGTTCTTGAACTTTTTCACACTCTGAAACAGCTTGGTATTCGCCTTAAACACTGTTTCAGGGCAAGAGATTGAGGTTTAGACTAAAATGTAATGCATTATAAGAAGAATCTTTACTTTGAAACTCTGTTCTTTACCTTTTTCACACTCTGAAACAGCTTTGTATTCACCTTAAACACTGTTTTAGGGCAAGATATTTTGTTTTAGACTAAAATGTAATGCATTATAAGAAGATTCTTTACTTTGAAACTCTGTTCTTGACCTTTTTCACACTCTGAAACAGCTTGGTATTCGCCTTAAACACTGTTTCAGGGCAAGAGATTGAGGTTTAGACTAAAATGTAATGCATTATAAGAAGAATCTTAATTTGAAACTCTGTTCTTTACCTTTTTCACACTCTGAAACAGCTTTGTATTCACCTTAAACACTGTTTTAGGGCAAGATATTTTGTTTTAGACTAAAATGTAATGCATTATAAGAAGATTCTTTACTTTGAAACTGTTCTTTACCTTTTTCACACTCTGAAACAGCTTGGTATTCGCCTTAAACACTGTTTCAGGGCAAGAGATTGTGCTTTGGACTAAAATGTAATGCATTTTAAGGAGAATCTTTACTTTGAAACTCTGTTCTTGACCTTTTTCACAC
The DNA here is from genome assembly GCF_041902795.1 of Electrophorus electricus. Lineage (NCBI taxonomy): Eukaryota > Metazoa > Chordata > Actinopteri > Gymnotiformes > Gymnotidae > Electrophorus > Electrophorus electricus. The sequence continues at coordinate 10,141,026 of NC_137517.1, forward strand.
TCTGAAAAAGCTTGGTATTCGCCTTAAACACTGTTTCAGGGCAAGAGATTGAGGTTTAGACTAAAATGTAATGCATTATACGAAGAATATTTACATTGCAACTGTTCTTTAGAGATTTTCTTTTAGACTCATTGAAACAGGGTTTCAAAGCATTGTAATCGCCTTAAACACAGTTTTAGGGCAAGAGATTGTGTTTTAGACTAAAATGTAATGCATTTTAAGAAAAATCTTTACTTTGAAACTCTGTTCTTGACCTTTTTCACACTCTGAAACAGCTTGGTATTCGCCTTAAAAACTGTTTCAGGGCAAGAGATTGAGGTTTAGACTAAAATGTAATGCATTATAAGAAGAATCTTTACTTTGAAACTCTGTTCTTTACCTTTTTCACACTCTGAAACAGCTTTGTATTCACCTTAAACACTGTTTTAGGGCAAGAGATTTTGTTTTAGACTAAAATGTAACGCATTATAAAAAGAATCTTTACTTTGAAACTCTGTTCTTTACCTTTTTCACACTATGAAACAGCTTTGAATTCACCTTAAACACTGTTTTAGGGCAAGAGATTGTGTTTTAGACTAAAATGTAATGAATTATAAAAAGAATCTTTACTTTGAAACTCTGTTCTTTACCTTTTTCACACTCTGAAACAGCTTGGTATTCGCCTTAAAAACTGTTTCAGGGCAAGAGATTGTACTTTGGCCTAAAATGTAATGCATTATAAGGAGAATCTTTACTTTGAAACTGTTCTTTAGCTGTTTCACACTATGAAACAGCTTGGTATTCACCTTAAACACTGTTTCAGGGCAAGAGATTGTGTTTTAGACTAAAATGTAATGCATTATAAGAAGAATATTTACATTGCAACTGTTCTTTAGAGATTGTCTTTTGGACTCATTGAAACAGCGTTTCAAAGCATTGTAATCGCCTTAAACACAGTTTCAGGGCAAGAGATTGTGTTTTAGACTAAAATGTAACGCATTTTAAGAAAAATCTTTACTTTGAAACTCTGTTCTTTACCTTTTTCACACTCTGAAACAGCTTTGTATTCACCTTAAACACTGTTTCAGGGCAAGAGATTGTACTTTGGACTAAAATGTAATGCATTATAAGAAGAATCTTTACTTTGAAACTGTTCTTTAGCTGTTTCTCACTATGAAACAGCTTGGTATTCACCTTAAACACTGTTTCAGGGCAAGAGATTGTGTTTTAGACTAAAATGTAATGCATTATAAGAAGAATATTTACATTGCAACTGTTCTTTAGAGATTGTCTTTTAGTCTCATTGAAACAGCGTTTCAAAGCATTGTAATCGCCTTAAACACAGTTTCAGGGCAAGAGATTGTGTTTTAGACGAAAATGTAATGCATTTTAAGAAAAATCTTTACTTTGAAACTCTGTTCTTTACCTTTTTCACACTCTGAAACAGCTTTGTATTCACCTTAAACACGGTTTTAGGGCAAGAGATTGTGTTTTAGACTAAAATGTAATGCATTTTAAGGAGAATCTTTACTTTGAAACTCTGTTCTTGACCTTTTTCACACTCTGAAACAGCTTGGTATTCGCCTTAAACACTTTCAGGGCAAGAGATTGAGGTTTAGACTAAAATGTAATGCATTATAAGAAGAATATTTACATTGCAACTGTTCTTTAGAGATTATCTTTTAGACTCATTGAAACAGCGTTTCAAAGCATTGTAATCGCCTTAAACACAGTTTCAGGGCAAGAGATTGTGTTTTAGACTAAAATGTAATGCATTTTAAGAAGAATCTTTACTTTGAAACTCTGTTCTTGACCTTTTTCACACTCTGAAACAGCTTGGTATTCGCCTTAAACACTGTTTCAGGGCAAGAGATTGAGGTTTAGACTAAAATGTAATGCATTATAAGAAGAATCTTTACTTTGAAACTCTGTTCTTTACCTTTTTCACACTCTGAAACAGCTTTGTATTCACCTTAAACACTGTTTTAGGGCAAGAGATTTTGTTTTAGACTAAAATGTAATGCATTATAAAAAGAATCTTTACTTTGAAACTCTGTTCTTTACCTTTTTCAAACTATGAAACAGCTTGGTATTCACCTTAAACACTGTTTTAGGGCAAGAGATTGTGTTTTAGACTAAAATGTAATACATAATAAGAAGAATCTTTACTTTGAAACTCTGTTCTTTACCTTTTTCACACTCTGAAACAGCTTGGTATTCGCCTTAAACACTGTTTCTGGGCAAGAGATTGTGCTTTGGACTAAAATGTAATGCATTTTAAGGAGAATCTTTACTTTGAAACTCTGTTCTTTACCTTTTTCACACTCTGAAACAGCTTGGTATTCGCCTTAAACACTGTTTCTGGGCAAGAGATTGTGCTTTGGACTAAAATGTAATGCATTATAAGAAGAATCTTTACTTTGAAACTCTGATCTTGACCTTTTTCACACTCTGAAACAGCTTTGTATTCACCTTAAACACTGTTTTAGGGCAAGAGATTTTGTTTTAGACTAAAAGGTAATGCATTTTAAGGAGAATCTTTACTTTGAAACTCTGTTCTTGACCTTTTTCACACTCTGAAACTGCTTGGTATTCGCCTTAAACACTTTCAGGGCAAGAGATTGAGGTTTAGACTAAAATGTAATGCATTATAAGAAGAATATTTACATTGCAACTGTTCTTTAGAGATTGTCTTTTAGACTCATTGAAACAGCGTTTCAAAGCATTGTAATCGCCTTAAACACAGTTTCAGGGCAAGAGATTGTGTTTTAGACTAAAATGTATTGCATTTTAAGAAGAATCTTTACTTTGAAACTCTGTTCTTTACCTTTTTCACACTCTGAAACAGCTTTGTATTCACCTTAAACACTGTTTTAGGGCAAGAGATTGTGTTTTAGACTAAAATGTAATGCATTATAAGAAGAATCTTTACTTTGAAACTCTGTTCTTTACCTTTTTCACACTCTGAAACAGCTTGGTATTCGCCTTAAACACTGTTTCTGGGCAAGAGATTGTGCTTTGGACTAAAATGTAATGCATTTTAAGGAGAATCTTTACTTTGAAACTCTGTTCTTGACCTTTTTCACACTCTGAAACAGCTTGGTATTCGCCTTAAACACTGTTTCAGGGCAAGAGATTGAGGTTTAGACTAAAATGTAATGCATTATAAGAAGAATCTTTACTTTGAAACTCTGTTCTTTACCTTTTTCACACTCTGAAACAGCTTTGTATTCACCTTAAACACTGTTTTAGGGCAAGAGATTTTGTTTTAGACTAAAATGTAATTCATTATAAGAAGAATATTTACATTGCAACTCTGTTCTTTAGCTTTTACACTCATTGAAACAGCGTTTCAAAGCATTGTGATCGCCTTAAACACAGTTTCAGGGCAAGAGATTTTGTTTTAGAATAAAATGTAATGTATTATAGGAAGAATCTTCACTTTGAAACTCTGTTCTTTACCTTTTTCACACTCTGAAACAGCTTGGTATTCGCCTTAAACACTGTTTCAGGGCAAGAGATTGAGGTTTAGACTAAAATGTAATGCATTATAAGAAGAATATTTACATTGCAACTGTTCTTTAGAGATTGTCTTTTAGACTCATTGAAACAGCGTTTCAAAGCATTGTAATCGCCTTAAACACAGTTTCAGGGCAAGAGATTGCGTTTTAGACTAAAATGTAATGCATTTTAAGAAGAATATTTACTTTGAAACTCTGTTCTTTACATTTTTCACACTCTGAAACAGCTTTGTATTCACCTTAAACACTGTTTTAGGGCAAGAGATTGTGTTTTAGACTAAAATGTCATGCATTATAAGAAGAATCTTTACTTTGAAACTCTGTTCTTGACCTTTTTCACACTCTGAAACAGCTTGGTATTCGCCTTAAACACTGTTTCTGGGCAAGAGATTGTGCTTTGGACTAAAATGTAATGCATTTTAAGGAGAATCTTTACTTTGAAACTCTTTTCTTTACCTTTTTCACACTCTGAAACAGCTTGGTATTTGCCTTAAACACTGTTTCTGGGCAAGAGATTGTGCTTTGGACTAAAATGTAATGCATTATAAGAAGAATCTTTACTTTGAAACTCTGTTCTTTACCTTTTTCACACTCTGAAACAGCTTTGTATTCACCTTAAACACTGTTTTAGGGCAAGAGATTTTGTTTTAGACTAAAAGGTAATGCATTATAAAAATAATCTTTACTTTGAAACTCTGTTCTTTACCTTTTTCACACTATGAAACAGCTTGGTATTCGCCTTCAACACTTTCAGGGCAAGAGATTGAGGTTTAGACTAAAATGTAATGCATTATAAGAAGAATATTTACATTGCAACTGTTCTTTAGAGATTGTCTTTTAGACTCATTGAAACAGGGTTTCAAAGCATTGTAATCGCCTTAAACACAGTTTCAGGGCAAGAGATTGTGTTTTAGACTAAAATGTAATGCATTTTAAGAAGAATCTTTACTTTGAAACTCTGTTCTTGACCTTTTTCACACTCTGAAACAGCTTGGTATTCGCCTTAAACACTGTTTCAGGGCAAGAGATTGAGGTTTAGACTAAAATGTAATGCATTATAAGAAGAATCTTTACTTTGAAACTCTGTTCTTTACCTTTTTCACACTCTGAAACAGCTTTGTATTCACCTTAAACACTGTTTTAGGGCAAGAGATTTTGTTTTAGACTAAAATGTAATGCATTATAAAAAGAATCTTTACTTTGAAACTCTGTTCTTTACCTTTTTCAAACTATGAAACAGCTTGGTATTCACCTTAAACACTGTTTTAGGGCAAGAGATTGTGTTTTAGACTAAAATGTAATACATTATAAGAAGAATCTTTACTTTGAAACTCTGTTCTTTACCTTTTTCACACTCTGAAACAGCTTGGTATTCGCCTTAAACACTGTTTCTGGGCAAGAGATTGTGCTTTGGACTAAAATGTAATGCATTTTAAGGAGAATCTTTACTTTGAAACTCTGTTCTTTACCTTTTTCACACTCTGAAACAGCTTGGTATTCGCCTTAAACACTGTTTCTGGGCAAGAGATTGTGCTTTGGACTAAAATGTAATGCATTATAAGAAGAATCTTTACTTTGAAACTCTGTTCTTGACCTTTTTCACACTCTGAAACAGCTTTGTATTCACCTTAAACACTGTTTTAGGGCAAGAGATTTTGTTTTAGACTACAAGGTAATGCATTTTAAGGAGAATCTTTACTTTGAAACTCTGTTCTTGACCTTTTTCACACTCTGAAACTGCTTGGTATTCGCCTTAAACACTTTCAGGGCAAGAGATTGAGGTTTAGACTAAAATGTAATGCATTATAAGAAGAATATTTACATTGCAACTGTTCTTTAGAGATTGTCTTTTAGACTCATTGAAACAGCGTTTCAAAGCATTGTAATCGCCTTAAACACAGTTTCAGGGCAAGAGATTGTGTTTTAGACTAAAATGTAATGCATTTTAAGAAGAATCTTTACTTTGAAACTCTGTTCTTGAACTTTTTCACACTCTGAAACAGCTTGGTATTCACCTTAAACACTGTTTTAGGGCAAGAGATTGTGTTTTAGACTAAAATGTAATGCATTATAAGAAGAATCTTTACTTTGAAACTCTGTTCTTTACCTTTTTCACACTCTGAAACAGCTTGGTATTCGCCGTAAACACTGTTTCTGGGCAAGAGATTGTGCTTTGGTCTAAAATGTAATGCATTTTAAGGAGAATCTTTACTTTGAAACTCTGTTCTTGACCTTTTTCACACTCTGAAACAGCTTGGTATTCGCCTTAAACACTGTTTCAGGGCAAGAGATTGAGGTTTAGACTAAAATGTAATGCATTATAAGAAGAATCTTTACTTTGAAACTCTGTTCTTTACCTTTTTCACACTCTGAAACAGCTTTGTATTCACTTTAAACACTGTTTTAGGGCAAGAGATTTTGTTTTAGACTAAAATGTAATGCATTATAAAAAGAATCTTTACTTTGAAACTCTGTTCTTGACCTTTTTCACACTCTGAAACAGCTTGGTATTCGCCTTAAACACTGTTTCAGGGCAAGAGATTGAGTTTTAGACTAAAATGTAATACATTATAAGAAGAATCTTTACTTTGAAACTCTGTTCTTTACCTTTTTCACACTCTGAAACAGCTTGGTATTCGCCTTAAACACTGTTTCTGGGCAAGAGATTGTGCTTTGGACTAAAATGTAATGCATTTTAAGGAGAATCTTTACTTTGAAACTCTGTTCTTTACCTTTTTCACACTCTGAAACAGCTTGGTATTCGCCTTAAACACTGTTTCTGGGCAAGAGATTGTGCTTTGGACTAAAATGTAATGCATTATAAGAAGAATCTTTACTTTGAAACTCTGTTCTTGACCTTTTTCACACTCTGAAACAGCTTTGTATTCACCTTAAACACTGTTTTAGGGCAAGAGATTTTGTTTTAGACTAAAAGGTAATGCATTTTAAGGAGAATCTTTACTTTGAAACTCTGTTCTTGACCTTTTTCACACTCTGAAACTGCTTGGTATTCGCCTTAAACACTTTCAGGGCAAGAGATTGAGGTTTAGACTAAAATGTAATGCATTATAAGAAGAATATTTACATTTTAACTGTTCTTTAGAGATTGTCTTTTAGACTCATTGAAACAGCGTTTCAAAGCATTGTAATCGCCTTAAACACAGTTTCAGGGCAAGAGATTGTGTTTTAGACTAAAATGTAATGCATTTTAAGAAGAATCTTTACTTTGAAACTCTGTTCTTGAACTTTTTCACACTCTGAAACAGCTTGGTATTCACCTTAAACACTGTTTTAGGGCAAGAGATTGTGTTTTAGACTAAAATGTAATGCATTATAAGAAGAATCTTTACTTTGAAACTCTGTTCTTTACCTTTTTCACACTCTGAAACAGCTTGGTATTCGCCGTAAACACTGTTTCTGGGCAAGAGATTGTGCTTTGGACTAAAATGTAATGCATTTTAAGGAGAATCTTTACTTTGAAACTCTGTTCTTGACCTTTTTCACACTCTGAAACAGCTTGGTATTCGCCTTAAACACTGTTTCAGGGCAAGAGATTGAGGTTTAGACTAAAATGTAATGCATTATAAGAAGAATCTTTACTTTGAAACTCTGTTCTTTACCTTTTTCACACTCTGAAACAGCTTTGTATTCACTTTAAACACTGTTTTAGGGCAAGAGATTTTGTTTTAGACTAAAATGTAATGCATTATAAAAAGAATCTTTACTTTGAAACTCTGTTCTTGACCTTTTTCACACTCTGAAACAGCTTGGTATTCGCCTTAAACACTGTTTCAGGGCAAGAGATTGAGTTTTAGACTAAAATGTAATTCATTATAAGAAGAATATTTACATTGCAACTCTGTTCTTTAGCTTTTACACTCATTGAAACAGCGTTTCAAAGCATTGTGATCACCTTAAACACAGTTTCAGGGCAAGAGATTTTGTTTTAGAATAAAATGTAATGCATTTTAAGAAGAATATTTACTTTGAAACTCTGTTCTTTACATTTTTCACACTCTGAAACAGCTTTGTATTCACCTTAAACACTGTTTTAGGGCAAGAGATTGTGTTTTAGACTAAAATGTAATGCATTATAAGAAGAATATTTACATTGCAACTGTTCTTTAGAGATTGTCTTTTAGACTCATTGAAACAGCGTTTCAAAGCATTGTAATCGCCTTAAACACAGTTTCAGGGCAAGAGATTGCGTTTTAGACTAAAATGTAATGCATTTTAAGAAGAATATTTACTTTGAAACTCTGTTCTTTACATTTTTCACACTCTGAAACAGCTTTGTATTCACCTTAAACACTGTTTTAGGGCAAGAGATTGTGTTTTAGACTAAAATGTCATGCATTATAAGAAGAATCTTTACTTTGAAACTCTGTTCTTGACCTTTTTCACACTCTGAAACAGCTTGGTATTCGCCTTAAACACTGTTTCAGGGCAAGAGATTGAGGTTTAGACTAAAATGTAATGCATTATAAGAAGAATATATACCTTGCAACTGTTCTTTAGAGACTGTCTTTTAGACTCATTGAAACAGCGTTTCAAAGCATTGTAATCGCCTTAAACACAGTTTCAGGGCAAGAGATTGTGTTTTAGACTAAAATGTAATGCATTTTAAGAAGAATCTTTACTTTGAAACTCTGTTCTTTACCTTTTTCACACTCTGAAACAGCTTGGTATTCACCTTAAACACTGTTTTAGGGCAAGAGATTGTGTTTTAGACTAAAATGTAATGCATTATAAGAAGAATCTTTACTTTAAAACTCTGTTCTTTACCTTTTTCACACTCTGAAACAGCTTGGTATTCGCCTTAAACACTGTTTCTGGGCAAGAGATTGTGCTTTGGACTAAAATGTAATGCATTTTAAGGAGAATCTTTACTTTGAAACTCTGTTCTTTACCTTTTTCACACTCTGAAACAGCTTGGTATTCGCCTTAAACACTGTTTCTGGGCAAGAGATTGTGCTTTGGACTAAAATGTAATGCATTATAAGAAGAATCTTTACTTTGAAACTCTGTTCTTTACCTTTTTCACACTCTGAAACAGCTTTGTATTCACCTTAAACACTGTTTTAGGGCAAGAGATTTTGTTTTAGACTAAAAGGTAATGCATTATAAAAATAATCTTTACTTTGAAACTCTGTTCTTTACCTTTTTCACACTATGAAACAGCTTGGTATTCGCCTTCAACACTTTCAGGGCAAGAGATTGAGGTTTAGACTAAAATGTAATGCATTATAAAAAGAATATTTACATTGCAACTGTTCTTTAGAGATTGTCTTTTAGACTCATTGAAACAGGGTTTCAAAGCATTGTAATCGCCTTAAACACAGTTTCAGGGCAAGAGATTGTGTTTTAGACTAAAATGTAATGCATTTTAAGAAGAATCTTTACTTTGAAACTCTGTTCTTGACCTTTTTCACACTCTGAAACAGCTTGGTATTCGCCTTAAACACTGTTTCAGGGCAAGAGATTGAGGTTTAGACTAAAATGTAATGCATTATAAGAAGAATCTTTACTTTGAAACTCTGTTCTTTACCTTTTTCACACTCTGAAACAGCTTTGTATTCACCTTAAACACTGTTTTAGGGCAAGAGATTTTGTTTTAGACTAAAATGTAATGCATTATAAGAAGAATCTTTACTTTGAAACTCTGTTCTTTACCTTTTTCACACTCTGAAACAGCTTTGTATTCACCTTAAACACTGTTTTAGGGCAAGAGATTTTGTTTTAGAATAAAATGTAATGCATTATAAAAAGAATCTTTACTTTGAAACTCTGTTCTTTACCTTTTTCAAACTATGAAACAGCTTTGAATTCACCTTAAACACTGTTTTAGGGCAAGAGATTGTGTTTTAGACTAAAATGTAATGCATTATAAAAAGAATCTTTACTTTGAAACTCTGTTCTTTACCTTTTTCACACTATGAAACAGCTTTGAATTCACCTTAAACACTGTTTTAGGGCAAGAGATTGTGTTTTAGACTAAAATGTAATGCATTATGAAAAGAATCTTTACTTTGAAACTCTGTTCTTTACCTTTTTCACACTCTGAAACAGCTTTGTATTCGCCTTAAACACTGTTTCAGGGCAAGAGATTGAGTTTTAGACTAAAATGTAATGCATTATAAGAAGAATATTTACATTGCAACTCTGTTCTTTAGCTTTTACACTCATTGAAACAGCGTTTCAAAGCATTGTGATCGCCTTAAACACAGTTTCAGGGCAAGAGATTTTGTTTTAGAATAAAATGTAATTTATTATAGGAAGAATCTTCACTTTGAAACTCTGTTCTTTACCTTTTTCACACTCTGAAACAGCTTGGTATTCGCCTTAAACACTGTTTCAGGGCAAGAGATTGAGGTTTAGACTAAAATGTAATGCATTATAAGAAGAATATTTACATTGCAACTGTTCTTTAGAGATTGTCTTTTAGACTCATTGAAACAGCGTTTCAAAGCATTGTAATCGCCTTAAACACAGTTTCAGGGCAAGAGATTGCATTTTAGACTAAAATGTAATGCATTTTAAGAAGAATCTTTACTTTGAAACTCTGTTCTTTACCTTTTTCACACTCTGAAACAGCTTTGTATTCACCTTAAACACTGTTTTAGGGCAAGAGATTGTGTTTTAGACTAAAATGTCATGCATTATAAGAAGAATCTTTACTTTGAAACTCTGTTCTTGACCTTTTTCACACTCTGAAACAGCTTGGTATTCGCCTTAAACACTGTTTCAGGGCAAGAGATTGAGGTTTAGACTAAAATGTAATGCATTATAAGAAGAATATATACCTTGCAACTGTTCTTTAGAGACTGTCTTTTAGACTCATTGAAACAGCGTTTCAAAGCATTGTAATCGCCTTAAACACAGTTTCAGGGCAAGAGATTGTGTTTTAGACTAAAATGTAATGCATTTTAAGAAGAATCTTTACTTTGAAACTCTGTTCTTTACCTTTTTCACACTCTGAAACAGCTTGGTATTCACCTTAAACACTGTTTTAGGGCAAGAGATTGTGTTTTAGACTAAAATGTAATGCATTATAAGAAGAATCTTTACTTTGAAACTCTGTTCTTTACCTTTTTCACACTCTGAAACAGCTTGGTATTCGCCTTAAACACTGTTTCTGGGCAAGAGATTGTGCTTTGGACTAAAATGTAATGCATTTTAAGGAGAATCTTTACTTTGAAACTCTGTTCTTTACCTTTTTCACACTCTGAAACAGCTTGGTATTCGCCTTAAACTGTTTCTGGGCAAGAGATTGTGCTTTGGACTAAAATGTAATGCATTATAAGAAGAATCTTTACTTTGAAACTCTGTTCTTTACCTTTTTCACACTCTGAAACAGCTTTGTATTCACCTTAAACACTGTTTTAGGGCAAGAGATTTTGTTTTAGACTAAAAGGTAATGCATTATAAAAATAATCTTTACTTTGAAACTCTGTTCTTTACCTTTTTCACACTATGAAACAGCTTGGTATTCGCCTTCAACACTTTCAGTGCAAGAGATTGAGGTTTAGACTAAAATGTAATGCATTATAAGAAGAATATTTACATTGCAACTGTTCTTTAGAGATTGTCTTTTAGACTCATTGAAACAGGGTTTCAAAGCATTGTAATCGCCTTAAACACAGTTTCAGGGCAAGAGATTGTGTTTTAGACTAAAATGTAATGCATTTTAAGAAGAATCTTTACTTTGAAACTCTGTTCTTGACCTTTTTCACACTCTGAAACAGCTTGGTATTCGCCTTAAACACTGTTTCAGGGCAAGAGATTGAGGTTTAGACTAAAATGTAATGCATTATAAGAAGAATCTTTACTTTGAAACTCTGTTCTTTACCTTTTTCACACTCTGAAACAGCTTTGTATTCACCTTAAACACTGTTTTAGGGCAAGAGATTTTGTTTTAGACTAAAATGTAATGCATTATAAAAAGAATCTTTACTTTGAAACTCTGTTCTTTACCTTTTTCACACTCTGAAACAGCTTGGTATTCGCCTTAAACACTGTTTCTGGGCAAGAGATTGTGCTTTGGACTAAAATGTAATGCATTTTAAGGAGAATCTTTACTTTGAAACTCTGTTCTTTACCTTTTTCACACTCTGAAACAGCTTGGTATTCGCCTTAAACACTGTTTCTGGGCAAGAGATTGTGCTTTGGACTAAAATGTAATGCATTATAAGAAGAATCTTTACTTTGAAACTCTGTTCTTTACCTTTTTCACACTCTGAAACAGCTTTGTATTCACCTTAAACACTGTTTTAGGGCAAGAGATTTTGTTTTAGACTAAAAGGTAATGCATTATAAAAATAATCTTTACTTTGAAACTCTGTTCTTTACCTTTTTCACACTATGAAACAGCTTGGTATTCGCCTTCAACACTTTCAGGGCAAGAGATTGAGGTTTAGACTAAAATGTAATGCATTATAAAAAGAATATTTACATTGCAACTGTTCTTTAGAGATTGTCTTTTAGACTCATTGAAACAGGGTTTCAAAGCATTGTAATCGCCTTAAACACAGTTTCAGGGCAAGAGATTGTGTTTTAGACTAAAATGTAATGCATTTTAAGAAGAATCTTTACTTTGAAACTCTGTTCTTGACCTTTTTCACACTCTGAAACAGCTTGGTATTCGCCTTAAACACTGTTTCAGGGCAAGAGATTGAGGTTTAGACTAAAATGTAATGCATTATAAGAAGAATCTTTACTTTGAAACTCTGTTCTTTACCTTTTTCACACTCTGAAACAGCTTTGTATTCACCTTAAACACTGTTTTAGGGCAAGAGATTTTGTTTTAGACTAAAATGTAATGCATTATAAGAAGAATCTTTACTTTGAAACTCTGTTCTTTACCTTTTTCACACTCTGAAACAGCTTTGTATTCACCTTAAACACTGTTTTAGGGCAAGAGATTGTGTTTTAGACTAAAATGTAATGCATTATAAAAAGAATCTTTACTTTGAAACTCTGTTCTTTACCTTTTTCACACTATGAAACAGCTTTGAATTCACCTTAAACACTGTTTTAGGGCAAGAGATTGTGTTTTAGACTAAAATGTAATGCATTATAAAAAGAATCTTTACTTTGAAACTCTGTTCTTTACCTTTTTCACACTCTGAAACAGCTTTGTATTCGCCTTAAACACTGTTTCAGGGCAAGAGATTGAGTTTTAGACTAAAATGTAATGCATTATAAGAAGAATATTTACATTGCAACTCTGTTCTTTAGCTTTTACACTCATTGAAACAGCGTTTCAAAGCATTGTGATCGCCTTAAACACAGTTTCAGGGCAAGAGATTTTGTTTTAGAATAAAATGTAATTTATTATAGGAAGAATCTTCACTTTGAAACTCTGTTCTTTACCTTTTTCACACTCTGAAACAGCTTTGTATTCACCTTAAACACTGTTTTAGGGCAAGAGATTGTGTTTTAGACTAAAATGTCATGCATTATAAGAAGAATCTTTACTTTGAAACTCTGTTCTTGACCTTTTTCACACTCTGAAACAGCTTGGTATTCGCCTTAAACACTGTTTCAGGGCAAGAGATTGAGGTTTAGACTAAAATGTAATGCATTATAAGAAGAATATATACCTTGCAACTGTTCTTTAGAGACTGTCTATTAGACTCATTGAAACAGCGTTTCAAAGCATTGTAATCGCCTTAAACACAGTTTCAGGGCAAGAGATTGTGTTTTAGACTAAAATGTAATGCATTTTAAGAAGAATCTTTACTTTGAAACTCTGTTCTTTACCTTTTTCACACTATGAAACAGCTTTGAATTCACCTTAAACACTGTTTTAGGGCAAGAGATTGTGTTTTAGACTAAAATGTAATGAATTATAAAAAGAATCTTTACTTTGAAACTCTGTTCTTTACCTTTTTCACACTCTGAAACAGCTTGGTATTCACCTTAAACACTGTTTTAGGGCAAGAGATTGTGTTTTAGACTAAAATGTAATGCATTATAAGAAGAATCTTTACTTTGAAACTCTGTTCTTTACCTTTTTCACACTCTGAAACAGCTTGGTATTCGCCTTAAACACTGTTTCTGGGCAAGAGATTGTGCTTTGGACTAAAATGTAATGCATTTTAAGGAGAATCTTTACTTTGAAACTCTGTTCTTTACCTTTTTCACACTCTGAAACAGCTTGGTATTCGCCTTAAACTGTTTCTGGGCAAGAGATTGTGCTTTGGACTAAAATGTAATGCATTATAAGAAGAATCTTTACTTTGAAACTCTGTTCTTTACCTTTTTCACACTCTGAAACAGCTTTGTATTCACCTTAAACACTGTTTTAGGGCAAGAGATTTTGTTTTAGACTAAAAGGTAATGCATTATAAAAATAATCTTTACTTTGAAACTCTGTTCTTTACCTTTTTCACACTATGAAACAGCTTGGTATTCGCCTTCAACACTTTCAGTGCAAGAGATTGAGGTTTAGACTAAAATGTAATGCATTATAAGAAGAATATTTACATTGCAACTGTTCTTTAGAGATTGTCTTTTAGACTCATTGAAACAGGGTTTCAAAGCATTGTAATCGCCTTAAACACAGTTTCAGGGCAAGAGATTGTGTTTTAGACTAAAATGTAATGCATTTTAAGAAGAATCTTTACTTTGAAACTCTGTTCTTGACCTTTTTCACACTCTGAAACAGCTTGGTATTCGCCTTAAACACTGTTTCAGGGCAAGAGATTGAGGTTTAGACTAAAATGTAATGCATTATAAGAAGAATCTTTACTTTGAAACTCTGTTCTTTACCTTTTTCACACTCTGAAACAGCTTTCTATTCACCTTAAACACTGTTTTAGGGCAAGAGATTTTGTTTTAGACTAAAATGTAATGCATTATAAAAAGAATCTTTACTTTGAAACTCTGTTCTTTACCTTTTTCACACTCTGAAACAGCTTGGTATTCGCCTTAAACACTGTTTCTGGGCAAGAGATTGTGCTTTGGACTAAAATGTAATGCATTTTAAGGAGAATCTTTACTTTGAAACTCTGTTCTTTACCTTTTTCACACTCTGAAACAGCTTGGTATTCGCCTTAAACACTGTTTCTGGGCAAGAGATTGTGCTTTGGACTAAAATGTAATGCATTATAAGAAGAATCTTTACTTTGAAACTCTGTTCTTTACCTTTTTCACACTCTGAAACAGCTTTGTATTCACCTTAAACACTGTTTTAGGGCAAGAGATTTTGTTTTAGACTAAAAGGTAATGCATTATAAAAATAATCTTTACTTTGAAACTCTGTTCTTTACCTTTTTCACACTATGAAACAGCTTGGTATTCGCCTTCAACACTTTCAGGGCAAGAGATTGAGGTTTAGACTAAAATGTAATGCATTATAAAAAGAATATTTACATTGCAACTGTTCTTTAGAGATTGTCTTTTAGACTCATTGAAACAGGGTTTCAAAGCATTGTAATCGCCTTAAACACAGTTTCAGGGCAAGAGATTGTGTTTTAGACTAAAATGTAATGCATTTTAAGAAGAATCTTTACTTTGAAACTCTGTTCTTGACCTTTTTCACACTCTGAAACAGCTTGGTATTCGCCTTAAACACTGTTTCAGGGCAAGAGATTGAGGTTTAGACTAAAATGTAATGCATTATAAGAAGAATCTTTACTTTGAAACTCTGTTCTTTACCTTTTTCACACTCTGAAACAGCTTTGTATTCACCTTAAACACTGTTTTAGGGCAAGAGATTTTGTTTTAGACTAAAATGTAATGCATTATAAGAAGAATCTTTACTTTGAAACTCTGTTCTTTACCTTTTTCACACTCTGAAACAGCTTTGTATTCACCTTAAACACTGTTTTAGGGCAAGAGATTGTGTTTTAGACTAAAATGTAATGCATTATAAAAAGAATCTTTACTTTGAAACTCTGTTCTTTACCTTTTTCACACTATGAAACAGCTTTGAATTCACCTTAAACACTGTTTTAGGGCAAGAGATTGTGTTTTAGACTAAAATGTAATGCATTATAAAAAGAATCTTTACTTTGAAACTCTGTTCTTTACCTTTTTCACACTCTGAAACAGCTTTGTATTCGCCTTAAACACTGTTTCAGGGCAAGAGATTGAGTTTTAGACTAAAATGTAATGCATTATAAGAAGAATATTTACATTGCAACTCTGTTCTTTAGCTTTTACACTCATTGAAACAGCGTTTCAAAGCATTGTGATCGCCTTAAACACAGTTTCAGGGCAAGAGATTTTGTTTTAGAATAAAATGTAATTTATTATAGGAAGAATCTTCACTTTGAAACTCTGTTCTTTACCTTTTTCACACTCTGAAACAGCTTTGTATTCACCTTAAACACTGTTTTAGGGCAAGAGATTGTGTTTTAGACTAAAATGTCATGCATTATAAGAAGAATCTTTACTTTGAAACTCTGTTCTTGACCTTTTTCACACTCTGAAACAGCTTGGTATTCGCCTTAAACACTGTTTCAGGGCAAGAGATTGAGGTTTAGACTAAAATGTAATGCATTATAAGAAGAATATATACCTTGCAACTGTTCTTTAGAGACTGTCTATTAGACTCATTGAAACAGCGTTTCAAAGCATTGTAATCGCCTTAAACACAGTTTCAGGGCAAGAGATTGTGTTTTAGACTAAAATGTAATGCATTTTAAGAAGAATCTTTACTTTGAAACTCTGTTCTTTACCTTTTTCACACTATGAAACAGCTTTGAATTCACCTTAAACACTGTTTTAGGGCAAGAGATTGTGTTTTAGACTAAAATGTAATGAATTATAAAAAGAATCTTTACTTTGAAACTCTGTTCTTTACCTTTTTCACACTCTGAAACAGCTTGGTATTCACCTTAAACACTGTTTTAGGGCAAGAGATTGTGTTTTAGACTAAAATGTAATGCATTATAAGAAGAATCTTTACTTTGAAACTCTGTTCTTTACCTTTTTCACACTCTGAAACAGCTTGGTATTCGCCTTAAACACTGTTTCTGGGCAAGAAATTGTGCTTTGGACTAAAATGTAATGCATTTTAAGGAGAATCTTTACTTTGAAACTCTGTTCTTTACCTTTTTCACACTCTGAAACAGCTTGGTATTCGCCTTAAACTGTTTCTGGGCAAGAGATTGTGCTTTGGACTAAAATGTAATGCATTATAAGAAGAATCTTTACTTTGAAACTCTGTTCTTTACCTTTTTCACACTCTGAAACAGCTTTGTATTCACCTTAAACACTGTTTTAGGGCAAGAGATTTTGTTTTAGACTAAAAGGTAATGCATTATAAAAATAATCTTTACTTTGAAACTCTGTTCTTTACCTTTTTCACACTATGAAACAGCTTGGTATTCGCCTTCAACACTTTCAGGGCAAGAGATTGAGGTTTAGACTAAAATGTAATGCATTATAAGAAGAATATTTACATTGCAACTGTTCTTTAGAGATTGTCTTTTAGACTCATTGAAACAGGGTTTCAAAGCATTGTAATCGCCTTAAACACAGTTTCAGGGCAAGAGATTGTGTTTTAGACTAAAATGTAATGCATTTTAAGAAGAATCTTTACTTTGAAACTCTGTTCTTGACCTTTTTCACACTCTGAAACAGCTTGGTATTCGCCTTAAACACTGTTTCAGGGCAAGAGATTGAGGTTTAGACTAAAATGTAATGCATTATAAGAAGAATCTTTACTTTGAAACTCTGTTCTTTACCTTTTTCACACTCTGAAACAGCTTTGTATTCACCTTAAACACTGTTTTAGGGCAAGAGATTTTGTTTTAGACTAAAATGTAATGCATTATAAAAAGAATCTTTACTTTGAAACTCTGTTCTTTACCTTTTTCACACTATGAAACAGCTTTGAATTCACCTTAAACACTGTTTTAGGGCAAGAGATTGTGTTTTAGACTAAAATGTAATGAATTATAAAAAGAATCTTTACTTTGAAACTCTGTTCTTTACCTTTTTCACACTCTGAAACAGCTTGGTATTCGCCTTAAAAACTGTTTCAGGGCAAGAGATTGTACTTTGGACTAAAATGTAATGCATTATAAGGAGAATCTTTACTTTGAAACTCTGTTCTTTACCTTTTTCACACTCTGAAACAGCTTTGTATTCGCCTTAAACACTGTTTCAGGGCAAGAGATTGAGTTTTAGACTAAAATGTAATGCATTATAAGAAGAATATTTACATTGCAACTCTGTTCTTTAGCTTTTACACTCATTGAAACAGCGTTTCAAAGCATTGTGATCGCCTTAAACACAGTTTCAGGGCAAGAGATTTTGTTTTAGAATAAAATGTAATTTATTATAGGAAGAATCTTCACTTTGAAACTCTGTTCTTTACCTTTTTCACACTCTGAAACAGCTTGGTATTCGCCTTAAACACTGTTTCAGGGCAAGAGATTGAGGTTTAGACTAAAATGTAATGCATTATAAGAAGAATATTTACATTGCAACTGTTCTTTAGAGATTGTCTTTTAGACTCATTGAAACAGCGTTTCAAAGCATTGTAATCGCCTTAAACACAGTTTCAGGGCAAGAGATTGCGTTTTAGACTAAAATGTAATTCATTTTAAGAAGAATCTTTACTTTGAAACTCTGTTCTTTACCTTTTTCACACTCTGAAACAGCTTTGTATTCACCTTAAACACTGTTTTAGGGCAAGAGATTGTGTTTTAGACTAAAATGTAATGCATTATAAGAAGAATCTTTACTTTGAAACTGTTCTTGACCTTTTTCACACTCTGAAACAGCTTGGTATTCGCCTTAAACACTGTTTCAGGGCAAGAGATTGAGGTTTAGACTAAAATGTAATGCATTATAAGAAGAATATATACCTTGCAACTGTTCTTTAGAGACTGTCTTTTAGACTCATTGAAACAGCGTTTCAAAGCATTGTAATCGCCTTAAACACAGTTTCAGGGCAAGAGATTGTGTTTTAGACTAAAATGTAATGCATTTTAAGAAGAATCTTTACTTTGAAACTCTGTTCTTTACCTTTTTCACACTCTGAAACAGCTTGGTATTCACCTTAAACACTGTTTTAGGGCAAGAGATTGTGTTTTAGACTAAAATGTAATGCATTATAAGAAGAATCTTTACTTTGAAACTCTGTTCTTTACCTTTTTCACACTCTGAAACAGCTTGGTATTCGCCTTAAACACTTTCTGGGCAAGAGATTGTGCTTTGGACTAAAATGTAATGCATTTTAAGGAGAATCTTTACTTTGAAACTCTGTTCTTTACCTTTTTCACACTCTGAAACAGCTTGGTATTCGCCTTAAACACTGTTTCTGGGCAAGAGATTGTGCTTTGGACTAAAATGTAATGCATTATAAGAAGAATCTTTACTTTGAAACTCTGTTCTTTACCTTTTTCACACTCTGAAACAGCTTTGTATTCACCTTAAACACTGTTTTAGGGCAAGAGATTTTGTTTTAGACTAAAAGGTAATGCATTATAAAAAGAATCTTTACTTTGAAACTCTGTTCTTTACCTTTTTCACACTATGAAACAGCTTGGTATTCGCCTTCAACACTTTCAGGGCAAGAGATTGAGGTTTAGACTAAAATGTAATGCATTATAAGAAGAATATTTACATTGCAACTGTTCTTTAGAGATTGTCTTTTAGACTCATTGAAACAGGGTTTCAAAGCATTGTAATCGCCTTAAACACAGTTTCAGGGCAAGAGATTGTGTTTTAGACTAAAATGTAATGCATTTTAAGAAGAATCTTTACTTTGAAACTCTGTTCTTGACCTTTTTCACACTCTGAAACAGCTTGGTATTCGCCTTAAACACTGTTTCAGGGCAAGAGATTGAGGTTTAGACTAAAATGTAATGCATTATAAGAAGAATCTTTACTTTGAAACTCTGTTCTTTACCTTTTTCACACTCTGAAACAGCTTTGTATTCACCTTAAACACTGTTTTAGGGCAAGAGATTTTGTTTTAGACTAAAATGTAATGCATTATAAAAAGAATCTTTACTTTGAAACTCTGTTCTTTACCTTTTTCACACTATGAAACAGCTTTGAATTCACCTTAAACACTGTTTTAGGGCAAGAGATTGTGTTTTAGACTAAAATGTAATGAATTATAAAAAGAATCTTTACTTTGAAACTCTGTTCTTTACCTTTTTCACACTCTGAAACAGCTTGGTATTCGCCTTAAAAACTGTTTCAGGGCAAGAGATTGTACTTTGGACTAAAATGTAATGCATTATAAGGAGAATCTTTACTTTGAAACTCTGTTCTTTACCTTTTTCACACTCTGAAACAGCTTTGTATTCGCCTTAAACACTGTTTCAGGGCAAGAGATTGAGTTTTAGACTAAAATGTAATGCATTATAAGAAGAATATTTACATTGCAACTCTGTTCTTTAGCTTTTACACTCATTGAAACAGCGTTTCAAAGCATTGTGATCGCCTTAAACACAGTTTCAGGGCAAGAGATTTTGTTTTAGAATAAAATGTAATTTATTATAGGAAGAATCTTCACTTTGAAACTCTGTTCTTTACCTTTTTCACACTCTGAAACAGCTTGGTATTCGCCTTAAACACTGTTTCAGGGCAAGAGATTGAGGTTTAGACTAAAATGTAATGCATTATAAGAAGAATATTTACATTGCAACTGTTCTTTAGAGATTGTCTTTTAGACTCATTGAAACAGCGTTTCAAAGCATTGTAATCGCCTTAAACACAGTTTCAGGGCAAGAGATTGCGTTTTAGACTAAAATGTAATTCATTTTAAGAAGAATCTTTACTTTGAAACTCTGTTCTTTACCTTTTTCACACTCTGAAACAGCTTTGTATTCACCTTAAACACTGTTTTAGGGCAAGAGATTGTGTTTTAGACTAAAATGTAATGCATTATAAGAAGAATCTTTACTTTGAAACTGTTCTTGACCTTTTTCACACTCTGAAACAGCTTGGTATTCGCCTTAAACACTGTTTCAGGGCAAGAGATTGAGGTTTAGACTAAAATGTAATGCATTATAAGAAGAATATATACCTTGCAACTGTTCTTTAGAGACTGTCTTTTAGACTCATTGAAACAGCGTTTCAAAGCATTGTAATCGCCTTAAACACAGTTTCAGGGCAAGAGATTGTGTTTTAGACTAAAATGTAATGCATTTTAAGAAGAATCTTTACTTTGAAACTCTGTTCTTTACCTTTTTCACACTCTGAAACAGCTTGGTATTCACCTTAAACACTGTTTTAGGGCAAGAGATTGTGTTTTAGACTAAAATGTAATGCATTATAAGAAGAATCTTTACTTTGAAACTCTGTTCTTTACCTTTTTCACACTCTGAAACAGCTTGGTATTCGCCTTAAACACTTTCTGGGCAAGAGATTGTGCTTTGGACTAAAATGTAATGCATTTTAAGGAGAATCTTTACTTTGAAACTCTGTTCTTTACCTTTTTCACACTCTGAAACAGCTTGGTATTCGCCTTAAACACTGTTTCTGGGCAAGAGATTGTGCTTTGGACTAAAATGTAATGCATTATAAGAAGAATCTTTACTTTGAAACTCTGTTCTTTACCTTTTTCACACTCTGAAACAGCTTTGTATTCACCTTAAACACTGTTTTAGGGCAAGAGATTTTGTTTTAGACTAAAAGGTAATGCATTATAAAAAGAATCTTTACTTTGAAACTCTGTTCTTTACCTTTTTCACACTATGAAACAGCTTGGTATTCGCCTTCAACACTTTCAGGGCAAGAGATTGAGGTTTAGACTAAAATGTAATGCATTATAAGAAAAATATTTACATTGCAACTGTTCTTTAGAGATTGTCTTTTAGACTCATTGAAACAGGGTTTCAAAGCATTGTAATCGCCTTAAACACAGTTTCAGGGCAAGAGATTGTGTTTTAGACTAAAATGTAATGCATTTTAAGAAGAATCTTTACTTTGAAACTCTGTTCTTGACCTTTTTCACACTCTGAAACAGCTTGGTATTCGCCTTAAACACTGTTTCAGGGCAAGAGATTGAGGTTTAGACTAAAATGTAATGCATTATAAGAAGAATCTTTACTTTGAAACTCTGTTCTTTACCTTTTTCACACTCTGAAACAGCTTTGTATTCACCTTAAACACTGTTTTAGGGCAAGAGATTTTGTTTTAGACTAAAATGTAATGCATTATAAAAAGAATCTTTACTTTGAAACTCTGTTCTTTACCTTTTTCACACTATGAAACAGCTTTGAATTCACCTTAAACACTGTTTTAGGGCAAGAGATTGTGTTTTAGACTAAAATGTAATGAATTATAAAAAGAATCTTTACTTTGAAACTCTGTTCTTTACCTTTTTCACACTCTGAAACAGCTTGGTATTCGCCTTAAAAACTGTTTCAGGGCAAGAGATTGTACTTTGGACTAAAATGTAATGCATTATAAGGAGAATCTTTACTTTGAAACTCTGTTCTTTACCTTTTTCACACTCTGAAACAGCTTTGTATTCGCCTTAAACACTGTTTCAGGGCAAGAGATTGAGTTTTAGACTAAAATGTAATGCATTATAAGAAGAATATTTACATTGCAACTCTGTTCTTTAGCTTTTACACTCATTGAAACAGCGTTTCAAAGCATTGTGATCGCCTTAAACACAGTTTCAGGGCAAGAGATTTTGTTTTAGAATAAAATGTAATTTATTATAGGAAGAATCTTCACTTTGAAACTCTGTTCTTTACCTTTTTCACACTCTGAAACAGCTTGGTATTCGCCTTAAACACTGTTTCAGGGCAAGAGATTGAGGTTTAGACTAAAATGTAATGCATTATAAGAAGAATATTTACATTGCAACTGTTCTTTAGAGATTGTCTTTTAGACTCATTGAAACAGCGTTTCAAAGCATTGTAATCGCCTTAAACACAGTTTCAGGGCAAGAGATTGCGTTTTAGACTAAAATGTAATTCATTTTAAGAAGAATCTTTACTTTGAAACTCTGTTCTTTACCTTTTTCACACTCTGAAACAGCTTTGTATTCACCTTAAACACTGTTTTAGGGCAAGAGATTGTGTTTTAGACTAAAATGTAATGCATTATAAGAAGAATCTTTACTTTGAAACTCTGTTCTTGACCTTTTTCACACTCTGAAACAGCTTGGTATTCGCCTTAAACACTGTTTCAGGGCAAGAGATTGAGGTTTAGACTAAAATGTAATGCATTATAAGAAGAATATATACCTTGCAACTGTTCTTTAGAGACTGTCTTTTAGACTCATTGAAACAGCGTTTCAAAGCATTGTAATCGCCTTAAACACAGTTTCAGGGCAAGAGATTGTGTTTTAGACTAAAATGTAATGCATTTTAAGAAGAATCTTTACTTTGAAACTCTGTTCTTTACCTTTTTCACACTCTGAAACAGCTTGGTATTCACCTTAAACACTGTTTTAGGGCAAGAGATTGTGTTTTAGACTAAAATGTAATGCATTATAAGAAGAATCTTTACTTTGAAACTCTGTTCTTTACCTTTTTCACACTCTGAAACAGCTTGGTATTCGCCTTAAACACTGTTTCTGGGCAAGAGATTGTGCTTTGGACTAAAATGTAATGCATTTTAAGGAGAATCTTTACTTTGAAACTCTGTTCTTTACCTTTTTCACACTCTGAAACAGCTTGGTATTCGCCTTAAACACTGTTTCTGGGCAAGAGATTGTGCTTTGGACTAAAATGTAATGCATTATAAGAAGAATCTTTACTTTGAAACTCTGTTCTTTACCTTTTTCACACTCTGAAACAGCTTTGTATTCACCTTAAACACTGTTTTAGGGCAAGAGATTTTGTTTTAGACTAAAAGGTAATGCATTATAAAAAGAATCTTTACTTTGAAACTCTGTTCTTTACCTTTTTCACACTATGAAACAGCTTGGTATTCGCCTTCAACACTTTCAGGGCAAGAGATTGAGGTTTAGACTAAAATGTAATGCATTATAAGAAGAATATTTACATTGCAACTGTTCTTTAGAGATTGTCTTTTAGACTCATTGAAACAGGGTTTCAAAGCATTGTAATCGCCTTAAACACAGTTTCAGGGCAAGAGATTGTGTTTTAGACTAAAATGTAATGCATTTTAAGAAGAATCTTTACTTTGAAACTCTGTTCTTGACCTTTTTCACACTCTGAAACAGCTTGGTATTCGCCTTAAACACTGTTTCAGGGCAAGAGATTGAGGTTTAGACTAAAATGTAATGCATTATAAGAAGAATCTTTACTTTGAAACTCTGTTCTTTACCTTTTTCACACTCTGAAACAGCTTTGTATTCACCTTAAACACTGTTTTAGGGCAAGAGATTTTGTTTTAGACTAAAATGTAATGCATTATAAAAAGAATCTTTACTTTGAAACTCTGTTCTTTACCTTTTTCACACTATGAAACAGCTTTGAATTCACCTTAAACACTGTTTTAGGGCAAGAGATTGTGTTTTAGACTAAAATGTAATGAATTATAAAAAGAATCTTTACTTTGAAACTCTGTTCTTTACCTTTTTCACACTCTGAAACAGCTTGGTATTCGCCTTAAAAACTGTTTCAGGGCAAGAGATTGTACTTTGGACTAAAATGTAATGCATTATAAGGAGAATCTTTACTTTGAAACTGTTCTTTAGCTGTTTCACACTATGAAACAGCTTGGTATTCACCTTAAACACTGTTTCAGGGCAAGAGATTGTGTTTTAGACTAAAATGTAATGCATTATAAGAAGAATATTTACATTGCAACTGTTCTTTAGAGATTGTCTTTTAGACTCATTGAAACAGCGTTTCAAAGCATTGTAATCGCCTTAAACACAGTTTCAGGGCAAGAGATTGTGTTTTAGACTAAAATGTAACGCATTTTAAGAAAAATCTTTACTTTGAAACTCTGTTCTTTACCTTTTTCACACTCTGAAACAGCTTGGTATTCGCCTTAAACACTGTTTCAGGGCAAGAGATTGTACTTTGGACTAAAATGTAATGCATTATAAGGAGAATCTTTACTTTGAAACTGTTCTTTAGCTGTTTCTCACTATGAAACAGCTTGGTATTCACCTTAAACACTGTTTCAGGGCAAGAGATTGTGTTTTAGACTAAAATGTAATGCATTATAAGAAGAATATTTACATTGCAACTGTTCTTTAGAGATTGTCTTTTAGACTCATTGAAACAGCGTTTCAAAGCATTGTAATCGCCTTAAACACAGTTTCAGGGCAAGAGATTGTGTTTTAGACTAAAATGTAATGCATTTTAAGGAGAATCTTTACTTTGAAACTGTTCTTGACCTTTTTCACACTCTGAAACAGCTTGGTATTCGCCTTAAACACTTTCAGGGCAAGAGATTGAGGTTTAGACTAAAATGTAATGCATTATAAGAAGAATATTTACATTGCAACTGTTCTTTAGAGATTGTCTTTTAGACTCATTGAAACAGCGTTTCAAAGCATTGTAATCGCCTTAAACACAGTTTCAGGGCAAGAGATTGTGTTTTAGACTAAAATGTAATGCATTTTAAGAAGAATCTTTACTTTGAAACTGTTCTTTACCTTTTTCACACTCTGAAACAGCTTGGTATTCACCTTAAACACTGTTTTAGGGCAAGAGATTGTGTTTTAGACTAAAATGTAATGCATTATAAGAAGAATCTTTACTTTGAAACTCTGTTCTTTACCTTTTTCACACTCTGAAACAACTTGGTATTCGCCTTAAACACTGTTTCTGGGCAAGAGATTGTGCTTTGGACTAAAATGTAATGAATTTTAAGGAGAATCTTTACTTTGAAACTCTGTTCTTGACCTTTTTCACACTCTGAAACAGCTTGGTATTCACCTTAAACACTGTTTCAGGGCAAGAGATTGAGGTTTAGACTAAAATGTAATGCATTATAAGAAGAATCTTTACTTTGAAACTCTGTTCTTTACCTTTTTCACACTCTGAAACAGCTTTGTATTCACCTTAAACACTGTTTTAGGGCAAGAGATTTTGTTTTAGACTAAAATGTAATGCATTATAAAAAGAATCTTTACTTTGAAACTCTGTTCTTTACCTTTTTCACACTATGAAACAGCTTGGTATTCGCCTTCAACACTTTCAGTGCAAGAGATTGAGGTTTAGACTAAAATGTAATGCATTATAAGAAGAATATTTACATTGCAACTGTTCTTTAGAGATTGTCTTTTAGACTCATTGAAACAGGGTTTCAAAGCATTGTAATCGCATTAAACACAGTTTCAGGGCAAGAGATTGTGTTTTAGACTAAAATGTAATGCATTTTAAGAAAAATCTTTACTTTGAAACTCTGTTCTTTACCTTTTTCACACTCTGAAACAGCTTTGTATTCACCTTAAACACGGTTTTAGGGCAAGAGATTGTGTTTTAGACTAAAATGTAATGCATTATAAAAAGAATCTTTACTTTGAAACTCTGTTCTTTACCTTTTTCACACTCTGAAACAGCTTTGTATTCGCCTTAAACACTGTTTCAGGGCAAGAGATTGAGTTTTAGACTAAAATGTAATTCATTATAAGAAGAATATTTACATTGCAACTCTGTTCTTTAGCTTTTACACTCATTGAAACAGCGTTTCAAAGCATTGTGATCGCCTTAAACACAGTTTCTGGGCAAGAGATTTTGTTTTAGAATAAAATTTAATGTATTATAGGAAGAATCTTCACTTTGAAACTCTGTTCTTGACCTTTTTCACACTCTGAAACAGCTTGGTATTCGCCTTAAACACTGTTTCAGGGCAAGAGATTGAGGTTTAGACTAAAATGTAATGCATTATAAGAAGAATCTTTACTTTGAAACTCTGTTCTTTACCTTTTTCACACTCTGAAACAGCTTTGTATTCACCTTAAACACTGTTTTAGGGCAAGAGATTTTGTTTTAGACTAAAATGTAATGCATTATAAAAAGAATCTTTACTTTGAAACTCTGTTCTTTACCTTTTTCACACTATGAAACAGCTTTGAATTCACCTTAAACACTGTTTTAGGGCAAGAGATTGTGTTTTAGACTAAAATGTAATGCATTATAAAAAGAATCTTTACTTTGAAACTCTGTTCTTTACCTTTTTCACACTATGAAACAGCTTTGAATTCACCTTAAACACTGTTTTAGGGCAAGAGATTGTGTTTTAGACTAAAATGTAATGCATTATAAAAAGAATCTTTACTTTGAAACTCTGTTCTTTACCTTTTTCACACTCTGAAACAGCTTTGTATTCGCCTTAAACACTGTTTCAGGGCAAGAGATTGAGTTTTAGACTAAAATGTAATGCATTATAAGAAGAATATTTACATTGCAACTCTGTTCTTTAGCTTTTACACACTCTGAAACAGCTTGGTATTCGCCTTAAACACTGTTTCTGGGCAAGAGATTGTGCTTTGGACTAAAATGTAATGCATTATAAGAAGAATCTTTACTTTGAAACTCTGTTCTTTACCTTTTTCACACTCTGAAACAGCTTTGTATTCACCTTAAACACTGTTTTAGGGCAAGAGATTTTGTTTTAGACTAAAAGGTAATGCATTATAAAAAGAATCTTTACTTTGAAACTCTGTTCTTTACCTTTTTCACACTATGAAACAGCTTGGTATTCGCCTTCAACACTTTCAGGGCAAGAGATTGAGGTTTAGACTAAAATGTAATGCATTATAAGAAGAATATTTACATTGCAACTGTTCTTTAGAGATTGTCTTTTAGACTCATTGAAACAGGGTTTCAAAGCATTGTAATCGCCTTAAACACAGTTTCAGGGCAAGAGATTGTGTTTTATACTAAAATGTAATGCATTTTAAGAAGAATCTTTACTTTGAAACTCTGTTCTTGACCTTTTTCACACTCTGAAACAGCTTGGTATTCGCCTTAAACACTGTTTCAGGGCAAGAGATTGAGGTTTAGACTAAAATGTAATGCATTATAAGAAGAATCTTTACTTTGAAACTCTGTTCTTTACCTTTTTCACACTCTGAAACAGCTTTGTATTCACCTTAAACACTGTTTTAGGGCAAGAGATTTTCTTTTAGACTAAAATGTAATGCATTATAAAAAGAATCTTTACTTTGAAACTCTGTTCTTTACCTTTTTCACACTATGAAACAGCTTTGAATTCACCTTAAACACTGTTTTAGGGCAAGAGATTGTGTTTTAGACTAAAATGTAATGAATTATAAAAAGAATCTTTACTTTGAAACTCTGTTCTTTACCTTTTTCACACTCTGAAACAGCTTGGTATTCGCCTTAAAAACTGTTTCAGGGCAAGAGATTGTACTTTGGACTAAAATGTAATGCATTATAAGGAGAATCTTTACTTTGAAACTGTTCTTTAGCTGTTTCACACTATGAAACAGCTTGGTATTCACCTTAAACACTGTTTCAGGGCAAGAGATTGTGTTTTAGACTAAAATGTAATGCATTATAAGAAGAATATTTACATTGCAACTGTTCTTTAGAGATTGTCTTTTAGACTCATTGAAACAGCGTTTCAAAGCATTGTAATCGCCTTAAACACAGTTTCAGGGCAAGAGATTGTGTTTTAGATTAAAATGTAACGCATTTTAAGAAAAATCTTTACTTTGAAACTCTGTTCTTTACCTTTTTCACACTCTGAAACAGCTTGGTATTCGCCTTAAACACTGTTTCAGGGCAAGAGATTGTACTTTGGACTAAAATGTAATGCATTATAAGGAGAATCTTTACTTTGAAACTGTTCTTTAGCTGTTTCTCACTATGAAACAAATTGGTATTCACCTTAAACACTGTTTCAGGGCAAGAGATTGTGTTTTAGACTAAAATGTAATGCATTATAAGAAGAATATTTACATTGCAACTGTTCTTTAGAGATTGTCTTTTAGACTCATTGAAACAGCGTTTCAAAGCATTGTAATCGCCTTAAACACAGTTTCAGGGCAAGAGATTGTGTTTTAGACTAAAATGTAATGCATTTTAAGAAAAATCTTTACTTTGAAACTCTGTTCTTTACCTTTTTCACACTCTGAAACAGCTTTGTATTCACCTTAAACACGGTTTTAGGGCAAGAGATTGTGTTTTAGACTAAAATGTAATGCATTTTAAGGAGAATCTTTACTTTGAAACTCTGTTCTTGACCTTTTTCACACTCTGAAACAGCTTGGTATTCGCCTTAAACACTTTCAGGGCAAGAGATTGAGGTTTAGACTAAAATATAATGCATTATAAGAAGAATATTTACATTGCAACTGTTCTTTAGAGATTGTCTTTTAGACTCATTGAAACAGCGTTTCAAAGCATTGTAATCGCCTTAAACACAGTTTCAGGGCAAGAGATTGTGTTTTAGACTAAAATGTAATGCATTTTAAGAAGAATCTTTACTTTGAAACTCTGTTCTTTACCTTTTTCACACTCTGAAACAGCTTGGTATTCACCTTAAACACTGTTTTAGGGCAAGAGATTGTGTTTTAGACTAAAATGTAATGCATTATAAGAAGAATCTTTACTTTGAAACTCTGTTCTTTACCTTTTTCACACTCTGAAACAGCTTGGTATTCGCCTTAAACACTGTTTCTGGGCAAGAGATTGTGCTTTGGACTAAAATGTAATGCATTTTAAGGAGAATCTTTACTTTGAAACTCTGTTCTTGACCTTTTTCACACTCTGAAACAGCTTGGTATTCACCTTAAACACTGTTTCAGGGCAAGAGATTGAGGTTTAGACTAAAATGTAATGCATTATAAGAAGAATCTTTACTTTGAAACTCTGTTCTTTACCTTTTTCACACTATGAAACAGCTTGGTATTCGCCTTCAACACTTTCAGGGCAAGAGATTGAGGTTTAGACTAAAATGTAATGCATTATAAGAAGAATATTTACATTGCAACTGTTCTTTAGAGATTGTCTTTTAGACTCATTGAAACAGGGTTTCAAAGCCTTGTAATCGCCTTAAACACAGTTTCAGGGCAAGAGATTCTGTTTTAGACTAAAATGTAATGCATTTTAAGAAGAATCTTTACTTTGAAACTCTGTTCTTGACCTTTTTCACACTCTGAAACAGCTTGGTATTCGCCTTAAACACTGTTTCAGGGCAAGAGATTGAGGTTTAGACTAAAATGTAATGCATTATAAGAAGAATCTTTACTTTGAAACTCTGTTCTTTACCTTTTTCACACTCTGAAACAGCTTTGTATTCACCTTAAACACTGTTTTAGGGCAAGAGATTTTCTTTTAGACTAAAATGTAATGCATTATAAAAAGAATCTTTACTTTGAAACTCTGTTCTTTACCTTTTTCACACTATGAAACAGCTTTGAATTCACCTTAAACACTGTTTTAGGGCAAGAGATTGTGTTTTAGACTAAAATGTAATGAATTATAAAAAGAATCTTTACTTTGAAACTCTGTTCTTTACCTTTTTCACACTCTGAAACAGCTTGGTATTCGCCTTAAAAACTGTTTCAGGGCAAGAGATTGTACTTTGGACTAAAATGTAATGCATTATAAGGAGAATCTTTACTTTGAAACTGTTCTTTAGCTGTTTCACACTATGAAACAGCTTGGTATTCACCTTAAACACTGTTTCAGGGCAAGAGATTGTGTTTTAGACTAAAATGTAATGCATTATAAAAAGAATATTTACATTGCAACTGTTCTTTAGAGATTGTCTTTTAGACTCATTGAAACAGCGTTTCAAAGCATTGTAATCGCCTTAAACACAGTTTCAGGGCAAGAGATTGTGTTTTAGACTAAAATGTAACGCATTTTAAGAAAAATCTTTACTTTGAAACTCTGTTCTTTACCTTTTTCACACTCTGAAACAGCTTGGTATTCGCCTTAAACACTGTTTCAGGGCAAGAGATTGTACTTTGGACTAAAATGTAATGCATTATAAGGAGAATCTTTACTTTGAAACTGTTCTTTAGCTGTTTCTCACTATGAAACAGCTTGGTATTCACCTTAAACACTGTTTCAGGGCAAGAGATTGTGTTTTAGACTAAAATGTAATGCATTATAAGAAGAATATTTACATTGCAACTGTTCTTTAGAGATTGTCTTTTAGACTCATTGAAACAGCGTTTCAAAGCATTGTAATCGCCTTAAACACAGTTTCAGGGCAAGAGATTGTGTTTTAGACTAAAATGTAATGCATTTTAAGAAAAATCTTTACTTTGAAACTCTGTTCTTTACCTTTTTCTCACTCTGAAACAGCTTTGTATTCACCTTAAACACGGTTTTAGGGCAAGAGATTGTGTTTTAGACTAAAATGTAATGCATTTTAAGAAGAATCTTTACTTTGAAACTCTGTTCTTGACCTTTTTCACACTCTGAAACAGCTTGGTATTCGCCTTAAACACTTTCAGGGCAAGAGATTGAGGTTTAGACTAAAATGTAATGCATTATAAGAAGAGTCTTTACTTTGAAACTCTGTTCTTTACCTTTTTCACACTCTGAAACAGCTTTGTATTCACCTTAAACACTGTTTTAGGGCAAGAGATTTTGTTTTAGACTAAAATGTAATGCATTATAAAAAGAATATTTACTTTGAAACTCTGTTCTTTACCTTTTTCACACTATGAAACAGCTTTGAATTCACCTTAAACACTGTTTTAGCGCAAGAGATTGTGTTTTAGACTAAAATGTAATGAATTATAAAAAGAATCTTTACTTTGAAACTCTGTTCTTTACCTTTTTCACACTCTGAAACAGCTTTGTATTCGCCTTAAACACTGTTTCAGGGCAAGAGATTGAGTTTTAGACTAAAATGTAATGCATTATAAGAAGAATATTTACATTGCAACTCTGTTCTTTAGCTTTTACACTCATTGAAACAGCGTTTCAAAGCATTGTGATCACCTTAAACACAGTTTCAGGCAAGAGATTGTGTTTTAGACTAAAATGTAATGCATTTTAAGAAGAATCTTTACTTTGAAACTCTGTTCTTGACCTTTTTCACACTCTGAAACAGCTTGGTATTCGCCTTAAACACTGTTTCAGGGCAAGAGATTGAGGTTTAGACTAAAATGTAATGCATTATAAGAAGAATCTTTACTTTGAAACTCTGTTCTTTACCTTTTTCACACTCTGAAACAGCTTTGTATTCACCTTAAACACTGTTTTAGGGCAAGAGATTTTCTTTTAGACTAAAATGTAATGCATTATAAAAAGAATCTTTACTTTGAAACTCTGTTCTTTACCTTTTTCACACTATGAAACAGCTTTGAATTCACCTTAAACACTGTTTTAGGGCAAGAGATTGTGTTTTAGACTAAAATGTAATGAATTATAAAAAGAATCTTTACTTTGAAACTCTGTTCTTTACCTTTTTCACACTCTGAAACAGCTTGGTATTCGCCTTAAAAACTGTTTCAGGGCAAGAGATTGTACTTTGGACTAAAATGTAATGCATTATAAGGAGAATCTTTACTTTGAAACTGTTCTTTAGCTGTTTCACACTATGAAACAGCTTGGTATTCACCTTAAACACTGTTTCAGGGCAAGAGATTGTGTTTTAGACTAAAATGTAATGCATTATAAGAAGAATATTTACATTGCAACTGTTCTTTAGAGATTGTCTTTTAGACTCATTGAAACAGCGTTTCAAAGCATTGTAATCGCCTTAAACACAGTTTCAGGGCAAGAGATTGTGTTTTAGACTAAAATGTAACGCATTTTAAGAAAAATCTTTACTTTGAAACTCTGTTCTTTACCTTTTTCACACTCTGAAACAGCTTGGTATTCGCCTTAAACACTGTTTCAGGGCAAGAGATTGTACTTTGGACTAAAATGTAATGCATTATAAGGAGAATCTTTACTTTGAAACTGTTCTTTAGCTGTTTCTCACTATGAAACAGCTTGGTATTCACCTTAAACACTGTTTCAGGGCAAGAGATTGTGTTTTAGACTAAAATGTAATGCATTATAAGAAGAATATTTACATTGCAACTGTTCTTTAGAGATTGTCTTTTAGACTCATTGAAACAGCGTTTCAAAGCATTGTAATCGCCTTAAACACAGTTTCAGGGCAAGAGATTGTGTTTTAGACTAAAATGTAATGCATTTTAAGAAAAATCTTTACTTTGAAACTCTGTTCTTTACCTTTTTCACACTCTGAAACAGCTTTGTATTCACCTTAAACACGGTTTTAGGGCAAGAGATTGTGTTTTAGACTAAAATGTAATGCATTTTAAGAAGAATCTTTACTTTGAAACTCTGTTCTTGACCTTTTTCACACTCTGAAACAGCTTGGTATTCGCCTTAAACACTTTCAGGGCAAGAGATTGAGGTTTAGACTAAAATGTAATGCATTATAAGAAGAGTCTTTACTTTGAAACTCTGTTCTTTACCTTTTTCACACTCTGAAACAGCTTTGTATTCACCTTAAACACTGTTTTAGGGCAAGAGATTTTGTTTTAGACTAAAATGTAATGCATTATAAAAAGAATATTTACTTTGAAACTCTGTTCTTTACCTTTTTCACACTATGAAACAGCTTTGAATTCACCTTAAACACTGTTTTAGCGCAAGAGATTGTGTTTTAGACTAAAATGTAATGAATTATAAAAAGAATCTTTACTTTGAAACTCTGTTCTTTACCTTTTTCACACTCTGAAACAGCTTTGTATTCGCCTTAAACACTGTTTCAGGGCAAGAGATTGAGTTTTAGACTAAAATGTAATGCATTATAAGAAGAATATTTACATTGCAACTCTGTTCTTTAGCTTTTACACTCATTGAAACAGCGTTTCAAAGCATTGTGATCACCTTAAACACAGTTTCAGGCAAGAGATTGTGTTTTAGACTAAAATGTAATGCATTTTAAGAAGAATCTTTACTTTGAAACTCTGTTCTTGACCTTTTTCACACTCTGAAACAGCTTGGTATTCGCCTTAAACACTGTTTCAGGGCAAGAGATTGAGGTTTAGACTAAAATGTAATGCATTATAAGAAGAATCTTTACTTTGAAACTCTGTTCTTTACCTTTTTCACACTTTGAAACAGCTTGGTATTCACCTTAAACACTGTTTTAGGGCAAGAGATTGTGTTTTAGACTAAAATGTAATGCATTATAAGAAGAATCTTTACTTTGAAACTCTGTTCTTTACCTTTTTCACACTCTGAAACAGCTTGGTATTCGCCTTAAACACTGTTTCTGGGCAAGAGATTGTGCTTTGGACTAAAATGTAATGCATTTTAAGGAGAATCTTTACTTTGAAACTCTGTTCTTTACCTTTTTCACACTCTGAAACAGCTTGGTATTCGCCTTAAACACTGTTTCTGGGCAAGAGATTGTGCTTTGGACTAAAATGTAATGCATTATAAGAAGAATCTTTACTTTGAAACTCTGTTCTTTACCTTTTTCACACTCTGAAACAGCTTGGTATTCGCCTTAAACACTGTTTCTGGGCAAGAGATTGTGCTTTGGACTAAAATGTAATGCATTATAAGAAGAATCTTTACTTTGAAACTCTGTTCTTTACCTTTTTCACACTATGAAACAGCTTGGTATTCGCCTTCAACACTTTCAGGGCAAGAGATTGAGTTTTAGACTAAAATGTAATGCATTATAAGAAGAATATTTACATTGCAACTCTGTTCTTTAGCTTTTACACTCATTGAAACAGCGTTTCAAAGCATTGTGATCGCCTTAAACACAGTTTCAGGGCAAGAGATTTTGTTTTAGAATAAAATGTAATGTATTATAGGAAGAATCTTCACTTTGAAACTCTGTTCTTTACCTTTTTCACACTCTGAAACAGCTTGGTATTCGCCTTAAACACTGTTTCAGGGCAAGAGATTGAGGTTTAGACTAAAATGTAATGCATTATAAGAAGAATATTTACATTGCAACTGTTCTTTAGAGATTGTCTTTTAGACTCATTGAAACAGCGTTTCAAAGCATTGTAATCGCCTTAAACACAGTTTCAGGGCAAGAGATTGCGTTTTAGACTAAAATGTAATGCATTTTAAGAAGAATCTTTACTTTGAAACTCTGTTCTTTACCTTTTTCACACTCTGAAACAGCTTTGTATTCACCTTAAACACTGTTTTAGGGCAAGAGATTGTGTTTTAGACTAAAATGTAATGCATTTTAAGAAGAATCTTTACTTTGAAACTCTGTTCTTGACCTTTTTCACACTCTGAAACAGCTTTGAATTCACCTTAAACACTGTTTTAGGGCAAGAGATTGTGTTTTAGACTAAAATGTAATGCATTTTAAGAAAAATCTTTACTTTGAAACTTTGTTCTTTACCTTTTTCACACTCTGAAACAGCTTTGTATTCACCTTAAACACGGTTTTAGGGCAAGAGATTGTGTTTTAGACTAAAATGTAATGCATTTTAAGGAGAATCTTTACTTTGAAACTCTGTTATTGACCTTTTTCACACTCTGAAACAGCTTGGTTTTCGCCTTAAACACTTTCAGGGCAAGAGATTGAGTTTTAGACTAAAATGTAATGCATTATAAGAAGAATATTTACATTGCAACTCTGTTCTTTAGCTTTTACACTCATTGAAACAGCGTTTCAAAGCATTGTGATCACCTTAAACACAGTTTCAGGGCAAGAGATTGTGTTTTAGACTAAAATGTAATGCATTTTAAGAAGA
This sequence comes from Electrophorus electricus, assembly GCF_041902795.1. NCBI lineage: Eukaryota > Metazoa > Chordata > Actinopteri > Gymnotiformes > Gymnotidae > Electrophorus > Electrophorus electricus. The sequence goes on from NC_137517.1 coordinate 10,176,066, forward strand.
ATCTTTACTTTGAAACTCTGTTCTTGACCTTTTTCACACTCTGAAACAGCTTGGTATTCGCCTTAAACACTGTTTCAGGGCAAGAGATTGAGGTTTAGACTAAAATGTAATGCATTATAAGAAGAATATATACATTGCAACTGTTCTTTAGAGATTGTGTTTTAGACTCATTGAAACAGCGTTTCAAAGCATTGTAATCGCATTAAACACAGTTTCAGGGCAAGAGATTTTGTTTTAGACTAAAATGTAATGCATTATAAAATGAATCTTTACTTTGAAACTCTGTTCTTTACCTTTTTCACACTATGAAACAGCTTGGTATTCGACTTAAACACGGTTTTAGGGCAAGAGATTGTGTTTTAGACTAAAATGTAATGCATTATAAAATGAATCTTTACTTTGAAACTCTGTTCTTGACCTTTTTCACACTCTGAAACAGCTTGGTATTCGCCTTAAACACTGTTTCAGGGCAAGAGATTGAGGTTTAGACTAAAATGTAATGCATTATAAGAAGAATATTTACATTGCAACTGTTCTTTAGAGATTGTCTTTTAGACTCATTGAAACAGCGTTTCAAAGCATTGTAATCGCCTTAAACAGTTTCAGGGCAAGAGATTGTGCTTTGGACTAAAATGTAATGCATTTTAAGGAGAATCTTTACTTTGAAACTCTGTTCTTGACCTTTTTCACACTCTGAAACAGCTTGGTATTCGCCTTAAACACTGTTTCAGGGCAAGAGATTGAGGTTTAGACTAAAATGTAATGCATTATAAGAAGAATCTTTACTTTGAAACTGTTCTTTACCTTTTTCACACTCTGAAACAGCTTTGTATTCATCTTAAACACTGTTTTAGGGCAAGAGATTTTGTTTTAGACTAAAATGTAATGCATTATAAAAAGAATCTTTACTTTGAAACTCTGTTCTTTACCTTTTTCACACTCTGAAACAGCTTTGTATTCGCCTTAAACACTGTTTCAGGGCAAGAGATTGAGTTTTAGACTAAAATGTAATGCATTATAAGAAGAATATTTACATTGCAACTGTTCTTTAGAGATTGTCTTTTAGACTCATTGAAACAGCGTTTCAAAGCATTGTAATCGCCTTAAACACAGTTTCAGGGCAAGACATTGTGTTTTAGACTAAAATGTAACGCATTTTAAGAAAAATCTTTACTTTGAAACTCTGTTCTTTACCTTTTTCACACTCTGAAACAGCTTGGTATTCGCCTTAAACACTGTTTCAGGGCAAGAGATTGTACTTTGGAATAAAATGTAATGCATTATAAGGAGAATCTTTACTTTGAAACTGTTCTTTAGCTGTTTCTCACTATGAAACAACTTGGTATTCACCTTAAACACTGTTTCAGGGCAAGAGATTGTGTTTTAGACTAAAATGTAATGCATTATAAGAAGAATATTTACATTGCAACTGTTCTTTAGAGATTGTCTTTTAGACTCATTGAAACAGCGTTTCAAAGCATTGTAATCGCCTTAAACACAGTTTCAGGGCAAGAGATTGTGTTTTAGACTAAAATGTAATGCATTTTAAGAAAAATCTTTACTTTGAAACTCTGTTCTTTACCTTTTTCACACTCTGAAACAGCTTTGTATTCACCTTAAACACGGTTTTAGGGCAAGAGATTGTGTTTTAGACTAAAATGTAATGCATTTTAAGGAGAATCTTTACTTTGAAACTCTGTTCTTGACCTTTTTCACACTCTGAAACAGCTTGGTTTTCGCCTTAAACACTTTCAGGGCAAGAGATTGAGTTTTAGACTAAAATGTAATGCATTCTAAGAAGAATATTTACATTGCAACTCTGTTCTTTAGCTTTTACACTCATTGAAACAGCGTTTCAAAGCATTGTGATCACCTTAAACACAGTTTCAGGGCAAGAGATTGTGTTTTAGACTAAAATGTAATGCATTTTAAGAAGAATCTTTACTTTGAAACTCTGTTCTTGACCTTTTTCACTCTCTGAAACAGCTTGGTATTCGCCTTAAACACTGTTTCAGGGCAAGAGATTGAGGTTTAGACTAAAATGTAATGCATTATAAGAAGAATATATACATTTCAACTGTTCTTTAGAGATTGTGTTTTAGACTCATTGAAACAGCGTTTCAAAGCATTGTAATCGCATTAAACACAGTTTCAGGGCAAGAGATTTTGTTTTAGACTAAAATGTAATGCATTATAAAATGAATCTTTACTTTGAAACTCTGTTCTTTACCTTTTTCACACTATGAAACAGCTTGGTATTCGACTTAAACACGGTTTTAGGGCAAGAGATTGTGTTTTAGACTACAATGTAATGCATTATAAAATGAATCTTTACTTTGAAACTCTGTTCTTGACCTTTTTCACACTCTGAAACAGCTTGGTATTCGCCTTAAACACTGTTTCAGGGCAAGAGATTGAGGTTTAGACTAAAATGTAATGCATTATAAGAAGAATATTTACATTGCAACTGTTCTTTAGAGATTGTCTTTTAGACTCATTGAAACAGCGTTTCAAAGCATTGTAATCGCCTTAAACAGTTTCAGGGCAAGAGATTGTGCTTTGGACTAAAATGTAATGCATTTTAAGGAGAATCTTTACTTTGAAACTCTGTTCTTGACCTTTTTCACACTCTGAAACAGCTTGGTATTCACCTTAAACACTGTTTCAGGGCAAGAGATTGAGGTTTAGACTAAAATGTAATGCATTATAAGAAGAATCTTTACTTTGAAACTGTTCTTTACCTTTTTCACACTCTGAAACAGCTTTGTATTCACCTTAAACACTGTTTTAGGGCAAGAGATTTTGTTTTAGACTAAAATGTAATGCATTATAAAAAGAATCTTTACTTTGAAACTCTGTTCTTTACCTTTTTCACACTCTGAAACAGCTTTGTATTCGCCTTAAACACTGTTTCAGGGCAAGAGATTGAGTTTTAGACTAAAATGTAATGCATTATAAGAAGAATATTTACATTGCAACTGTTCTTTAGAGATTGTCTTTTAGACTCATTGAAACAGCGTTTCAAAGCATTGTAATCGCCTTAAACACAGTTTCAGGGCAAGAGATTGTGTTTTAGACTAAAATGTAACGCATTTTAAGAAAAATCTTTACTTTGAAATTCTGTTCTTTACCTTTTTCACACTCTGAAACAGCTTGGTATTCGCCTTAAACACTGTTTCAGGGCAAGAGATTGTACTTTGGACTAAAATGTAATGCATTATAAGGAGAATCTTTACTTTGAAACTGTTCTTTAGCTGTTTCTCACTATGAAACAACTTGGTATTCACCTTAAACACTGTTTCAGGGCAAGAGATTGTGTTTTAGACTAAAATGTAATGCATTATAAGAAGAATATTTACATTGCAACTGTTCTTTAGAGATTGTCTTTTAGACTCATTGAAACAGCGTTTCAAAGCATTGTAATCGCCTTAAACACAGTTTCAGGGCAAGAGATTGTGTTTTAGACTAAAATGTAATGCATTTTAAGAAAAATCTTTACTTTGAAACTCTGTTCTTTACCTTTTTCACACTCTGAAACAGCTTTGTATTCACCTTAAACACGGTTTTAGGGCAAGAGATTGTGTTTTAGACTAAAATGTAATGCATTTTAAGGAGAATCTTTACTTTGAAACTCTGTTCTTGACCTTTTTCACACTCTGAAACAGCTTGGTATTCGCCTTAAACACTTTCAGGGCAAGAGATTGAGGTTTAGACTAAAATATAATGCATTATAAGAAGAATATTTACATTGCAACTGTTCTTTAGAGATTGTCTTTTAGACTCATTGAAACAGCGTTTCAAAGCATTGTAATCGCCTTAAACACAGTTTCAGGGCAAGAGATTGTGTTTTAGACTAAAATGTAATGCATTTTAAGAAGAATCTTTACTTTGAAACTCTGTTCTTTACCTTTTTCACACTCTGAAACAGCTTTGTATTCACCTTAAACACGGTTTTAGGGCAAGAGATTGTGTTTTAGACTAAAATGTAATGCATTTTAAGGAGAATCTTTACTTTGAAAATCTGTTCTTGACCTTTTTCACACTCTGAAACAGCTTGGTATTCGCCTTAAACACTTTCAGGGCAAGAGATTGAGGTTTAGACTAAAATGTAATGCATTATAAGAAGAATCTTTACTTTGAAACTCTGTTCTTTACCTTTTTCACACTCTGAAACAGCTTTGTATTCACCTTAAACACTGTTTTAGGGCAAGAGATTTTGTTTTAGACTAAAATGTAATGCATTATAAAAAGAATCTTTACTTTGAAACTCTGTTCTTTACCTTTTTCACACTATGAAACAGCTTTGAATTCACCTTAAACACTGTTTTAGCGCAAGAGATTGTGTTTTAGACTAAAATGTAATGAATTATAAAAAGAATCTTTACTTTGAAACTCTGTTCTTTACCTTTTTCACACTCTGAAACAGCTTTGTATTCGCCTTAAACACTGTTTCAGGGCAAGAGATTGAGTTTTAGACTAAAATGTAATGCATTATAAGAAGAATATTTACATTGCAACTCTGTTCTTTAGCTTTTACACTCATTGAAACAGCGTTTCAAAGCATTGTGATCACCTTAAACACAGTTTCAGGCAAGAGATTGTGTTTTAGACTAAAATGTAATGCATTTTAAGAAGAATCTTTACTTTGAAACTCTGTTCTTGACCTTTTTCACACTCTGAAACAGCTTGGTATTCGCCTTAAACACTGTTTCTGGGCAAGAGATTGTGCTTTGTACTAAAATGTAATGCATTTTAAGGAGAATCTTTACTTTGAAACTCTGTTCTTTACCTTTTTCACACTCTGAAACAGCTTGGTATTCGCCTTAAACACTGTTTCTGGGCAAGAGATTGTGCTTTGGACTAAAATGTAATGCATTATAAGAAGAATCTTTACTTTGAAACTCTGTTCTTTACCTTTTTCACACTCTGAAACAGCTTTGTATTCACCTTAAACACTGTTTTAGGGCAAGAGATTTTGTTTTAGACTAAAATGTAATGCATTATAAAAAGAATCTTTACTTTGAAACTCTGTTCTTTACCTTTTTCACACTATGAAACAGCTTGGTATTCGCCTTCAACACTTTCAGGGCAAGAGATTGAGTTTTAGACTAAAATGTAATGCATTATAAGAAGAATATTTACATTGCAACTCTGTTCTTTAGCTTTTACACTCATTGAAACAGCGTTTCAAAGCATTGTGATCGCCTTAAACACAGTTTCAGGGCAAGAGATTTTGTTTTAGAATAAAATGTAATGTATTATAGGAAGAATCTTCACTTTGAAACTCTGTTCTTTACCTTTTTCACACTCTGAAACAGCTTGGTATTCGCCTTAAACACTGTTTCAGGGCAAGAGATTGAGGTTTAGACTAAAATGTAATGCATTATAAGAAGAATATTTACATTGCAACTGTTCTTTAGAGATTATCTTTTAGACTCATTGAAACAGCGTTTCAAAGCATTGTAATCGCCTTAAACACAGTTTCAGGGCAAGAGATTGCGTTTTAGACTAAAATGTAATGCATTTTAAGAAGAATCTTTACTTTGAAACTCTGTTCTTTACCTTTTTCACACTCTGAAACAGCTTTGTATTCACCTTAAACACTGTTTTAGGGCAAGAGATTGTGTTTTAGACTAAAATGTAATGCATTATAAGAAGAATCTTTACTTTGAAACTCTGTTCTTGACCTTTTTCACACTCTGAAACAGCTTTGAATTCACCTTAAACACTGTTTTAGGGCAAGAGATTGTGTTTTAGACTAAAATGTAATGTATTATAGGAAGAATCTTCACTTTGAAACTCTGTTCTTTACCTTTTTCACACTCTGAAACAGCTTGGTATTCGCCTTAAACACTGTTTCAGGGCAAGAGATTGAGGTTTAGACTAAAATGTAATGCATTATAAGAAGAATATTTACATTGCAACTGTTCTTTAGAGATTGTCTTTTAGACTCATTGAAACAGCGTTTCAAAGCATTGTAATCGCCTTAAACACAGTTTCAGGGCAAGAGATTGCGTTTTAGACTAAAATGTAATGCATTTTAAGAAGAATCTTTACTTTGAAACTCTGTTCTTTACCTTTTTCACACTCTGAAACAGCATTGTATTCACCTTAAACACTGTTTTAGGGCAAGAGATTGTGTTTTAGACTAAAATGTAATGCATTATAAGAAGAATCTTTACTTTGAAACTCTGTTCTTGACCTTTTTCACACTCTGAAACAGCTTTGAATTCACCTTAAACACTGTTTTAGGGCAAGAGATTGTGTTTTAGACTAAAATGTAATGCATTTTAAGAAGAATCTTTACTTTGAAACTCTGTTCTTGACCTTTTTCACACTCTGAAACAGCTTGGTATTCGCCTTAAACACTGTTTCAGGGCAAGAGATTGAGGTTTAGACTAAAATGTAATGCATTATAAAAAGAATCTTTACTTT